>NC_066581.1:124122052-124432176 GCF_024323335.1 Lathyrus oleraceus | reverse complement strand
GCTTTGTTATTTTGGAGAAATCTTTGATGAAACGTCGGTAAAATCCGGCATGTCCAAGAAAACTTCTTATCTCCCTGATAGTCTTCGGCGGTTTTAGATTCTCTATGACTTCTATTTTTGCTTTATCTACCTCTATACCTTTTTCGGAAACTATATGTCCTAAAACAATCCCTTCGGTGACCATGAAATGACATTTTTCCCAATTTAGCACAAGGTTTACCTCCACACATCTCTCCAGGATTTTCTCAAGGTTGACAAGACAATTTTTGAAATCTGATCCACAAACTGAGAAATCGTCCATAAATACTTCCATAATTCCATCTAAATAATCAGCAAAGATAGACATCATGCAGCGTTGGAAAGTTGCAGGAGCATTACAAAGTCCAAAAGGCATTCTTCTATAGGCAAAAGTTCCAACTGGGCATGTAAAGGTAGTTTTTTCTTGATCTTCGGGGTGAATAGGTATTTGGAAGAATCCTGAATATCCATCTAAATAACAAAAGTAAGAGTGTCTGGCTAGGCGCTCCAACATTTGATCTATGAATGGTAATGGGAAATGGTCCTTCCTAGTTGCTTTATTTAATTTTCTATAATCTATGCACATACGCCAACCTCCATCGGTTCTTTTTGCTACAGGTTCGCCCTTCTCGTTTTGCACGACTGTGATGCCTCCCTTTTTGGGTACTACATGCACGGGACTCACCCATTTACTGTCCGAGATCTGATATATTATACCTGCCTCTAGTAACTTAAGAACTTCAGTCTTAACTACCGCACTCATTATAGGATTTATTCTACGTTGGTGTTCTCTGGAAGGTTTTGAATCTTCTTCAAGCAAAATCCGATGCATGCATACGGATGGGCTTATTCCTTTTAGATCAGAGATCTTATATCCTAAGGCTGAGGGGTACCTATGTAAAACTTCTAATAATTGATCGGTTTCTTTTTGGTTTAAGGTAGCACTGACTATAACTGGACGATTCATATCTTCATCCAGAAATTCATATCTCAGGTTTTTAGGCAGTTCCTTAAGTTTTACGGTCGGTTTCATAGGGCAAGGCATAGGATCTGGGGTAAGAGATAAACATTCGTGAAGGTTATCATCAATGTAGGGTGTTTTATAATTGTCATCTTCCAAAATAAGGGTTGATGGCAATTTTATAGATTTATTTTCTTCTTCTTGTTCTAATTCCCTAATGCATTCTTCGATGATATCTAAGGCATAACAAGAATCTCCTATCACAGGTGCCATAAGAAATTTTGACAATATAAATTCTATCTTCTCTTCACCTACCTCAAAAGTTAGTTTTCCTTTTTTAACATCTATTACGGCTCCAGCAGTCGATAAGAACGGTCTACCTAGGAGGATTGGTATGTCGTCATCTTCTTTAATGTCCATGACAACAAAATCAGTAGGTATAAACAACTGACCCACCCTAACAGGGACGTCTTCAAGTATGCCTATAGGGTATTTAACGGATCTATCGGCTAATTGAAGCGACATCTTAGTAGGTTGTAATTCTCCTAAGTTTAATCTCTCACAAACTGCTAAAGGCATTAAGCTCACACTAGCTCCTAAGTCTAGAAAAGCTTTTTCGATGACATGATTCCCTAAAATACAAGGAATGGAAAAATTTACGGGATCTTTATCTTTCTTTGCTAACCTATCTTCGGAAATAGAATTACATTCCACGGGTTTCGGATCTTCAAGTCTACGTTTATTCGTAAGTATGTCTTTGAGAAACTTAGCATAAGAAGGTATTTGGGTGATGGCTTCTGTAAAGGGGATTTCTACGTGAAGTTTTTCTATAACCTTAACGAATTTTTGATATTGATTATCGATTTGGGTTTTCTTTAATCTTTGAGGGTATGGTATTGGTGGTTTGTATGGCGGTGGTGGTACATAGGTTTTATTTTTAGGTTCTTCTCCTTTTTCTTGACTTTCCGGGGTTTCAGGCTTCTCTGGTTCCTTTTCCTCACTCCTCTTAGAAGTTTCAGGCTCACTTAATCTAGGGTTTAAAGGCTCCTTATAAGCGGTTCCACTTCGTAGAGTAATGGCATTAGCTTGCCCTTTCGGGTTTTGTTGAGGTTGTCCAGGGAACTGTCCTCCAGGGGTAGTCTGTGGGGCTTGGTTTAACGCTACCTGAGAGATCTGGGTTTCAAGCATCTTATTATGAGTAATGATTTGATCAACCTTGGTTCCTAACTGGGTAATTAGTTCGTTAACATGGACGCTTTGGTTCATGAACTCTTTGTTTTTCTGTTTTTGAGCAACGATGAAATCTTTTACAATTTCTTCAAAGCTCGGGTTTGGCGGTACAGGTTGCATAGGTTGATTTGTTCTAGGGGCTTGGTAACCTTGTTGTCTCGGAGGTGCGGTATTTTGAATAGGGTTATTATTTTTGTAGGAGAAGTTTGGGTGATTCCTCCATCCAGGGTTATATGTGTTAGAAAATGGGTTCCCTTGGGTATAGTTCACTTGCTCAGTGTTGGTTTCATTTAACAGATTGCATTCGGCGGATTGGTGTCCTTGCGTTCCACATATCTCACAATTCGGCGAAACTGCGGCTACAGTATTCGGAGTTGTACACATATGTTCGACTCTAAGGGCCAACGCGTCCATTTTAGCCTGCATCATGTCTATAGAGCTTAGCTCATGTATTCCTCCTTGGGCTTCCTTCTTTTCCACTGTCGCTCGTTCTACTCCCCATGATTGATGGTTTTGGGCCATATCCTCGATAAGGGCACTAGCTTCAGGGTAAGGTTTATTCATCAGTGCGCCACCAGCGGCAGCGTCGATGGTCATCTTAGTGTTATAATGAAGTCCATTATAGAAGGTTTGGATGATTAGCCAATTCTCTAAGCCATGGTGTGGGCATGCTCTTAATAGTTCTTTATATCTCTCCCAGGCTTCGAACAACGACTCTCCTTGGAGTTGGGTAAATCTAGTTATAAGGTTTCGAAGAAGAGCGGTCTTACTTGGGGGAAAATATCTAGCAAGAAAAACTTTCCTAAGGTCATCCCAAGTTGTTATTGAATTGGGTGGAAGGGAATCTAACCATGATAGAGCTTTATCTCTGAGGGAAAAGGGAAATAATCTTAAGCGTATCGCCTCAGGAGAAGCTCCATTGGTTTTAAAGGTGACTGCTAACTGAAGAAAGTTTTTTAAATGTTGGTTTGGGTTATCAGTAGCGAGACCTGAGAATTGTCTCTGTTGCACTAATTGCAGCAGGGATGGTTTAAGTTCAAAATTATTGGCTGGGATAACGGGGTTTACTATACTGGAACTAGGTTCCTCGTTTGATGGTTGGGCGAAGTCCTTAAGAGGTCTTCGGTTTTGTTCTTCGGCCATAGCTATCCTATTCCTATGGAAAAATAAACGTGCGCGAGCGTAACGTTCAGGTTCAGCTAGAGGGTCTACTAAACTTCCGGCACTGCGAGTCTTTCGCATTGACCGGTGGGTAACAACCTTAGTCTAAACGGTATAACTACAGGGTAATGAAATTTGACGAAATTGGTCCCCGGCAACGGCGCCAAAAACTTGATGCGTGTTTTTCGCAAGTGTACGAATCACGTCAAAGTAATATAAAAGATTATCGAATCCACAGAGACCAAGTGTCAATCTATCAAACCTGTTGTTATGGTGTGTATCTAAGGCAACTATTTTTAAGGGTTTTAATAAGGGTGCAATGGTAAATAAAATTATAATTTTAAATAATAAATAAAGACAGGCTCGAATGTAATTCACGCAATCAATGATAATCCAGTACTTGTTAGTGGAACTACTTATGGGCAATGTTTTCTCCTTTGAAAAGAACTAATTTAACAGGAACTGTCGCTTTCGCGTATTCAGAACCGAGTTGTACTCTCTAATCAACCCCTCCTATTGTCACGGATAAAAAGGTGCGTACTGCGTTAGAGTAGTAAACCTATTTTTAAGAAATATAGTATCTTAACTAAGTTGAAAAGTATTTTAACCTGGACTTCTTAGCAAAAAGAGGTTCTTACGAACCAGAGTTTAAACTTCCTAACGCGTCCGAAAATCGTTTTAAAATCTCTTTTCTTTTTAATCTAAAATCTCCTAATAAACTAGACAAAGCGCTTTTGGCTGTTTTTGAAATAGTTAAAAACAATTACTTGAATTGAAAGATAAGATAGCCCTTAGGTGTTTCCACGAACAATTATACTGATTACTGGTTTAATTACGATCCTTACATTCTAACCTTTATAGAATTAGTTAGACATGATAAAGTAAATATTCTTTTTATAGTTTTTCATAAAAGTAATTTAAAGCGAGTGCGGATAATAAACAAAGTAAAGTGCGAGTGCAGGAAATAAACAACGTAAATGTGCGAGTGCAGGAAATAAACAACGTAAATGTGCGAGTGCAGGAAATAAACAACGTAAATGTGCGAGTGCAGGAAATAAAAAACGTAAATGTGCGAGTGCAGGAAATAAATAAAAGTAAAATACGAACTTGAATTAAAATGGCGGCAGGATTAACTTCCTCCAGAGTGCTCCAAAAACTCGAACCACAGACAGATTACAGACTCGATCACTCGATTGCAGAGGCACCCCGATGTGGAATGGCAACTGCTTTATAACTGATATATGCCTAGAGAATTCTAATTCTGGATGAAGAAAAACGAAAATCTAAGGTCCTATTTATAGTAAAAACTGAAAGCATGAAATGACAGGGACGCCCCTCCACTAAAAAGTGGAGGTTACTGATTTTGGCCTTGTGGCGCCCGCCACAGGCCTATGGCGCCCGCCATGGTCCCTACAGGGGATGATGGAGTGGGGATCGTGGGTCTTGACGGTTGAGGAGTGGTCTTGAGACGTGGCCACGTCATGGCTAACCCCATGGCGCCCGCCACGGTGGGTGCCGTAAGTGCAAAACGCTGAATTTCTAGGTTTTCGCCCGTTTTCACTCCTTTTTCGCTCCTTTTCCCGATTCGAGCTCCGATTATTATAAAAACCTGAAAACATAAGAAAACAAAGAAATAACAAAGCAAAACAACAATAAAAGCTAAGAATGCATGCGAAATCGGAGTCAGAAATACGGTGAATTTTAGTGTGATCACATGGGCATATGGTCATGTGATGAAATTTCATGCAATGCAATGATAGATTTGGAAAATATATGTCATGAGAAGCAATATGCAAAAAGAGTGACTCATTTTGGAGCTTTGGATCAAAAGTTATGGCTTGTTGAAGTTCCATGCACACTTGGCAATCATTTGGCCATATCTTCTCAACCATTCATCAGATGCTCATGATCTTGGACTTTTTGGAAATGGGAGAGAAAGATCTTTAACTTTCATGTTCAACCAAAATTCATTTGAAGCTTCTTTTATGTTGTAAAGTTAAGTTGAATGTGAACCAAAAACTTGCTATTTTTGGAAACTTGAAATTATAGGTCACTTTCCATTTTGGGAAACTTTTGATTTGACTTCAAAATCTTCAATAGATGTATGACATGATGAATAGGCCTTGTTTGAACATGAATGAGATGTCTCAAATCATTTCCCACATCTCAGAGCTTTCAATTGACTGCACAGTTGATCATATTGGGCCTCAGATGACCTGAAAATGCCTGATGAACTTGGGCCTTTGCCACTTGGGGAATTTGCTCCAAAATGGATCTCTAGCTCATATAAGCTCAATATAAAGATCAAATGATCCATATCTCAATGAAAACTTCATCTCTTGCACAAAGGATTAACTTGAATTGCCTTGACCTGTGGCTTGCTTAGACTGCAAAACAAATGTTAGATGACATGTTTTTTGGTGCTTTTGGTTAGTGATTAAACAAGAAAAGCAAATGATATACAATGCAAGCAATGCCTGGTGATCCAAAACCACTCAACAGAAGATCCCACCCAAAGAAAAGGAAGCCAATATGCACAAAGATCCTTGAGGCTATGCAATGCTATGATATGATGCCATGAGGGATCTTGGGGACAAATTGGGGTCTTACAGATGCCCCTATTTAAGATCATTCTAGCCGGAGAAGTGAAGGTTAAAATCTCCATCTCAACGCGGTAGAATGGGCTTAAATAATAACAAAGAGACAAATTTTGGTCCCTAAGAGACCTCATGATGCGAATGTATGTATGCAAAACAAACAAACTCTGTGGGGAATACGGGTCCACAAAGAAGAAAAGAAAATCAGGAGAAAAGACAAATTCACAGGAATTATGCACTTCCTAATGGAACAGAGACTCTGACGGGACTCTTATGGGGATAAGAAAAAGAAAAAGAATGCGTGAGCAGGACACGACTTGAAACTGGAGACTATACTAGGGAATAAAGGACTGACACTGGGGAAAAAGTTTCCAAAAGGAACAAATCCATTGGAAAGACTCAAGCTGACTCAAAGATGCATGTGCTAGGAAATACACCAACACAGCAAGACTATCCACAAAGGATACTTCGGATAAAAATCCGGACTCAGGCTGGGGAAAGAGCTAACAAGACAACTCTGCCTGGAAAATGCATGTATTGGGGAAAACGCCAATACAGCACAGGGAATGATCACAACAGAAATACTCCGATGGGGAAATCTAACAAAGATTCTCCAGGGGAAGCAAAGGGGGTGAGATGTTACCGGTTACTGGGTAACAAACTCAAAGAGACATGTGATATGAACACCGGTTACTGGGTGAAAGAACAACACGCTCAGGAAGAATGAATATCTAAGACCGGTATAAGGGTGAGAGATATCAATCAACCAAAAACATCTGAGGAAGACCTGAAAAAAGTATATCAACTCAGGAAAATCTGACTCCACAGGGGACCGAGGTCATAATAGGGAGCAGAAAGGAAGGAACACCAGGGATTCCGGTTACTGGGTATATAATAGGTGACCGACCGAAACGTGAATTGGTTTTTACTACCAAGACACTCATCATCCTGAAGGAGGGCTTGAAAAAGCAAATCGACTTACAGGATGGACATTCAACTCCGCAAAGGGAAAACGAATCTTACTCAATTGGGGAAGGACAAAAGGCTTCAACCAAAGAGCACATGAGATATATTATCCATTACCGTCAGAACGTGGATAGTACAATCGCATGGAAGGAACACCAGGGATACCGGTTACTGGGTATATAATAGGTGACCGACCGAGACGTGAATTCGTTTTTACTGCCAAAACACTCATCATCCTGGAAGAGAGCAAAACGCAAACTTGTTAAAGGATGGACATTCGATTCTACAAAGAATACGAATCTTACTCCGCTGGAGAAACAATCAAAAGATTTTGACCAAGGAGTGCATGAGATATATTATCCATTACCGTCAGAACGTGGATAATTCACTCGAAAGGAAGGAACACCAGGGATACCGGTTACTGGGTATATAATAGGTGACCGACCGAAACGAGAGACAATCGTTACCAACAACAACAGGGTAGACGAAAGATAACTCGCTGGGGATAAATTTCCAGCATACGGCAATTATCCAGGAGACATATCACTGGTTACTGGGAGATATGCTCAAAAAGGGGTAGAAATGAATATTCGATTCCGCAAAGGAACACGAATCTTACTCAACTGGGGAAACACAATAGGCTTCGACTGAAGAGTGCATGAGATACATTATCTATTATCGTCAGAACGTAGATAATATACTCGCATGGAAGATTATCCACAACCGGTTACTGGTTTAATAAAGGATAAATCATCCGAAAAGAAAGGCATCGGGATACCAAAACTAGGTATATAATGATAACCGATCAAAGGGAGCAACAAACATTACCAACAAAAGGGTAGATGAAATATGACTCACTGGGGATGCATTGATAAAGAATCAATGATCCGGGGAACATATCACTGGCAAACGGTGAAAGGACCCGCTGAGGATAAAATTGCTAGCATACGGCAATTATCCACAAGAAGGAGGGAATATCGACATCGAATACTGGATGAAGATAACCACAAAGAGGGGATTACATCTACCGAATACTGGATAGAAAACCACGGATGAGTAACCGTCATCGGTTAGGATGAACAACAAGGTTAACTCTGCACAAGGGAGAAAATAGGATTTACAACTACCGAATACTGGGTAGAAGACCAAAGACTTAGCTGAGAATAAGGCGAATGATTGCCGGTTACTGAGCAATTATCCATCTATTCCACAGGGAAGCACAGACTCCGATAGGGAGAAAAAACAACAACATAGGATTTACAACTACCGAATACGGGGTAGAAAACCACAAAATCCGCCATCAACCAGGATGAACCATAAAGGTTACCTCTGCTAGGGGATGAAAGTAGGATTTATAACTACCGAATACTGGGTAGAAAACCACAAACTCTGCTAGAGAGCAAGAAAATAGGATTTACAACTACCGGCTACTGGGTAGAAAACCACAAAGATAGGACTTACAACTACCGGTTACTGGGTAGAAGCCACAAACTCTACTGAGGAACAACAGGTTCACAAATACCAATCACTGGGTAAACAAACCACAGATTCCGCAAAGAGGGAAAAAAGGTATATAGGATTTACAACTACCGGTTACTGGGTAGAAACCACAAAGATAGGACTTACAACTACCGGTTATTGGGTAGAAGCCACAAATTCCACCGGGGATAATATGAATGAATTATTCATTTATACCACGGGGAAGCCCAAGAGACAGTCACAAAAAGGCCAATTCAGGATCAAACCAAAAAGGCAAACTGAATCAAGACTCATCCTAATGAGGATATAACTCAATAGGGAAATCCATCTCAATATATGTGTTGGGAGGAAACGGAAACAACCGTCGTCCACGAGGATGTATCTCAGTGGGGAGATGGCAGGAAAGGATAGACACTTTCTGCTTATGGGGCTGACTCTAAATTGAGAGATTAGACACTCGACATCTTCTTGGAGATCTACTGGGGAGATCCACATCACCACTTAGCAGGAGACAATAATCAAAAGATATATGGCAAAAATGCAACATGAATATCTGAATGTTATGATATGCATGAATATGCGTGATTTATGTTTGATGAATGTTGACAAACAGACATATCTAACACAAATAGGCCCAGGGAACAAACGCCCGGTACTACACCACAGGAGAGAAAGCCAGGATCACCGGAGAATAAACAATTCTGATGGGATCAGGAAACAGCAAGATCTCTGTAAGGATGGATCATCAGTCTCAGCTGGGAAAGATGAGCTCACTGCATAGGCGAAAACTGCCACGAAAGCAACTCCAAACAACTCCACTGGGGGAAACCCACCGAGGGAGAAAAGATCACACAAGTAGGTCCTGCCACACAAGCAACTCTACTAGGGATCGGAGATATCAGGAAATTACCAACTCTCTGCAGGGGAGGAATCAACACATACACAATCCATCCTGCCACCACAAATCTACTGGGGATTTATCCGAGGAGGAGAAGGGGGACTGGGGATCAACCACCAAATACTGAACCTTCCAAAAGGAAAAACCACAACTGCTGAGGAGGAAAGAATCACTGCTCTGCTGAAGGGAGGGGAGGTGAAAACCTCAACAAGCACTCTGAACGAGGAGGAGTCATAGCAAAGGCTCTGCTCAACAAAATCTGTTCAGGAGAAATCCCAACAAATACCCTGCTTGGGGGGAAAAACTCAACAGAAGCTCTGCTTGGGGAGAAACCCCAACAACAATCTGGAGAAAGAGGATACAGCCATGCCAGGAATATGAACAAAAGTCTTACCCTGTTGGAAATCATGCCACCCTTGGGAGAGCACTGTGAATTTCTTAAGTATCCTATCATCATTGTGAATGTTCACTTTGTTTAAAAACGATTTTGAAAAAATTTGTTTGTTTAAAACAATGACATTTTATCAATTAAAACATGCAAAATGTTTGTTGAATTGAAACAAATAAGAGTGCAAATAATTGGATAAAAGCTCAAATTGATTTGATAGAATGGTAGCCTGCAAATGGCAAGACTCCATAGATCTGTACAAAATTTGAAATCGGTGATATATATTGGGAAGAGGGCTACATTGAACATAATGACCGTTTCTCTACCAATTTGAATCCGATGTATCTGAAGCTTCAGTTGACGATGACTGAGCGAGAATCTCTGACGAAAAGACGGTTGTGAAACAGAAAGTCTTGTCAGGATGCAGTTACTTGCCAAATCCCTAATTTTTGCCTAGATTGCCCCAGGGTGAGGTACTCAATCTAGCGGGATGCAAATATATTTTTTTTTCATGTCTTTAATTTTTGCCTGGATCGCCCTTTCGGGTTTTCAATCCACCGAGACGCTCATTTTTGCCTAAGCCGCCCTTTCGGGCTTTCAACTTAGCAAGCCATTCTGTTTTTATTTTTAGGCAAAGTATTTCTTGACTGCATCTGAATTCACAGGACGAGTGAAATCCTCCCCATCCATAGTTGTAAGCATCAAAGCTCCGCCTGAAAAGGCTCTCTTGACAACATATGGACCTTCATAGTTTGGAGTCCACTTGCCCCTAGAATCGGGCGCGAAAGACAAGACTTTCTTGAGCACAAGGTCACCTTCTCGGAACACACGAGGCTTGACCTTCTTATCAAATGATTTCTTCATTCTCTACTGATATAACTGACCATGGCACATGGCAGTCAATCGCTTCTCTTCAATTAGATTCAGCTGGTCGTAACGACTCTGAATCCATTCAGCATCAGTCAACTTGGCTTCCATCAAGACTCTCATTGATGGGATCTCCACCTCTACTGGGAGAACAGCCTCCATGCCGTAAACAAGAGAGAAAGGGGTTGCCCCTGTTGAAGTGCGGACAAATGTACGATATCCATGCAAAGCAAATGGCAGCATCTCGTGCCAATCTTTGTACGTGACTGTCATCTTCTGGATAATCTTCTTGATATTCTTGTTAGCAGCTTCAACAGCCCCATTCATCTTGGGTCTGTAAGGAGAGGAGTTATGGTGTGCAATCTTGAACTCAGCGCACAATTCTTCCACCATCTTATTATTCAGATTAGATCCATTATCAGTAATGATCTTATCTGGCACACCATAACGGCATATAAGCTGATTCTTGATAAACTTCATGACCACCTGCCTGGTCACATTCGCATATGATGCGGCTTCAACCCATTTGGTGAAGTAATCAATTGCTACGAGAATAAACCTGTGTCCGTTGGACGCTTTCGGTTCAATCATGCCAATCATGTCGATTCCCCACATGGAGAAGGGCCATGGTGATGAAATCACATTCAGAAGTGTCGGAGGAATATGAATCTTGTCCGCATAAATCTGACACTTGTGGCATCTCTTCACATATTTGCAGCAGTCAGACTCCATTGTCAGCCAATAGTAGCCTGCTCTCAGCATCTTTCTAGCCATGGCATGTCCATTGGAATGAGTACCAAATGAACCCTCATGGACCTCAGTCATCGACAGGTCTGCTTCGTGTCTATCCACGCATCTGAGCAAAACCATGTCAAAGTTTATCTTATAAAGCACTTCGCCATTGAGGTAGAAACTGCCTGCTAGTCTCCTCAAAGTTTTCCTGTCTTTCACAGATGCCCCAGGCGGGTAAATCTGGCTCTGAAGGAAATTCTTGATATCAAAATACCAAGGCTTATCGTCTTTGACTTCTTCAACTGCAAATACGTGAGCTGGTCTATCCAAGCGCATCACGGTGATATTGGGAACTTCATTCCAATACCTGACCACAATCATGGAAGCAAGCGTGGCAAGTGCATCTGCCATCCGATTATCTTCTCGAGGAATATGATGAAAGTCAACTTCTGTAAAGAACGTTGAAATCCTCCTCACATAATCTCTGTACGGGATGAGACTTGGCTGATTCGTCTCCCATTCACCCTTGATCTGATTGACAACTAGGGCCGAATCACCATACACATCGAGGTGTTTGATCCTCAGATCGATGCATTCTTCCAATCCCATACTGCAGGCTTCGTACTCAGCCATATTATTCGTGCATTTGAAAGTTAGCCTTGCTATAAAAGGAATATGTGTGCCCTGAGGAGTAATGATTACTGCCCCAATACCATTTCCGTACTGATTTACAGCGCCATCAAACACCATCGTCCATCTGGAACCAGGTTCTGGACCTTCATCAAGTGTAGGCTCATCGCAATCTTTCATTTTCAAATACAGAATCTCCTCGTCTGGGAAGTCATACTGAACAGACTGATGATCTTCAATTGGCTGGTGTGCCAAATGGTCAGCCAAGACACTACCTTTGATAGCTTTCTGAGCTCGATACTCGATATCATACTCAGATAACAACATCTGCCAACGGGCAATTCTCCCTGTTAAAGCAGGCTTCTCGAAGATATACTTGATTGGATCCATTCTGGATATCAACCAAGTTGTATGATTTATCATGTACTGGCATAGACGCTTAGCGGACCAAGCCAAAGCACAGCATGTCTTCTCAAGCATTGAGTATCGAGACTCACAATCAGTGAACTTCTTACTCAGGTAGTAGATAGCAGATTCTTTCTTTCCCAATTCGTATTGCTGACCGAGGACACAACCCATTGAGTCTTCAAGAACAGTCAGATACATGATTAGAGGTCTTCCTTCTACAGGCGGAGACAAGATCGGAGGTTCAGACAGATACTCTTTGATACTGTAGAAAGCTTTCTGGCAATCCTCGGTCCAATCATGGGACTGATCTTTCCGGAGGAGCTTGAATATCGGCGCACATGTGGCAGTCATGTGGGATATAAATCTGGAAATGTAATTCAAGCGACCAAGAAAACCTCGGACTTGCTTTTCAGTTTTGGGCGCAGGCATCTCTTGTATTGCTTTGACCTTTGTAGGATCAACCTCAATACCTCTCTCGCTGACTATAAAGCCCAATAACTTGCCAGAACGGACTCCAAATGTACACTTGTTAGGATTCAGACGAAGCTTGTACTTCCTCAAACGCTGAAAAAGCTTCAACAAGTGCTCAACATGTTCAACTTTCGTTCTTGACTTAGCAATCATGTCATCGACATAGACCTCTATCTTCTTGTGCATCATATCATGAAACAAGGTAGTCATAGCTCGTTGATATGTGGCTCCGGCGTTCTTCAAACCGAAGGGCATCACTCGATAACAGAATGTTCCCCAAGGTGTGATGAATGTTGTCTTCTCCATATCCTCGGGTGCCATCTTGATTTGATTATATCCGGAAAATCCGTCCATAAACGAGAAGACTTTGAATTTAGTTGTATTGTCTACCAACATATCAATGTGTGGTAGAGGGAAATCATCTTTCGGACTAGCTTTATTCAAATCTCTGTAATCGACACACATTCGGACTTTTCCGTCTTTCTTAGGCACGGGCACAATATTGGCCACCCATTGAGGATATGTAGAATTCACCAGAAACCCCGCATCAATTTGCTTTTGAACTTCCTCTTTGATCTTCACTGCCATATCTGGATGAGTTCTTCTGAGCTTCTGCTTCACAGGAACGCACTCAGGCTTCAGAGGCAGGAAATGTTGCACAATATCTGTATCTAAACCTGGCATGTCTTCGTACGACCAAGCGAAGATATTGGAATATTCTCGTAGCAAACTGATCAACCCCTTCTTGACAGACTCTTCAAGGAGTGCCCCAATCTTCACTATTCGAACACAATCTTCAGACCCCAAGTTGACTGTTTCCAGATTCTCGAGATGCGGCTGAATGATCTTCTTTCCGTGCTCAAGTAGACGGGTAATCTCATCAGGAATCCCTTCATCATCATCTTCCTCTGTCTCGAATACAGGGAAGTCAAAATTGGGAGATGGCGTTGGATCATTATGTTCAATGGGTTTTAGAATCAACCTGCATAATGATTTTGGATAATGAAAACTTTAGAATTTAAACAAGCAAATCATTATGCAGATGAAAAGGATTGCTTTTATTCTTGTTTTTAGGGTTTTTTGTGATCACCAATTTCATGCAAAAAGCAAAAAGTGAAAACAAATGGAAAAACAAATGTTTAACATGAATTTATTGAATGAAATATCATTGTATATATGATGCCAACAATGTCATCACTTCTCCTTTTGGCATGGGAGAAGGGTTTTTAAACAAGGCAAACATATTACGCTGACTTATGAATGACTGTAGGAACATCCACAGCGACCCAATTGTGGCAGACCCCGCCAGAGATGACAAAGTTGTCAGAGTCCTCTGCATCCTCTTCTAAGATAGCAGCAGCTTCTCCAGCTTGATCGGCGTGGATGAAACTTCCACTCTTGAACAACCCTTTCTCATTGAAGACCCCTGAAGAATAGCCAATGCCAGCCCGGGACTTGTTGTCTTCAAGCTCAATCATTTTTCCTAGACCAGCAACTGCACCACATTCAATGGCCAGCTTCGCATCTCGATAGGAAACAAATGAAGGAGACCTCTTCTCAACAGGCTCGGCTATAGATAAAGCTTGGAAAGGAGTTCCAACTTCATCATCAGCATCAATGTATGAGAAGGAAGACAAGTGGCTAACCAGGAGAGCCTTTTCTCCCCCTACCACAACCAGTTTCTTATTCTTGACGAATTTCAGCTTCTGGTGTAGGGTGGATGTCACGGCGCCAGCCTCGTGAATCCATGGTCTACCAAGGAGATAGCTATAAGATGGGTGGATATCCATAACCTGAAATGTGATCTGGAAATCACTTGGTCCAATCTTGATTGGGAGGTCAACTTCCCCAATCACAGTCTTACGCGACCCATAAAAAAGCTTTCACAACAACACCACTCTGCCTCATGGGAGGCCCTTGATATGAAAATCTAGAGAGAGTGGATTTTGGCAATACATTCAAAGATGACCCAGTATCCACCAGCACGTTGGACATGGCGTCGTTCTTGCAATTCATGGATATATGTAAAGCCATGTTGTGGTCTCTTCCCTCCTCAGGGAGATCAGAGTCACAGAAACTCAAAGTGTTGCAAGCAGTAATGTTTGCAACAATGCTGTCAAACTGTTCAAGTGACATCATGATCAACATATGCCAAGTCCAAGACTTTCTGCAGAGCCTCTCTATGCGGTTCTGAATTCAGAAGCAAAGATAATACGGAGATCTTAGACGGCGTTTGTAGAAGCTGGTCTACAACATTGTACTCACTCTTCTTGATGAGCCTCAGCATCTCATCACAGTCTTCATTCATAATGCCACTAGGGCCAACAGAAGAAGTAGGAGTCTTTTGTACAGAGGAGGGTTTAACAACAGGTGCCGGATTCGGAGGATCCATTGCATTCCCAACCGGACGCTCAACAGAGTCAGCAACAGCCTGAGGCTTCGGGGGTGCAGAAAACACACGACCGCTTCGGGTCAACCCGCTCACATCAGCTATGTTCACAACAGAGGATGAAGGCAAAGGCACTTCTTTCCCATCTTCAACAGCAACGGCACTGTAACGAAAGGGAACTGCTTTATCAGACGAATAAGGCACAGGACCTGCAGGCTTGATAATCATGGAAGGAGAAACCTTCTGCTTGCTACCATCATATCGAATGACAACAGGCTCAGGAATCCTGAACACCGGAGAAATCACATTAACCTCTGGTTCATCTTCATCAACATTCCTGTTTTGAAGGATCTCGATGGTCCCATCGTCTAGCAATTCCTGGAGATCTCTATGCACTTGGCGACAACCCAATCTGTTGACAAAGCAGATACGGCATTTGTCATGGTTGTGCTTCAAATGACTCTAATCACACAGTAGACGATGCAACTCAACCAATGACTGTCGGATATGGTTAACATATTTGACCTTGTATTTGCCAGGGCAACCCTGGACCATGTTAACAGATTTCCCATGCTCGGGCAATGGGTTCTTCGTAACATTAGGACCTGCGTCCTCAAAGCTCAAAATGCCGCATCTTATAAGGTCTTGAACCTTAGTCTTCAACGGAAAGCAGTTTTCCACGTTATGACCCGGAGCACCAGAGTGGTAAACACAATGCTGATCAGGCTTATACCACCACTGCGGGTTAGCAGGTATCGTCGGGGGATCCCTGGGAGTAATCAATTTCCGCTCTATCAAAGAGGGATACAGCTCTGCATATGACACTGGAATCGGATCGAAAGTGATCTTCTTCCTTTCATAATTCGTACCAGCTGGATTACTGTTGTGAGGCTGGTAGGCCTGCTGCTGAGGGCGATGCTGTTGTTGATACTGCTGTTGAGATTGCTGTTGATTATTGTGCTGATACTGCTGGTTGTCTCTGAAGACAGGTGCTACATGAGCCACCTAATGTTGATTGCTGGCATGACGCACAGGCTTCCTCTTTACAGAGGGTCTTCGGGATTTAACGTGGGATTGTACGGCATGTGCCTCTCCATCTTTCTTCTTAGCAAATGCTCCATATCGCTTGCTAGAAGAGCCTTCATCTTTAGATAGCCGTCCTTCACGGACTCCTTCCTCTAGACGCATCCCCATGTTCACCATTTCAGTGAAGTCCGAAGGAGCACTAGCGATCATCCGCTCGTAATAAAATGAACTCAAAGTCTTCAGAAAGATTTTGGTCATTTCTCTCTCTTCCAGCGGAGGCACAATCTGAGCTGCCAACTCTCGCCACCTCTGGGCGTACTCTTTGAATGTCTCTTTATCCTTCTGTGACATGGCTCTGAGCTGATCCCAATCAGGAGCCATATCCACATTGTATTTGTACTGCTTGACGAAGGCTTCGCCAAGATCATTGAAGGAACGGATGTTTCCACTATCCAAACTCATATACCAACGCAGTGCAGAACCGGACAGGCTGTCCTGGAAATAATGAATAAGCAGCTGATCATTATCCGTTTGAGTAGACATTTTCCTGGCATACATAACCAGGTGGCTGAGCGGGCAGCTGTTCCCCTTGTACTTCTCAATGTCTGGGACCTTGAACTTCACAGGTATTTTCACACTCGGAACCAAACACAACTCGGCAGCAGATTTGCCGAACAAATCCTTTCCTCGAAGGGTCTTCAATTCCTTGCGCAGCTCAAGAAATTGGTCATTCATCGCATCCATCTTCTCATGAACATCTGGGCCCTCAGGTGGCTCAGAATGATAGATGGTGTCGTCTACCCTAGGAACGGTATGCACGACAGGAGGAGGAACAACAATGACCGGGCTAGATGCCGGCATGGAAGCAAAAGTTGGAGCAGGAATATCAGGCATAAAACTAGGAGGCATCCCCCACAGAAACCCGGACGGCATGGCTGTTGGCACAAAATGGGCACTGGCAGCTGGCACTGTCGAAGAGACAATCTCAGAAATAACTGTCCTCTGGGGAGGAGTTGCAGGTGTTGGGGACGACTGGTTCTGAGCAGCAAGGAAAGACTCCATCAAAGCAGTGAGTCTGGCGACTTCGTCCTTCAGCTCACGGTTCTCTTGCTCGAGATGATCCATCAATCTTGCAGAGTTGGCTCTGGTGTAGTACCGATGAGTCAGCTTATCTTCAAAATAAATGAAGAGCACAAAATTAGGCCACAGACAAGAAGACCAGAACAACACCTGCTTATGCGAATGATGCATGCAATGCTCGTGCATATGATTTGTTTTTATTTTCAAAGGAACTTTTAGGGTATTATTTGCAAATTTTGAATATTAAGCATTTGATCGCATATGGAAAATATCTCATCAAATATATTTGAGAAAAAAGAAGTACAGCATTGTCAATCATTACAAGAGAAAAGGAAAATAAACATCCTATGGATCCCTAGAAGCTCAGGATGCCGGAGGATAAGCTGCACGAAGCCTCTTAATCTCTCTCTCATATGTTGCTTCCATATCTGCCTTCTCTTTGGCGAGTCTGTCATACCTCCTTTTTCCAGAACTTGGAAGACTGAGGAAGTAGAGAAGTCCATGCATCGTTCGGATCATCAATCACCTGATGCTCGAGGAACTCAATCAGAGCATCCTTCTCCTTAAGCTGTTGGAGCAACTCTTCTCTTTCACGGATCCAGGCACGTGAAAGGTCTTCGTCTCTCAACTCCTCTACGCCTTGGTTAGGGAGGGTTGAAGGCCCAGCCACAACCAAAGGTGTAGGTCTCGGATAATCATAAGGCATGAGATACTCAGATGCTCTCTTCCTTACCCAAGTAGTATACGGCTCCAAAGCTATGCAAATCTTCGGACCCAACTCACTTCTACCCTTCTTGTGAATCTTGCGCCAAGTGCGAACCATCCTGGCTTTCAGGCCTTGGGGATCTTTACCCTCCTGAAAGAACACACCTTCTAACAGAATGTTATTAGGTTTATCCTTTAGGGGGAACCCAAGCTGACGACGTGCTAAGATAGGGTTATAGCTAATCCCCCCACATGTACCAAGAAGAGGCACATTGGAGAATTCACCACAAGATTCGATAATCTGCACAGTGTCATATACACGATCATACCAAGAGATATCATCATTAGTGAGAGACATAAGTCTCGTAGACCACCGTAGACATCCCTTGTTCTCCTTGAAGGCGACCGTCTGCGGTAAGTGAGAAATAAACCACTTATACAACAGAGGAAAACAGCACACAATAGCGCCACCGCCCTTTGCATTCCTCAGATGCAAAGAGACATAGGTATCACCCAACAGAGTCGGAACAGGATTAAGAGCAGAGAAGATCCTAATAGCGTTCACATCCATAAATTTGTCGATGTTGGGGAACAATACCAATCCATAGATGAGAAGCACAAATATGGCTTCAAAGGCATCCTCATTCATGGCCTTCCCATAAATGGTAGCTTGAGCGATGAGGAACTCAGAAGGAAGACCTTGAATTCCACCTTTGGTAGTCATATGAGCTTTAACCAAGGATTCATCTATGTGCAACATGTCAGCTATCTCTTGAGAAGTAGGAATACTCTCCAAGCCACTGAACGACAACTGATCCAGAATAGGAATACCCACAAGATGAGCATACTCCTCGAGGGTAGGCAATAGCTGAAAGTCTGGAAAAGAGAAGCAGTGATACAGAGGATCATAGAACTGCACCAAAGTACCCATCAACCCTTCATCCACCTGAGTAGTCAGAAGAGGCAGAAGCTTCCCATAACGAGCTTTGAAACCCAAGGGATCTAATACATAGGATGTTAGATTCCTTAACTCTTTCAGATCGGGTTGTCTGAAGTTGTACTTCTTTGTATGCCTTTTTTGTCTTTCCATATCTGAAAATTTTGCAAATAAACCCCTTAAGTTCCTTGAAAATTTTCTTTTTATCTGATGATATGGATGCAGATGAATGCATGAATGCAACAATCACACTCAAGGATCAAGCAAAGCACACCAGACAAAGGTCATGGGATGGCTCTTATTATCCCTAATATCAATCATCCATTTTGGTGGATTATGGTTTTCACCTTATCAACATCCAAGTTCCATTGATATTAGCGATAGTTGAAAGGATCAACCATGAATCACGGGTTTGTTGCGAGTCACGAGCATGGAGTCTCGGTTAAGAACCACCCAAAGGGAGTGTACTATGGTTTAAACCTGCTGAACATGTTCTACCAGAGGTTCCCATAGTCATCATCCCATCTTTCGAATATTATCGGAGGAACGAATACTCGTATTCCAAAAATATTCTCAAGAGAGACTCTTATGAGTGTAGTATCGCGTAACAATCGCATCAGATATGACATCTGAACGACCTCCGCACTACGTCCTAAAATAGGCCAAGATGGGCTTGGTAAACTAAGGTCATATGCTTCTACGGCACATATTGGAAGAATAATGCCTAACCACAAATGACTTGTGTGACATCATTGATCCAACATGACCTCCACCAAGTGAATGGACTCGCAAGTCAACTTGCTAAGGAATAACTCCACACAAGTCGACGAGACTATGCCATTCTCCTATCATAGGGTGCACTCGAGTTCGGGTATAGAACTCATCTCACAAGGATCACCAAGCAAGCAAGCAATTGATATATCAACCAATTCAAGCATTACAATCAATACAGTAATCCCAAATAGCACCAAAAATATGTCATAAACAATATACAAATATGATATAACAAAGTGTGAAAAGTAGGCAAACCCACTAGGAATACAATTTGAAATCCCCGGTGGAGTCGCCACTTTTCTGTAGCGGTGTATTCATCGCCTTTAGATTTATTGACTAAATCAAAAGCAAAGCATACAAGATAGAGTCGCCACCGCACTTCTATTTATCCAAAGGAATGGCTAGAAAGCGAACAAAAGTCTAAGAAGTTTTACGCAAAGAAAACTAATAAAAGGTCAGAGATCTGGGTAAGGGGGTAATTATGTTGTGGGAAGGTGTTAGGCACCCACAACATCCTAGGTACTCCTAGGGAACCTCTTTTCACAACTTGTTGTATCAGATTATTGTTTATGAAATTATTTTGTGCAAACATGGTTGAAGGGATGAGAGAAGAATATACAATTTTATTTTTTTTGTGTTTGGATGGATGAACCCATTGCCTACGTACCTTTTCATGAAAGATAAGGATCAAAACACCGTAGTTCGGCTAAAAGACTTCCAAAAAGTGAGTGGATTGATTTTAAACAAAAGCCTTAAGGTCTTTCGTTATCAACGGGAGAAAACTCAACCAAAATCAACAATCCACCATGTGAGAAAAGCTTCGACATGCTAGTGAGGGATTAACCCTATAATAAGCATGGAAGTCTTACAATTCAATCACTAAGGATGCAGTGAGATTTACATCAACCACTATGATAATTCAGATCTATGGCTAATGCATGAAAACTTGATTAACAAGTGGACAAGGGCCACAAAAGCAATTGAGTGGGTTGAATTAACCAATTAGAATTATTCACAAAAATGAAGTCAAAGTATGACATTAAAGTTCATTCACAATGAGTATTAATGAAATGAGAGTTTGAAAATCAAAGGCTTAAGGCCTAGGTTTCTAGTTTTGAAAACAAGTGAAAATGTTTGCACAAAAGTTTTCTGGTTTTGGTTAAGGATGAAAACAAGGTTCAAAGTTATGCATAAAAAGGTTAAGGGACAAAACCACAAATAGGGGTTGCTTTCTCAAGATCATAGAAATGATCCAAGGAAGTTCCTTCGGAATCAGGCAACACAAAGCAATAAGCAAATAAGCAGGGTCTCATAAGAGAACCACAAAACTGGAAATGGAGTGCCAATCAATGGTCTTACCTCCAACTCCGAAAGCAACATAGGAAACAGATAGTCAATCAATGGTCTTACATCTAACTCCACAAAACAAACAGAATAGGAAACAGATAGCCAATCAATGGTCTTACTGTAAGACCCCAATTTTGTCCCTAAGATCCCTCATGGCTTCGTATTATAACATTGCATTGCCTCAAGGATCATTGTGCACCTTGCTTCCTTCCCTAGGGGTGGGGATCTTTTTGAGAGTGATTCTTAATCACCAAGGATTCCTTGCATTTGTATATCATTGTTTTTCTTTTTACCACTAACCAAAAAGTACAAAAATATGTCATCTAACCTTTGTCTTGCAGATGAAGCATTAACAGGTCAAGGCAATCAAAAGCATCCATTGAGCAATAGATGGTGGTCATTCTTGAGATTTGGGCCCCAAAATCATTCACAAGAGTTCATATGAGCTATGATGTCATTTTGAAGCAAAATCCCAAGTGGTAGAGGCTTGAATCTCATCAGACATTTTCCAAGTCATCTGAAGACCTACAAAGTCAACTGCCAAGTCAATTGTGGTTTTGGAGGTGGAAAGTGACTAGAAATACTTCATTCATGTTCAAACAAGTCTCATTTGACATTTCAAACACTCACATTGAAGAATTTGAGGTCCAGTCAAAAGTTTCCCAAAATAGAAAGTGACCTATAATTTGAACTTTCCAAAAATGAAAGGGTTTTGGACCAACTTCAACTCAATATTACATCATCAAGAATGCTTCAAATGAAATTTTGTTGAACATGAAAGTTGTAGATCTTTCTCTCCCATTTCCAAAATGTCCAAGATCATGAATTTCTCATGTGTGGATGAGGAGATATGATCAAATCATGGCAAAGTGTGCATGGGACTTCAAATGAGCATAACTTTTCAACCAAAGCTCCAAAATGAGTGGTTCTTTTTGCTACATTCTCCTCTTGACCTCTAATTTCCAAATCATGCATTACATGGCTTGAATTCCACTTGCATTATCATGTACTCATTCATGAAGTTTTTGAAGGGAAATTTCATAAAACCATTTTTAATGATTGTATGCATACAAAACCAATTCCAAGGGGTGCATGAACTCATTTTAAGTGATTTTTGATCAGCTTTGAGCACTGTTCACGTGGCTACCACATGCATGAGGTGAAAAACCATTTTTTCACATACACCTTACATTTAGTTAATCTTGATTAACTTTGGCCTAAACTTGATTACAGAATCATTAGCATGGCATATATAAGAATAATCATAACTGCATTCAGGGATTAACATTCATTTTTTCAGATCTAGATTGAAATCACTCAAATTTTTCTCTCAAATTTTTTTGCAATTTCTTCACACAAGAACACTTTCTACTGATTGATTCTTGATCCTGAGGCATTTTGGAGTAAAATTGAACGTGGAATTGAAGCACATCGTGCCTGTTTTGTTCATACTCAAAGCTTGGAGCATCAATGGTGATTTCAAAATTTACTGGATTCATGTGCAATTGAGCTTCAATCTCTCCTTCAATCAACTCCACAAGCATCATAGAGGAACTTTGAGCCATTGCAAGCCTTGGATAACACGATTCAAAGGATCTGCACTTCAAGAGGTCATGAATCAATCTCTCTAATTCTCAAATTTATTATGATATTTGTATAGATCTAAGTGTGCTGATGAATTTGAGCTTTGAATCGTGTAATTTGGTGCTGTTTTGAGTTAGTTATGGATGATTGAAAGTTTGATGATGAATTTTATTCTCTTCGATCCGTGTTTGTTTTGATGTTTTTGCGTGAATTGATCATGAATCCTTGATGTACATTGCATGATGAATCGATTGGTATACTTTTGGATGATTTCTGGACACTTTTGTCAAAATCTGGAAAATCCAGATGAAGATCATCATGATCTTCATCTTCAACCTTTGAACGTATTCATTTTCCAGAAATTGCTATGATCTTGCTAGGCTTTTGCTACGAAAATCTGGAAATTAGCTACGAACTCCATAGGCCACGCTTTCCATGTCCAGGCAACGCTTTTCTGTTTCCATCCACAGTGTACTAGGGCTTGTTCATGATTGGTACACGTTTTGCCTTGCTTGCATGTTGATTGGCTCAGGTTGCTTTGACCACACCACCTCAGCGCTGACTTGCCACGTGAATAAATGAAACGATGCGTGTCATCTTGGCTTGGCGCGCTTCTTTTGAATCCATACCGGATTCGATTCCCAGCGAGGGAATTAATTCAAATTGCCATGCTGATTTTCCTTTTCCCTCCATAATTTGCCATGTTTGTTCATTTTGATTCCAATTTTTTTTCTTAACTTCAAAAAATAAAAACAAATAGGAAAATGCATCAATTTCACTCCAATTTTTTGCATTGTGATCCTTATTCTGTCTATTTTTTAATGATCATAATTTCCAAAGTTGTGCTTGGCTGGATTTTATTTGGTGCTAGGTTATGTGAGCATGTATCCATATTTGACCTTGCCTTGCTTATCTCTTTGTGAAATGCTTGTTTCTTATCCAATGAACCTGACATTTTGCATGATGAAACTAGACACATTGCTTGACATTTTGGTTTTGGTTTGGTATTTTTCCTATACTCCATTGCTGTTTTATGCTCATGCTAAGTTGGTGTGACAATTTGTGTCACACTTTTTGATGTTCAACTTGTACCATGAGATTGCCATACCAAATGATGTCCTATGCTTCTGATTTTTTGTGTGATGCATACTATGAATGTCTTGATTACTCATAAATTTTGTTGTAATTATTTGAATCATTTCTGTTTTAATTGAGATTTTTCATTCATGTTGATCACATATGAGCTTTGAAATTGCCTTGAACTTCATTTGATCATGAAATGCATTTGGTTAATGATTTTGATGTGAGACTTTTTAAGATATGTCCATATGAGATTGAAGTGGCTTTGTGTTAAATTTCAGCTTCTGTTTTAAATTTTTTCTCCATCTTTGACCCTAGGCTTTGACCTAGTGGTTTGTGGCTTACATTTGAGCTTTGATTTCAGGTTGAGCATTCAAGTTCCATAATTGATGATGCTTCATCACTTGAACATTGATGTTTGCTTTTGATTACTAACATTGTGTGTCTTGTAGGATGATGCTAACTCATTTGAGTTTGCCTTTTGGCTTACACATTTTGTACATTGGGATTGTTGGTTGCTTATTGACTGTGGTCTGTTTGTCTTTACAGTTGAACTGATTTGTTTAGTTGTTTTCAGGTACATAAGTTGCTTTAAGTTCTTATTGAACTTTGCTTTGCTTGGTTGCTTAACCACTTAGGTATAATCCTTCTTCTTCATGTAGTCTGGAAGACCTACTGTTATTGGTAGGCACCTGTCTGAAGCCCTCTTTAAGAGGCCATGTTTTTGTTTGTTTAACTTTGTACCAAGCAGGAAAAGTCCTCTTATGAGGCAATTGGCAGATAAAGGAGGTGTGTAATCCATCTCCTGCTACTCAGTGTGTCATTCACCTTGCTCACACCATGTGTTGATGCATGGTGAATAATAACCCAAGATCTTATAGAGTCAATCATTTGTGGAGAAGAGTTCCAACTTTCTGAACTCCCACACTTTCCATTATTTAAAGCTCTCCCTGACCAGGGATAAGAGCTATGAGGCACACCCCTCATCTCCATTTCATATGCTTCACCCTAACTCTCAATGTTAGGGTTAAGAGCTCAAAATACCCCATTCCAGTTGGCTGTAAAGCCTAACCTTGCTTGAGCCTAATTGTTTGTATATAGTGGGTGCTAATTGACTTGTTGGTTTGCTTACTTGATTCATCTGTGCATATTTGCTTATGTGTGTCTTTGTGCATTTATCATCATTACTTGTATAATCATTTCATGATCAATTATTAATTGTTTTGTGACATCTTTGTTTTGTCCATTGAGGAGTCAATTGTAAGTCCATTTATTGGCAGTTGTTTCCTATGACCATTGAGGAGTCAATTGTAAGTCCATTTATTGGCAGTTGTTTCCTGTGATTTGGTAGGAGTCAAGTGTAAGTCCATTTATTGGCAACTTGTTTCCTTTTTCTTATTGCTTTTTGTCTGTTTATGTGAGGAGTCAATTGTAAGTCCATTTATTGGCATTTGTTTCCTATGATCATTCCTTGGAGACTAGTATAAGTCCATTGATTGGCCTCTGGTATCCTTGTTTCTTTGCTTTGTGAGACTAGTATAAGTCCATTGATTGGCCTCTGGTATCCTTGTTTCTTTGTTTTGTGAGACTAGTATAACTCCATAGATTGGCATCTGGTATCCATGTTGCATTTGTTATCTTTGTTTTGTGAGACTAGTGTAAATCCATTGATTGGTATCTGGTATCCCTTCTGGTTGTGAGATTGGTGTAAGTCCAGTAATTGGCATCCGGTATCCATTTATGTTGTTTATAATACTTCTTTCTGAATTGAATCATAATCATACTTTGACCATATTTTGTAAATACTCATAATTGGTTAATCCTACTCATTCAATTGTTTTTGTGGCTTTGTCCATTCTTGATGTATTTTAATACATTAGCCATAGGTTTCAATTATCATAGTGGTTGATGTAAACCTCACCACATCCTTAGTGAGTTGATTGTAAGTCTTCCATACTTATTATTGGGTTAACCCCTCACTAGTATGTTGAAGCTATCCTCGCATGGTGGATTGTTGTTTCTGGTTGAGTTTTCTCCCGTTGGTAAGGAAAGACCTTAGGGCTTTTGTTTTAAAATCAATTCACTTACTTTTGGAAATCTTTTAGCCGAACTACGGCGTTTTGATCCTTACCTTTCATGGAAGGTACGTAGGCAACGGGTTCATCTGTTCAAACACAAAAATAATAACTTGTATATTCTTTTCTCATCCCTTCAATCATGTTTGCACAATAAATATTTCATAAACAAATAACATTTCGTACAAAAAGTTGTGAAAAGGGCTCCCTAGGAGTACCTAGGACGTTTTGGGTGCCTAACACCTTCCCATTGCGTAATTAACCCCTTACCCAGATCTCTGATCTTTTCATTAGTTTTCTATGTGTAAAACTTCTTAGGCTTTTGTTCGCTTTTTAGCCATTCCTTCGGATAAATAAAAGTGCGGTGGCGACTCTATACTTTGTATGCTTTGCTTTTGATTTAGTCTATAAATCATAAAGTGATGAATACACCGCTACAGAAAAGTGGCGACTCTGCTGGGGAAAATCTCCTTGGTGGTTTTGCCTACTTTTCACCCTTGTTGTGTGATATTGTTTATTTGTTATATGACATATTTTTGTACAATTTGGGATTACTGTATTGATTGTAATGTTTGAATTGCTTGATATACAATTGTTGTTTGCTTGGTGATCTCTGTGAGATGAGTTCTATACCCGAACTCGAGTGCACTTTAAGATAGGAGAATGGCATAGTCTTGTCGACTTGTGTGGAGTATTCCTTAGCAAGTTGACTTGCGAGTCCATTCACTTGGTGGAGGTCATGTTGGATTAATAATGTCACACAAGTTATTTGTGGTTAGGCATTATTCTTTCAATCATGTGCCTTAGAAGCCAAGAACCTTAGTTTACCAAGCCCATCTTGGCCTATTTTTTAGGACGTAGTGCGAAAGTCGTTCAGATGTAAGATCTGATGCGATTGTTACGCGATACTACACTCATAAGAGTCTCTCTTGAGAATATTTTTGGAATACGAGTATTCGTTCCTCCGATAATATTCAAAAGATGGGATGATGACTATGGGAACCTCTTGTAGAACATGTTCGGCAGGTTTAAACCCTAGTACACTCCCTTTGGATGGTTCTTAACCGAGACTCCATGCTCGTGACTCTCAGCAAACCCGTGATTCATGGTTGAGTCGTTCAGACATCCTTAATATCAATGGAACTTGGGTGTTGATAAGGTGAAAACCCTAATCCACCAAAATGGATGATTGATATTAAGGATGATTGAGCCGGTTCATGTATCGTTAATATCAATGGAACTTGGGTGTCGATAAGGTGAAAACGATAATCCACCAAAATGGATGATTGATATTAAGGATACTATGAGCTTTCCCATGACCTTTGTCTGGTGTGTTTTGCTTGATCCTTGAGTGTGATTGTTGCATTCATGCATTCATCTACATTCATGTCATCAGAAAAATCAGAAAATTTTCAAGGAACTTAAAAGGGTTTATTTGCAAAATTTTCAGACATGGAAAGACCAAAAAGGCATACAAAGAAGTACAGCTTTAGACAGCCTGATGTGAAAGAGTTAAGGAATCTGACATCTTATGTATTAGATCCCTTGGGTTTCAAAGCTCGCTATGGGAAGCTTCTGCCTCTGTTGACTACTCAGGTTGATGAAGGGTTGATGAGTACTTTGGCGCAGTTCTATGATCCTCTGTATCACTGCTTCTCTTTTCTGGACTTTCAGCTGTTGCCTACGCTTGAGGAGTATGCACATCTTGTGGGTATTCCTATTCTGGATCAGGTGCCGTTCAGTGGCTTAGAGAGTATTCCGACTGCTCGAGAGATCGCAGACTTGTTGCACATAGATGAATCCCTGATTGAAGCTCATATGACTACCAAAGGTGGAATTCAAGGTCTCCCTTCTGAGTTCCTCATCGCTCAAGCTACCGTTTATGGGAAGGCCATGAGTGAGGATGCCTTTGAGGCTTTATTCGTGCTACTCATCTATGGATTGGTATTGTTCCCCAACATCGACAAATTTGTGGATGTGAACACCATTAGGATCTTTTTTGTTCTTAATCCCGTTCCTACTCTGTTGGGTGATACCTATTTCTCTTTGCATCTGAGGAATGTAAAGGGTGGTGGAGCTATTGTGTGTTGTTTTCCTCTGTTGTATAAGTGGTTTATTTCTCACTTACCGCAGACGGTCGCTTTCAAGGAGAAAAAGGGATGTCTACGGTGGTCTACTAGACTTATGTCTCTCACTAATGATGATATCTCTTGGTATGATCGCGTGTATGATACAGTTCAGATCATTGATTATTGTGGTGAATTCCCTAATGTGCCTCTTCTTGGTACATGTGGTGGAATCAGCTACAACCCTATCTTAGCACGTCGTCAGCTTGGGTTCCCCCTAAAGGATAAACCTCATAACATTCTGTTAAAAGGTGTATTCTTTCAGGAGGGTAAAGATCCCCAAGGCCTGAAAACCAGGATGGTCCGCGCTTGGCGCAAGATTCACAAGAAGGGTAGGAGTGAGTTGGGTCCGAAGAACTGCATTGCTTTGGAGCCATATACTTCTTGGGTCAGACAGAGAGCTTCTGAGTATCTTATGCCATATGATTATCCAAGACCTACACCGTTGGTTGTGGCTGGACCTTCAACCCTCCATAACCAAGGCGTAGAGGAGTTGAGAGAAGAAGACCTTTCACGTGCCTGGATCCGTGAAAGAGAAGAGTTGCTTCAACAGCTTAAGGAGAAGGACGCTCTGATCGAATTTCTCAAACATCAGGTGATAGATGATCCGAATGATACCTGGACTTCTCTGCTTCCTCAGTCTTCCAAGTTCTAGAAGAAGGAAGTATGATCGACTTGCTAAGGAGAAGGCGGATATGGAAGCAGCATATGAGAGAGAGATCAAGAGGCTTTGTGTATCTCGTCTTCCGGCATCTCGAGCTTCTAGGGATCCATAGGATGTCTATTTTCCTTCTCTCTTGTAATAATTGACAATGCTGTACTTCTTTGTCTCGAATATATTTGATGAGATATTTTCCATATGAGATTAAATGTTTTAAATATTCAAAATTGCAAATAATACCCTAAAAGTTCCTTGAAATAAAAGCAAAGCATTTGCACGAGCATTGCATGCATCATTTTGCATAAGCAGGTTTTGTTCTGGTCCTCTTGTCTGTGGCCTAACTTTGTGCTCTTCATTTATTTTGAAGACAAGCTGACTCATCGGTACTACACCCGAGCTAATTCTGCAAGAGTGATAGATCAATTGGAACAAGAGAACCGTGAGCTGAAGGAAGAGGTTGCCCGATTGAGCGCTCTGATGGAGCAATTTTTGGCTGCTCAGAATCAACCGTCTCCACCACCTGCAACTTCTCCCCAGAGGACTGTTATATCAGAGGTTGCTTCTTCAATCGTGCTGGCCGCCAGTGCCCATTTTGTGCCGCATGCCATGCCAGCCGGGTTTCCGTGGGGTATGCCTCCAGGTTTCATGCCAGATATTCCAGCTCCTACCTTTGCTTCTATGCCGGCATCTAGCCCGGTCCTTGCAATGCCTCCTCCTGTCGTGCATACCATTCCCAGGGTAGACGACACCATCTATCATTCTGAGCCGTCTGAGGGCCCAGATGTTAATGAAAAGATGGACGCTATGAATGACCAATTCCTTGAACTCCACAAGGAATTGAAGACCCTTCGAGGGAAAGATTTGTTCGGCAAATCTGCTGTTGAACTGTGTTTGGTTCCCGGTGTTAAGATACCCGTCAAATTCAAAGTCCCTGACTTTGAGAAGTATAAGGGGAACACTTGCCCTCTCATCCACCTGGTTATGTATGCCAGGAAAATGTCTACTCAGACAGATAATGATCAACTGTTGATTCATTATTTTCAGGATAGTTTGTCTGGTGCAGCTCTTCGTTGGTATATGAGCCTTGATGGTGCAAACATCCGTTCCTTCAACGATCTTGGCGAAGCCTTCGTCAAGCAATATAAATATAACGTGGATATGGCTCCTGACCGTGATCAACTCAGAGCCATGTCCCAGAAGGACAAAGAGACATTTAAGGAATACGCCCAGAGGTGGCGAGAGCTGGCAGCTCAGATTACTCCTCCGCTGGAAGAGAAGGAGATGACTAAGATTTTTTTGAAAAATCTTAGTTCGTTTTATTATGAGCGGATGGTCGCTAGTGCTCCCTCTGATTTCACCGAGATGGTGAACATGGGGATGCGTTTGGAGGAAGGAGTCCGTGAAGGACGTTTGACTAAAGATGAAGGCTCTTCTAAACGATATGGGGCGTTTAAGAAGAAAGATGGGGAGGCACATGCTGTGCAATCCCATGCTAAACCCAGAAGACCCTCTGCTAAGAGGAAGCCTGTGCGTCATGCCAGCAGTCAGCATCAGGTGGCTCATATAACACTTGTCTTCAGAGACAACAATCAGCATAATCAGCAACCACCTCAGTATCAACAGTAACATCGCCCACAGCAACAGGCTTACCAGCATCGTAGCAACAGTAATCAGGCTAATTTGAGTTATGAGAGGAAGAAGATCACTTTTGATCCAATTCCTATGTCATACGCTGAGCTATATCCCTCTTTAATAGAGCGGAAATTGATTACCCCGAGGGATCCTCCGGCTGTACCTGCTAACCTGCAGTGGTGGTACAAGCCCGACCAGCATTGTGTTTATCATTCCGGTGCTCCGGGTCACAATATAGAAAAATGCTATCCATTGAAGACTAAGGTACAAGACCTTGTGAGATGTGGCATTCTGAGCTTTGAGGACTCAGGCCCCAATGTTACGAAGAACCCATTGCCCGAGCATGGGAAGTCGGTTAACATGGTCCAGGGTTGCCCTGGCAAGTATAAGGTCAAATATGTAAGCCATATTCGACAGTCATTGGTTGAGTTGCATCGTCTGCTGTGTGATTACAGTCATATGGAGCACGACCATGACAAATGCCGTATTTGCTCCGTCAATAGATTGGGTTGCCGTCAAGTGCGCAGAGAACTTCAAGAGCTGTTAGATGATGGTACCATAGAAATTCTTCAGAACAGAAATGTTGATGAAGATGAACCAGAGGTGAATGTGATTTCTCCTGTGTTCAAGATTCCTGAGCCTGTTGTCATCCGTTATGATGGTAGCAAGCCCAAGGTCTCTCCTTCTTTGGTGATCAAGCCTGCAGGACCTGTGCCTTATGCTTCAGATAGAGCGATTCCCTTTCGTTACAATCCAGTTGTTGTTGAAGATGGGAAAGAAGTGTCGTTGCCTTCTACCTCTGTGGTAAATATTGCTGATGTGAGTGGGTTGACCCATAGTGGTCGTGTGTTTTCTGCACCCCCGAAGCCTCACGTTGTTTCTGATACTGTTGAGCGACCGGTTGGGACTGCAGTGAATGTTCCGAATCCGGCACCTGTTGCCAAACCCTCCTCTGTACAAAAGACTCCTGCTTCTTCTGTTGGCCCGAGTGGCATTGTGAATGAAGACTGTGATGAGATGCTGAGGCTCATCAAGAAGAGTGAGTACAACGTTGTAGACCAGCTTCTACAAACGCCGTCCAAGATCTCCGTGTTATCTTTGCTTCTGAACTCAGAACCGCATAGAGAGGCTCTGCAGAAGGTCTTGGATTTGGCTTATGTCGATCACGATGTCACTATTGAATAGTTTGACAGTATTGTTGCAAACATCACCGCTTGCAACACTTTGAGTTTCTGTGACGCTGATCTCCTTGAGGAGGGAAGAGACCACAACATGGCTTTACATATTTCCATGAATAGCAAGACCGACGCCATGTCCAACGTGCTGGTGGACACTGGGTCATCCCTAAATGTATTGCCGAAGACCACTCTTTCGAGATTTTCATATCAAGGGCCTCCCATGAGGCAGAGTGGTGTTGTTGTGAAAGCTTTCGATGGGTCGCGTAAGACTGTGGTTGGGGAAGTTGATCTCCCAATCAAGATTGGACCAAGTGATTTCCAAATCACCTTTCAGGTTATGGATATTCACCCATCTTATAGCTGTCTCCTTGGTAGACCATGGATTCACGAGGCTGGCGCCGTGACATCCACCCTACACCAGAAGCTGAAGTTCGTTGAGAATAAGAAACTGGTCGTGGTAGGGGGAGAAAAGGCTCTCCTGGTTAGCCACTTGTCTTCTTTCTCATATATTGATGTTGAGGACGAAGTTGGAACGCCTTTCCAAGCTTTGTCTATTGCTGAGCCAATTGAGAAGAAGTCTCCTTCATTTGCTTCCTATCATGATGCGAAACTGGCCATTGAATGCGGAGCAGTTGCTGGTTTAGGGAAGATGATCGAGCTTGAAGACAACAAATCCCGGGCTGGCATTGGCTTTTCTTCTGGGGTCTTCAATGAAAAAGGGTTGTTCAAGAGTGGAGGTTTCATCCATGCTGATCAAGCCGAAGAAGCTGCTGCTATCTTGGAAGAGGATGCAGAGGATTTGAGCAACTTCGTTATCCCTGGCGGGATCTGCCACAATTGGGTCGTTGTGGATGTTCATACGGTCATTCATAAGTCAGCGTAATTTGTTCACTTTGTTCAAAACCCTTTTCCCATGCCAAAAGGAGAAGTGATGACATTGTTGGCATCATATATACAATGATATTTCATCCAACTAATGCATTGTTAAACATTTGTTTTTCCATTTGTCTTCCCTTTTTGCTTTTTTGCATGAAATCGGTGATCACAAAAAACCCTAAAAAACAAGAATAAAAGCAATCCTTTTCATCTACATAATGGTTTGCTTGTTTAAATTCTAAAGTTTTTTATTATCCAAAATCATTATGCAGGTTGGTTCTAAAACCCATTGAACATAATGATCCAACGCCATCTCCTAATTTTGAATTCCCTGTATTCGAGGCAGAGGAAGATGATGTTGAAGGGATTCCTGACGAGATTACCCGTCTTCTTGAGCACGAAGAGAAGATCATTCAGCCGCATCTCGAAGATCTGGAAACAGTCAACTTAGGGTCTGAAGATTGTGTTCGTATGGTGAAGATTGGGGCACTCCTTGAAGAGTCTGTCAAGAAGGGGTTGATCAGTTTGCTACGAGAATATTTCGATATTTTTGCTTGGTCGTATGAAGACATGCCAGGTCTAGATACAGATATTGTGCAACACTTCTTGCCTTTGAAGCCTGAGTGCGTGCCCGTGAAGCAGAAGCTCAGAAGAACACATCCACATATGGCAGTGAAGATCAAAGAGGAGATTCAGAAGCAAATTGATGCGGGGTTTCTGGTAACTTCCACATATCCTCAATGGGTGGCCAACATTGTGCCTGTGCCTAAGAAAGACGGAAAAGTCCATATGTGTGTTGATTACAGAGATTTGAATAAAGCCAGTCTGAAAGATGATTTCCCTCTACCACACATTGATATGTTGGTAGACAATACAACTAAATTCAAAGTCTTTTCGTTTATGGACGGATTTTCCGGATATAACCAAATCAAGATGGCGCCCGAAGATATGGAGAAGACAACATTCATCACACCTTGGGGAACATTCTGTTATCGAGTGATGCCCTTCGGTTTGAAGAACGTCGGAGCCACGTATCAACGAGCTATGACTACCTTGTTTCATGATATGATGCACAAAGAGATAGAGGTCTATGTTGATGATATGATTGCTAAGTCCCGAACGGAAGTTGAACATGTTGAGCATTTGTTGAAGCTTTTTCAGCATTTGAGGAAGTACAAGCTTCGTCTGAATCCGAACAAATGTACATTTGGAGTCCGTTCTGGCAAGTTGTTGGGTTTTGTTGTCAGCGAAAGAGGTATTGAGGTTGATCCTGCAAAGGTCAAAGCAATACAAGAGATGCCTACACCCAAAACTGAGAAGCAAGTCCGAGGTTTTCTTGGCCGCTTGAATTATATTTCCAGATTTATATCCCACATGACTGCCACGTGTGCGCCGATATTCAAGCTCCTTCGGAAAGATCAGTCTCATGATTGGACCGAGGATTGCCAGAAAGCTTTCGACAGTATTAAAGAATATCTGTCTGAACCTCCGATCTTGTATCCGCCTGTAGAAGGAAGACCCCTGATCATGTATTTGACCGTTCTTGAGGACTCGATGGGTTGTGTACTCGGTCAGCAAGATGAATCAGGGAAGAAAGAATCTGTTATCTACTATCTCAGTAAGAAGTTTACTGGTTGTGAGTCTCGATACTCTATGCTTGAGAAGACGTGTTGTGCTTTGGCTTGGGCTGCTAAGCGTCTACGCCAGTACATGATAAATCATACAACTTGGTTGATATCCCGAATGGATCCAATCAAGTACATTTTCGAGAAGCCTGCTTTAACCGGGAGGATTGCCCGTTGGCAGATGTTGTTGTCTGAGTATGATATCGAGTATCGAGCTCAGAAAGCTATCAAAGGTAGTATCCTGGCTGACCATTTGGCACATCAGCCGATTGAAGATCATCAGTCTGTTCAGTATGACTTCCCGGATGAGGAGATCCTGTATTTGAAAATGAAAGATTGTGATGAGCCTACACTTGATGAAGGTCCGGAACCTGGTTCCAGATGGACGATGGTGTTTGATGGCGCTGTAAATCAGTATGGAAATGGAATTGGGGCAGTGATCATTACCCCTCATGGCACACACATTCCTTTTACAGCAAGGCTAACTTTCAAATGCACGAATAATATGGCTGAGTACGAAGCCTGTATTATAGGATTAGAAGAGTGCATTGATCTGAGGATCAAGCATCTTGATGTGTATGGTGATTCGGCTTTGGTTGTCAATCAGATCAAGGGTGAATGGGAGACGAATCAGCCAGGTCTCATTCCGTATAGAGATTATGCGAGGAGGATTTCAACGTTCTTTACAGAAGTTGACTTTCATCATATTCCTCGAGAAGATAATCGGATGGCAGATACGCTTGCTACGCTTGCTTCGATGATTGTGGTGAGGTATTGGAATGAAGTTCCCAATATCACCGTGATGCGCTTGGACAGACCAGCTCATGTATTTGCAGTTGAAGAAGTGAATGATGACAAGCCTTGGTATTTTGATATCAAGAATTTTCTCCAGAACCAGGTCTACCCGCCAGGGGCATCTGTGAAAGATAGAAAAACTTTGAGAAGGTTGTCAGGTAGTTTCTACCTCAGTGGTGAAGTGCTTTACAAGAGAAATTTTGACATGGTTTTGCTCAGATGCGTGGATAGACACGAAGCAAACCTGTTGATGACTGAGGTCCATGAGGGTTCATTTGGTACTCATTCCAATGGACATGCCATGGCTAGAAAGATGTTGAGAGCAGGCTACTATTGGCTGACAATGGAGTCTGACTGCTGCAAATATGTGAAGAAATGCCACAAGTGTCAGATTTATGCGGATAAGATTCATATTCCTCCGACACTTCTGAATGTGATTTCATCACCGTGGCCTTTATCTATGTGGGGAATCGACATGATCGGCATGATTGAACCGAAAGCGTCCAATGGACACAGGTTTATTCTCGTAGCAATTGATTACTTCACCAAATGGGTTAAAGCCGCATCGTATGCGAATGTGACCAGGCAGGTGGTCGTGAAGTTTATCAAGAATCAGCTTATTTTCCGTTATGGTGTGCCAGATAAGATCATTACTGATAATGGATCTAATCTGAATAATAAGATGATGGATGAGTTGTGCGCTGAATTCAAGATTGCACACCATAATTCTTCTCCCTACAGACCAAAGATGAATGGGGCTGTTGAAGCTGCTAATAGGAATATCAAGAAGATTATCCAGAAGATGGTTGTTACGTATAAAGATTGGCATGAGATGCTGCCATTTGCTTTGCATGGATATCGTACATTTGTCCGCACTTCAACAGGGGCAACCCCTTTCTCTCTTGTTTACGGCATGGAGGTTGTTCTCCCAGTAGAGGTGGAGATCCCATCAATGAGAGTCTTGATGGAAGCCAAGTTGATTGATGCTGAATGGATTCAGAGTCGTTACGACCAGTTGAATTTGATTGAAGAGAAGCGATTGACTGCCATGTGTCATGGTCAGTTATATCAGCAGAAGATGAAGAAAGCATTCGATAAGAAGGTCAAGCCTTGTGTGTTCCGAGAAGGTGACCTCGTGCTCAAGAAAGTCTTGTCTTTCGCGCCCGATTCCAGGGGCAAGTGGACTCCAAACTATGAAGGTCCATATGTTGTCAAGAGAGCCTTTTCAGGCGGTGCTTTGATGCTTACAACAATGGATGGGGAGGATTTCACTCGTCCTGTGAATTCAGATGCAGTCAAGAAATACTTCGCCTAAAAAGAAAAACAGAATAGCTCGCTAAGTTGAAAACCCGAAAGGGCGGCTTAGGCAAAAATGAGCGTCTCGGTGGAGAACCCGAAAGGGCGATCCAGGCAAAAGTTAGAGACATAAAAAAGAATATTTGCATCCCGCTAGATTGAGTACCTCACCCTGGGGCAATCTAGGCAAAAATTAGGGATTTGGCAAGTAACTGCATCCCGATAAGACTTTCTGTTCCACAGCCGTCTTTTCGTCAGAGATTTCTTGATTCGTCGTCAACTGAAGCTTCGAATACATCGAGTTCAAATTGGTAGAGAAAGGATCATTATGTTCAATGTAGCCCTCTTCCAATATATATCACCGATTTCAAATTTGTACAGATCTATGGAGTCTTGCCATTCGCAGGCTACCATTCCATCAAATAAATTTGAGCTTTTAGCCAATTATTTGCACTCTTATTTGTTTCAACTCAACAAATGTTTTGCATGTTTTAATTGATAAAATGTCATTGTTTTAAACAAAAAATTTCAAATTGTTGTTTTAAACAAAGTGAATATTCACAATGATGAAAGGATACCTAAGAATTTCTCAGTGCTCTCCCAAGGGTGGCATGATTTCCAATAGGGTAAGACATTTGTTCATATTCCTGACGTGGTTGTATCCTCTTTCTCCAGTTTGTTGTTGGGGTTGTTCCCTAAGCAGAGCTTCTGTGGAGATTTTTGTTCCCTAAGCAGAGTGCTTATTGAAGACTTCAGTTTCTTCTCCAGCAGTATTCTTTCCCCAGCATGGGTGTTTTCCTTTTGGAAGATTCGGTAGTTGATGGTTTGACATCCCGGTACTTTGCCTGTTTCCTCAGCGCGGTCGCCAGCGGAGTTGTTGATGTGATATACTTCATCTATGCTATATTTCCCCATCAGGGTGCTTGTTGGGGTTTTTTACCTCTTATCCCTTCAGTAGAGCAGTGATTATTTTCCTCCTCAGCAGTTGTCGGGTTCTTTTTGGTAGGTTCAGTATTTGGTGGTTGATCCCCAGTTCTCCTCCTCCTCCTCAGTGGAGCCGCCAGTAGATTTGTGGTATGGCGGATTGTATCTGTGTGATTTCTCTGCAGTACCCCCAACAGGATTTGATATCCTCAACAGAGTTGCTTTTTTGGCAGTTTCTGCTTGTTGTGAACTTCTGTTCCCTAGTTGGGTTGGTTGGTGGTCTATCATCCTTAGATTGGGTTGATTTCCTGATACTTTTGATCCTCAGTAGAGTGGCTTGTGGCAGAATCTATTTGTGTGATCTATTTCCCCTCAGTGGGTTTATCCCCAATGGAGTGGCTGACAGTATCCCCAGTAGAGTTGCTTGTGCGGCTAGATTCTACTTGTGTGTTCTGTTCTCTTCAGCGGTTCTTGCTTGTGCAGTGAACTCTTGTTTCCCAATGGATGCTGAGGATCCCTTGCAGAAATCTCGGGATTTCTCCATTTCCCCAACAGATTTGCTTTTGTGGCAATTTCTGCCTGTTGTGAACTTCTGTTCCCCAGTTGGGTTGATTGATGATCCATCACTCAGAGATTTTGTGATTTCTTTGATATCTCTGATCTTTTGCTTCCCCGCAGATCTTTGCTTTTAGCATGTAGATCTCCTGCAAATTGGCTTTCCAGTTGGATTTCTTTGGATCTTCCTCTGGAAGTGTAGTACCGGACGTTTGATTCCTGGGCCTGTTCGTATTAGATATGTTTGTTTTGTCAGCATTCATCAAACATAAATTACGCATATTCATGCATATTTTCAACATTCAGATATTCATGATTGCATCTTTTGCCATATATCTTTTGTTTGTTGTCTCCTGCTGATGGTGATATAGATCTCTTCAGTAGATCTCCCCAAGCAGATGCCGGGTGTCTAATCTCTCAATATAGAGTCAGCCCCATAAGCAGAAAGTGTCTGTCTTTCCTTCTGCAGTTCCCCACTGAGATATATCCTCGTGGATGACGGTTCTTTCCGTTTCCTCCCAACACATATATTGGGATGGGTCTTCCCTATTGAGTTATATCCTCATTAGGATGAGTCTTGATTCAGTTTGCCTTTTTGGTTTGATCCTGAATTGGCCTTTTTTCAACTGTCTCTTGTGCTTCCCTGTGGAATAAATGAATAAGTTGCCCAGTAACCGGCAATAGTTCATCTTATCCCCAGCGGAATTTGGGCCTCTACCCAGTAACCGGTAGTTGTAAGTCCTATATCCCTTTTCCCTCTTGGCGGAATTTGTGGTTATATACCTTTTATTCCTCAGCAGGAGTCGATTGGTTTTCTACCCAGTATTCGGTAGTCGTAAATCCTATTTCTTTCTTGCTTCTCAGCAGTTGGTGGTTTGTTATAAACCCTATTTTGTTTCCCTGTGCGGAGTTGTGATTCTTTCGTTCCCCACGCAAAGAGTTGTTGGTTTTCTACCATGTATTCGGTAGTTATAAATCCTGCTCTTATCCCCTAGCAGAGGTAACCTTTGTGGTTCATTCTGGTTGATGGAGGATTTTGTGGTCTTCTACCCAGTATTCGGTAGTTGTAAATCCTTTTGTTGTGGTTTTTATCCCCCAACGGAGTCTGTGCTTTCTTGTGGATAATTGTCGTATGCTAGCAATTTTATCCTCAGCTGAGTCTTTGGTTTTCCATCCAGTAGTCGGTAGTGGTAAACCTCTTGTATCCTCAGCCAGAATCTTTGGTCTTCTACCCCGTATTCGGTAGTTGTAAATCCTAATTTCTCCCCTTTGCAGAGTTAACCTTGTTGTTCATCCTAACCGATGATGGTTACTCTTTGCGGTTATCTTCATCCAGTATTCGATGTTGATATTCCCTTTTCTTCTGGGTAATTGCCGTATGCTAGCAATTGTATCCCCAGCAGATTTTTCCTTGTGGATAATTGCCGGATGCTAGCAATTTTGTCCTCAGCGGGTCCTTTCACCGTTTGCCAGTGATTTGTTCCCCGGATCATTGATGTTTATCAATGCATCCCCAGTGAGTTCTCTTTCATTTACCCTTTTGTCGGTAATGATTGTTGTTCCCTTTGATCGGTCATCTTTATATACCTAGTTTTGGTATCCCGATGCCTTTCTTTTCGGTTGATTTATCCTTTATTAACCCAGTAACCGGTTGTGGATAATCTTCCATGCGAGTATGTTATCCACGTTCTGACGGTAATGGATAATATATCTCATGCACTCTTCAGTCGAAGCCTTTTGTGTTTCCCCAGTCGAGTAAGATTCGTGTTCCTTTTGCGGAATCTAATATTCTTTATTCTCCTTATTTGAGCGTATCTCCCAGTAACTGGTGATATGTTTCTTGGATAATTTCCGGATGCTTGCAATTATCCCTTGTGAGTTATCTTTCGTTTACCCTGTTGTTATTGGTAACGATTGTCTCTCTTTTCGGTCAGTCACCTATTATATACCCAGTAACCGGTATCCCTGGTGTTCCTTCCATGCGAGTATATTATCTACGTTCTGACGGTAATAGATAATATATATCATGCGAGTATACTATCCACGTTCTGACGGTATTGGATATTATTCTCATGCGCTCTTTGGGTTTTTTCCCCAGCTGAGTGAGATTCGTTTTCCCTTTGCGGAGTCGAATGTCCGTCCTGTAAGTCCATTTGCTTTTTCAAGCCCTCCTTTCGGATGATGAGTGTTTTGGCTTATATACCAATTCACGCTTTGGTCGGTCACCTATTATATACCCAGTAGCCGGTATCCCTGGTGTTCCTTCCTTTCTGCTCCCTATTATGACCGTGGTCCCCTATGGAGTCAGATTTTCCTGAGTTGATGTACCTTTTTCAGGTCTTTCTCAGATGTTTGGTTGATTGATATCTCTCACCCTTATACCGGTCTTAGATATTCATTCTTCCTGAGCTTGTTGTTCTTTCACCCAGTAGTCGGTGTTTAGATCACATGTCTCTTTGAGTTTGTTACCCAGTAACCGGTAACACCTCATCTTGCAGTTTTCTCCAGGAGAGTCTCTTTGTTAGACATTCCCCAATGGAGTTTCCGTTGTGATTTTACCCTTTTGTTGTATTGGCGTTTACCCCCAATATATGCAGTTTTCCCCGGCAGGGAGGTTCTGTGTGAATCTTTTTCCCCAGTCCGAGTCCGGATTTTTATCCGAAGTATCCTTTGTGGATAGTTTGAGTCAGCTTGAGTCTTTCCAATGGAGGTATTTTCCTTTGGAATTCTCCCCAGTTTGAGTCCTTTACTTCCCCAGTAAAGTCTACAGTTGTGTCCTGCTCACGCTGTGTCTAGTTCTTGTTTCCCCTAATTCAGAGCCGTGTCCTGCTCACGCATTCTTTTCTTTTTCTTATCCCCATGAGAGTCCTGTTAGAGTCTCTGTTCCTGGTGAGTGTATTACTCCGATGGATCGTCTTTTCTTCTTTGTGGACCAGTATATCCCCACAGAGTTTGTTCTTTTGCATTCATACATCTGCATCATGAGGTCTCTTAGGGACCAAAATTCGTCTCATTACTGTTATTTAAGCCCATTCTACCGCGTCGAGATGAAGATTTTAACCTTCACTTCTCCGGATAGAATGACCTTAAATAGGGGCATCTGTAAGACCCCAATTTTGTCCCTAAGATCCATCATGGCATCATATTATAACATTGCATTGCCTCAAGGATCATTGTGCACCTTGCTTCCTTCCCTAGGGGTGGGGATCTTTTTGAGAGTGATTCTTAATCACCAAGCATTCCTTGCATTTGTATATCATTGTTTTTCTTTTTACCACTAACCAAAAAGTACAAAAATATGTCATCTAACCTTTGTCTTGCAGATGAAGCATTAATAGGTCAAGGCAATCAAAAGCATTCATTGAGCAATAGATGGTGGTCATTCTTGAGATTTGGGCCCCACAATCATTCACAAGAGTTCATATGAGCTATGATGTCATTTTGAAGCAAAATCCCAAGTGGTAGAGGCTTGAATCTCATTAGACATTTTCTAAGTCATTTGAAGACCTAGAAAGTCAACTGCCAAGTCAACTGTGGTTTTGGAGGTGGGAAGTGACTAGAAATACTTCATTCATGTTCAAACAAGTCTCATTTGACATTTCAAACACTCACATTGAAGAATTTGAGGTCCAGTCAAAAGTTTTCCAAAATAGAAAGTGACCTATAATTTGAACTTTCCAAAAATGGAAGGGTTTTGGACCAACTTCAACTCAATATTACATCATCAAGAATGCTTCAAATGAAATTTTGTTGAACATGAAAGTTGTAGATCTTTCTCTGCCATTTCCAAAATGTCCAAGATCATGAATTTCTCATGTGTGGATGAGGAGATATGATCAAATCATGGCAAAGTGTGCATGGGACTTCAAATGAGCATAACTTTTCAACCAAAGCTCCAAAATGAGTGGTTCTTTTTGCTACATTCTCCTCTTGACCTCTAATTTCCAAATCATGCATTACATGGCTTGAATTCCACTTGCATTATCATGTGCTCATTCATGAAGTTTTTGAAGGGAAATTTCATAAAACCATTTTTAATGATTGTATGCATACAAAACCAATTCCAAGGGGTGCATGAACTCATTTTAAGTGATTTTTGATCAGCTTTGAGCACTGTTCACGTGGCTACCACATGCATGAGGTGAAAAACCATTTTTGCACATACACCTTACATTTAGTTAATCTTGATTAACTTTGGCCTAAACTTGATTACAGAATCATTAGCATGGCATATATAAGAATAATCATAACTGCATTCAGGGATTAACATTCATTTTTTCAGATCTAGATTGAAATCACTCAAATTTTTCTCTCAAAATTTTTTGCAATTTCTTCACACAAGAACACTTTCTACTGATTGATTCTTGACCCTCAGGCATTTTGGAGTAAAACTGAACGTGGAATTGAAGCACATCGTGCCTGTTTTGTTCATACTCAAAGCTTGGAGCATCAATGGTGATTTCAAAATTTACTGGATTCATGTGCAATTGAGCTTCAATCTCTCCTTCAATCAACTCCACAAGCATCATAGAGGAACTTTGAGCCATTGCAAGCCTTGGATAACACGATTCAAAGGATCTGCACTTCAAGAGGTCATGAATCGATCTCTCTAATTCTCAAATTTGTTGTGATATTTGTGTAGATCTAAGTGTGCTGATGAATTTGAGCTTTGAATCGTGTAATTTGGTGCTGTTTTGAGTTAGTTATGGATGATTGAAAGTTTGATGATGAATTTTATTCTCTTCGATCCGTGTTTGTTTTGATGTTTTTGTGTGAATTGATCATGAATCCTTGATGTACATTGCATGATGAATCGATTGGTATACTTTTGGATGATTTCTGGACACTTTTGTCAAAATCTGGAAAATCCAGATGAAGATCATCATGATCTTCATCTTCAACCTTTGAACGTATTCATTTTCCAGAAATTGCTATGATCTTGCTAGGCTTTTGCTACGAAAATCTGGAAATTAACTACGAACTCCATAGGCCACGCTTTCCATGTCCAGGCAACGCTTTTCTGTTTCCATCCACAGTGTACTAGGGCTTGTTCATGATTGGTACACGTTTTGCCTTGCTTGCATGTTGATTGCCTCAGGTTGCTTTGACCACACCACCTCAGCGCTGACTTGCCACGTGAATAAATGAAACGATGCGTTTCATCTTGGCTTGGCGCGCTTCTTTTGAATCCATACCGGATTCGATTCCCAGCGAGGGAATTAATTCAAATTGCCATGCTGATTTTCCTTTTCCCTCCATAATTTGCCATGTTTGTTCATTTTGATTCCAATTTTTTTTTCTTAACTTCAAAAAATCACAACAAATAGGAAAATGCATCAATTTCACTCCAATTTTTTGCATTGTGATCCTTATTCTGTCTATTTTTTAATGATCATAATTTCCAAAGTTGTGCTTGGCTGGATTTTATTTGGTGCTAGGTTATGTGAGCATGTATCCATATTTGACCTTGCCTTGCTTATCTCTTTGTGAAATGCTTGTTTCTTATCCAATGAACCTGACATTTTGCATGATGAAACTAGACACATTGCTTGACATTTTGATTTTGGTTTGGTATTTTTCCTATGCTCCATTGCTGTTTTATGCTCATGCTAAGTTGGTTTGACAATTTGTGTCACACTTTTTGATGTTCAACTTGTACCATGAGATTTCCATACCAAATGATGTCCTATGCTTCTGATTTTTTGTGTGATGCATACTATGAATGTCTTGATTACTCATAAATTTTGTTGTAATTATTTGAATCATTTCTGTTTTAATTGAGATTTTTCATTCATGTTGATCACATATGAGCTTTGAAATTGCCTTGAACTTCATTTGATCATGAAATGCATTTGGTTAATGATTTTGATGTGAGACTTTTTAAGATATGTCCATATGAGATTGAAGTTGCTTTGTGTTAAATTTCAGCTTCTGTTTTAAATTTTTTCTCCATCTTTGACCCTAGGCTTTGACCTAGTGGTTTGTGGCTTACATTTGAGCTTTGATTTCAGGTTAAGCATTCAAGTTCCATAATTGATGATGCTTAATCACTTGAACATTGATGTTTGCTTTTGATTACTAACATTGTGTGTCTTGTAGGTTGATGCTAACTCATTTGAGTTTGCCTTTTGGCTTACACATTTTGTACATTGGGATTGTTGGTTGCTTATTGACTGTGGTCTGTTTGTCTTTACAGTTGAACTGATTTGTTTAGTTGTTTTTAGGTACATAAGTTGCTTTAAGTTCATATTGAACTTTGCTTTGCTTGGTTGCTTAACCACTTAGGTATAATCCTTCTTCTTCATGTAGTCTGGAAGACCTACTGTTATTGGTAGGCACCTGTCTGAAGCCCTCCTTAAGAGGCCATGTTTTTGTTTGTTTAACTTTGTACCAAGCAGGAAAAGTCCTCTTATGAGGCAATTGGCAGATAAAAGAGGTGTGTAATCCATCTCCTGCTACTCAGTGTGTCATTCACCTTGCTCACACCATGTGTTGATGCATGGTGAATAATAACCTAAGATCTTATAGAGTCAATCATTTGTGGAGAAGAGTTCCAACTTTCTGAACTCCCACACTTTCCATTATTTAAAGCTCTCCCTGACCAGGGATAAGAGCTATGAGGCACACCCCTCATCTCCATTTCATCTGCTTCACCCTAACTCTCAATGTTAGGGTTAAGAGCTCAAAATACCCCATTCCAGTTGGCTGTAAAGCCTAACCTTGCTTGAGCCTAATTGTTTGTATATAGTGGGTGCTAATTGACTTGTTGGTTTGCTTACTTGATTCACCTGTGCATATTTGCTTATGTGTGTCTTTGTGCATTTATCACCATTACTTGTATAATCATTTCATGATCAATTGTTCATTGTTTTGTGACATCTTTGTTTTGTCCATTGAGGAGTCAATTGTAAGTCCATTTATTGGCAGTTGTTTCCTATGACCATTGAGGAGTCAATTGTAAGTCCATTTATTGGCAGTTGTTTCCTGTGATTTGGTAGGAGTCAAGTGTAAGTCCATTTATTGGCAACTTGTTTCCTTTTTCTTATTGCTTTTTGTCTGTTTATGTGAGGAGTCAATTGTAAGTCCATTTATTGGCATTTGTTTCCTATGATCATTCCTTGGAGACTAGTATAAGTCCATTGATTGGCCTCTGGTATCCTTGTTTCTTTGCTTTGTGAGACTAGTATAAGTCCATTGATTGGCCTCTGGTATCCTTGTTTCTTTGTTTTGTGAGACTAGTATAAGTCCATAGATTGGCATCTGGTATCCATGTTGCATTTGTTATCTTTGTTTTGTGAGACTAGTGTAAATCCATTGATTGGTATCTGGTATCCCTTCTGGTTGTGAGATTGGTGTAAGTCCAGTAATTGGCATCCGGTATCCATTTATGTTGTTTATCTGTTATCTGTTTGTTGCTTATTCCAAAGGAAGCACTTGGATCATCTACATATGATCTCAAGAGGTGAACACCTAAGAAGTTTTACTTCCTCACCCTCCCACCTTTTTGTGCTTTAAACCTTCATTTGCATGTTAATCCAAAATCTGAAAATTGTTGTGCAAACTTTTCATCTGTTTTCAAATTAGAAACCTGGGCCTTAAGCCCTTGATTTTCAAACTCCATTTCTTATAATACTTCTTTCTGAATTGAATCATAATCATACTTTGACCATATTTTGTAAATACTCATAATTGGTTAATCCTACTCATTCAATTGTTTTTGTGGCTTTGTCCATTCTTGATGTATTTTCATACATTAGCCATATGTTTCAAGTATCATAGTGGTTGATGTAAACCTCACCACATCCTTAGTGAGTTGATTGTAAGTCTTCCATACTTATTATAGGGTTAACCCCTCACTAGTATGTTGAAGCTATCCTCGCATGGTGGATTGTTGTTTCTGGTTGAGTTTTCTCCCGTTGGTAATGAAAGACCTTAGGGCTTTTGTTTTAAAATCAATTCACTTACTTTTGGAAATCTTTTAGCCGAACTACGGCGTTTTGATCCTTACCTTTCATGGAAGGTACGTAGGCAACGGGTTCATCCGTTCAAACACAAAAATAATAACTTGTATATTCTTTTCTCATCCCTTCAATCATGTTTGCACAATAAATATTTCATAAACAAATAACATTTCGTACAACAAGTTGTGAAAAGGGCTCCCTAGGAGTACCTAGGACGTTTTGGGTGCCTAACACCTTCCCATTGCGTAATTAACCCCTTACCCAGATCTTTGATCTTTTCATTAGTTTTCTATGTGTAAAACTTCTTAGGCTTTTGTTCGCTTTTTAGCCATTCCTTCGGATAAATAAAAGTGCGGTGGCGACTCTATACTTTGTATACTTTGCTTTTGATTTAGTCAATAAATCATAAAGTGATGAATACACCGCTACACTTACATCTGACTCCACAAAACAAAACAAAAATAGGAAACAGATAGCCAATTAATGGTCTTACATCTAGCTCCACAAGAGAAACAAAAATAGGAAACAGATAGCCAATAAATGGTCTTACATCTGACTCCATAAAATAAAACAAAATAAAACAAGAAATGGAGTGCCAATCAATGGTCTTATATCCAGCTCCCCAAAAGGAACAGGAAACAGATAGCCAATCAATGGTCTTACATCTGACTCCTCAAACAAAGAAAATAACAAATGCAAAAACAATATGCAAAACAATATGCAAAAGCAAACACAAGCAATCACATCAATCAATTATCACACGCTATACACAATCAAGAGGCTCATACAAGGTTGGGCTTTAGTCAAGGGGTCATATCAACCTTGACAAACAAGCCAATACTGTTATGGGTGTTGAGATGCTCTTAACCTCTGACATTGACCGTCAGGGTGAGCAGATGAAATGGGAAATGAGGATTAGACCTCATAGCTCTTAACCCTGGCCTGGGTGAGCTTGAATCAAAGAAGGTGTGGGAGTCCAGAATGAGGAACTCTATTCCACATGACTGACTCTATATACAAGATCTTGGGTGTTTATTCAAATGCATCTGCACGTAGTGCGAGCAATATGAAAGACTCAACTGAATAGCAGGGGATTGATTGCAAATCCCTTCTATCTGCCAATTGCCTCTTCACTTAGGAGGACTTGAAGTACATGGCACAAAAGTAAACAATCACAGACATTGCCTCTTAAGGAGGACTTCAGCCAAATGCCTGCCAAACATAAACGACAAGGCTTCCAGACTACATGGAGTTAAAGAGATTACCTAAGTGGTATGCCAACCACAAGCAAAGCAAAGCTCAAATAATGAGCTTAAGCGGCTAATGTACCTGTATGAAAAGCTAAACAATCAGTATAGTATTCAGACAATCAAACAATCAACAACAGTCAGACATTCCCAATATGTACAACATGTAAGCCATAAGAGGTAATCTCTCAAGTGAGTGCACCACCAAAGGACCTATAACACAGCAAAGATTAGTTAAACAAAGTAAAATTCATCTCAAGCAAGGAGATCACATCATCCATTAGAACTAATTGCTTGAACCTGAAATGCAAAGCTCAAAAGGTGAGTACAAACCACTAGTGCAAAGACTAGGGTCAAAGGTAGAGCAAAAAGTCAAAACAGCAACCAATATTCAACATGAAGCTCATTTAATCAAGTAAGAACATGTCCTAAAAAGGGCCAAGTCTAAAGCATCAAGCAAAGTCATCACATGAGCAAGGTATGACAAAGGCAATTACAAAGCACACAATTGGTCATCAAGAAAGAAAATTCCATATTAAAACAGAAATGAATCAAACAATCATGAAAATTTTTATGAGCACACAACATGTTAAACATAATCATCATGCCAAAAATTAGAATCAACAGAGCTCAATTGACCTAGAAATGAAAATGCACAAGTATGACATCAAATTGTGTGACACACATTGTCACACCATGCATTCATGTGCCTAAAACAGAGATGGAAAATGCCAAAAATGCACAACCAAGCCTCAAAAATCATGCAACATGTTGGGAATCAGCATACCAAATTTCAAATCAATTGGCCAATGTATGAGCATTTCACAATAGAATGAATGAAGCATGTCACATTTGCATACATGTCCAAAGAAGCCAACACAATTAAAATTCCAGAGATGATAAAATCATGAAATCAGCATCACAAAATAATAGACATCCATATGAACATGTATCAAAAAATTGGAAGTGATTTGGATTCATTTTCTATTTGTTATGATTTTTCAAAGTTGGATGAAAATATTTGAAATAATGTGAATCATGCACATGATAATTGGAGGGAAATGAAATGATTGATAAAATTTGAAAATGTGCAGCCAGACAGAATCGAACCATGTTCACATAAAAGATAGGAGCGCTGAAACAAATAAATTCCAATATGCATTGGCCAAGAATCGAATGGTGTAGCGTTCACAAGGATCAAAACGCAGCGTTCTCATTAAATGAGTTGGCATGCCAACTCAGAGTCAAGGTACATGTGGAAGCGGTCAATGAAGCGCTGGCCAATCATTTGGACATGAGGCACGAACATGGATGCGCATGTGGAGATAAACCCTAGCTAACACCACCAGTTGCAGACGGCGGCCAGAGCGGTGGTTTCCACCGTCTTCCTCGTGGAGACGGTGGCGCTACAGTGCCACACATGAAATTTTTTTCCAGAAATTGCAAACAGGTACACCAAATGAAAGATCTCAACGTGAGGAACACAAATCCAGCATTATTTAAGTCTAAAAACTCATGAATAAGGCGGATCGAGCAAAAACATATTTCATGTTCAAAAATTCAAATCAGCATAACTCAATCAATACTCAACCATTTCGAATTCTAAAAGCATCAGGATTATCAGCATGAAGAGATCTATCTAAACATGTGCATAAAATCAAGAATTAAGGCTTTATATGACATGTTAATCACTCTGAAAAATTAATTAGGCAATGGCTAATTGTGATTAGTGAGAATAAGGTGCATGACCAAAAATGGAAAAATGGAGGTGCATGGCAAATCCACACGTGAACAGTACCATATGAATGCTCAAATTCACTTAAAATCATCTCATAAGCATAATGGCAATGGTATTTTGTTCATATGATGCACCAATTTTGAAATATGCATTTCCCCTCCAAAATGAACATGCATGGGCATATGGTCATATGATGAAATTTCATGCAATGCAATGATAGATTTGGAAAATATATGTCATGAGAAGCAATATGCAAAAAGAGTGACTCATTTTGGAGCTTTGGATCAAAAGTTATGGCTTGTTGAAGTTCCATGCACACTTGGCAATCATTTGGCCATATCTTCTCAACCATTCATCAGATGCTCATGATCTTGGACTTTTTGGAAATGGGAGAGAAATATCTTCAACTTTCATGTTCAACAAAAATTCATTTGAAGCTTTTTTGATGTTGGAAAGTTAAGTTGAATGTGAACCAAAAACTTGCTATTTTTGGAAACTTGAAATTATAGGTCACTTTCCATTTTGGGAAACTTTTGATTTGACTTCAAAATCTTCAATAGATGTATGACATGATGAATAGGCCTTGTTTGAACATGAATGAGATGTCTCAAATCATTTCCCACACCTCAAAGCTTTCAATTGACTGCATAGTTGATCATATTGGGCCTCAGATGACCTGAAAATGCCTGATGAACTTGGGCCTTTGCCACTTGGGGAATTTGCTCCAAAATGGACCTCTAGCTCATATAAGCTCAATATAAAGATCAAATGATCCATATCTCAATGAAAACTTCATCTCTTGCACAAAGGATTCACTTGAATTGCCTTGACCTGTGGCTTGCTTAGACTGCAAAACAAATGTTAGATGACATGTTTTTTGGTGCTTTTGGTTAGTGATTAAACAAGAAAAGCAAATGATATACAATGCAAGCAATGCCTGGTGATCCAAAACCACTCAACAAAAGATCCCACCCAAAGGAAAGGAAGCCAATATGCACAAAGATCCTTGAGGCTATGCAATGCTATGATATGATGCCATGAGGGATCTTGGGGACAAAATTGGGGTCTTACAGTAGTGTAATTTGACTGTGCAGAATCTAAAGTTCTAGAAGCATAGTAAACAACATGGGCAGCCCTGTCAACCCTTTGTTCAAGGACAACCCCAACAGCATAATTAGACGCATCACACATAATCTCAAAAGGGAGGGTCCAGTCCGGTGGCTGGATTATAGGAGCGGAGGTCAATGCTTTCTTCAAGAAGTCAAACGCTTGTTTGCATTTGTCATCAAAGTTGAAAGTGACATCATTCTTTAACAAGTTTAATAGTGGAAGAGCTATCTTGCTGAAATCCTTGATGAAACGCCTGTAAAAACCTGCATGGCCAAGAAAAGAACGAATCTTGCGAATGCAAGAAGGGTAAGGCAGTGTAGAAATCACATCTATTTTAGCAAGGTCAACAGAACTTTTTCTAAAATTATATGACCCAATACAATTCCCTGATCAACCATAAAGTGGCATTTTTCATTATTTAAAACAAGATCAGTTTCGATGCATCTTTCTAAAATCAAGCTTAAACTGCTCAAGCATGCATCAAAAGAGGAACCATAGACAGTGAAATCGTCCATAAAGACTTCCATGAAATTTTCAAAGAAATCAGAAAAAATGCTAATCATGCATCGCTGGAAAGTGCCAGGAGCATTGCAAAGACCAAAAGGCATCCTCCTGTAAGCAAAAGTACCGAAGGGACAAGTAAAAGTGGTCTTCTCTTGATCTTCTGGTGCAATATTGTTGATTCTAAGTGTTGGCAGCAATTTTGGTAAAACAAAGAGAGTTCACAAGATGTCATGTATGATGTCTTAACATGTGCATGCAGGATTGTTTCAGAATGCCATATACAATGCCATGGCTTCTGATATTGGATGTACCTGCTGGAGCTTAAAAGAAAAGACATGTTCATGCAGGATTGTTTCAGATGACATACACAAGGTCATGACATCTGATATGGTTGTACTTGCTGAAAGTTATAAAAGGAATTATTGGATTATGCAGGATTTTTCCAGGATGTCAGACCCGATGTCATGACATCCTGTACACAGAACATTCAGTATGAATGTCTGGTGTTTTGTGATTGCACAATTAATGGCAATATATGTATGATTGAAGATATGATTAGCTGGCGCATTCAATCATGGATTACAACCTGTTTTATTTACTTTCCAAAGAGATCTAACCAGCTGTTATAAAAAGAGTTGATTGGAAAATAGATTTAGGGTTTTCAAGATGTCCAAGCCCAGCAGAATGCTTCTATAAAAAGGGACTTAGAAAACCTGTTTAAATACACAACCAAGACTGAGCGAAATATAGAGAGAGAGCTAGGGTTTGTGTCTGTTTAGTCGTAAGACTTGTAGGTCATTCAAGTCATCCATTGATGATTGAATTGGACTGATTTATGGTTGTAATTTGTCACTCTAAAGCTGTTAAGCAAGAGTGTGTGTCTTCTTGATCAAAGCTATGAAGCAAGATCAAGAGTGTGTCTTCTTGATTGAAACTGTGAAGTAAAATCAAGAGTGTGTAATTGAAAAGTATTTTCTTTTCTCAAGGGATTGTTGTTTAAAATCACTGGTGTGTGATTGTAAGGGAAGTGAGTGGGTTCTCATATCTAAGAGTGCTTAGGTAGAAATTGCACGGGTAGAGATTAGGTGAGAAAGACTGTAACTTGTTGAAGTGTACGGAGAGTCTTTGAACTAATTCTATTTTAGTGAATTTCCTTCCTGGGTTAACAATTGCTTGTGTGATTTGCATTACCATTCTGTTTATTTATCCATTGTGTGTTAGCAGATATCAGTGTCGTGACATTACCTTCGACATCTTATATCTGATACCAGAATTTCAATTGGTATCAGAGCAGGCATCCTGCTCTAGTTCTGGTTGAGATCTAGGGACAATACTTTCTGGTTCAATGGAGAGGGATGGAGGATCTGTTCATAGGCCACCAATTTTGGATGGTTCTAACTATGACTATTGGAAACCTAGAATGGTAGCCTTTTTAAAATCTCTTGATAACAAGGCCTGGAAAGCTGTCTTGACAGGCTGGGTGCACCCTGTAGTTACTAAAGAAGGAGAAGCCACTGCTGAGAAAAAACCTGAAGAACAATGGTCCAAGGAGGAGGATGACCTAGCCCTTGGGAATTCTAAAGCTTTGAATGCCATATTCAATGGAGTTGACAAGAACATCTTCAGATTGGTAAACAATTGTGAAGTAGCTAAAGATGCTTGGGACATTCTCAAAACCACTCATGAAGGCACCTCTAGAGTGAAAATGTCTAGACTACAGCTGCTCACCGCTAAGTTTGAAAACTTAAGGATGAAAGAAAATGAAAATATTCATGAATTTTACATGAGCATTCTTGAAATGGCCAATGCCTCTGGAGCTTTGGGTGAGAAGATGTCAGATGAAAAGTTAGTAAGAAAAATACTAAGATCACTCCCCAAGAGATTTGCTATGAAAGTAACAGCCATAGAAGAATCTCAAGACATCTCAAATATGAGAGTTGATGAGCAAATTGAATCCCTCCAAACATTTGAGATGGGAATATGTGATGGAGCTGAAAAGAAGGCCAAAAGCATAGCATTTATGTCAAACACTAAAGAGGAAGATGAGGAAGGTGGTCAAGATACTGATGAAGATCTGGAAAATGAGATAGCAATGCTGGGAAGACAGTTCAACAGACTAATGAGAAAGGTAGATGTGAGAGCAAAGGGCAATGTCAAAAACATCACATCTGACATCAGTAAAACCAACAGCTTTGGTAAGAAAACAAAGTCTGAAGAAAAGCCCAAAGAATTTCAATGCTATGAGTGTAATGGATATGGTCATATTAAAACTGAACGTGGGACCTACCTCAAGAAACAAAAGAGGAGTCTTGTGGCCTCTTGGTCTGATGGAAGTGAAACTGAAGAAGCTACAAACCATGTGACTGCATTGACAGGAAGATGGGGGTCTGAGGAAGAGTCAATTGATGATAAAAGAACCTTTAAAGAACTGGCCACTACATACAAAGAGTGGTGCCACAGAAGTGCAGGAGTGTGCAGACAAGTTGAAAGACAGAAGAAAGTGATAGCTCAGCTGAAAAATGAAAAGGAAGAGCATGTCGAAATCATCTCAAAATTGGAAGCTGAAGTTGTATTCTTGAATTCCAAACTAGAAGAGATGACTAAGTATGTAAGAATGCTTAATAATGGATCTGCCATCCTAGACAATATTCTCCAGACTGGCCAAATAACAGGAAACAAATCTGGCATTGGATTCAAGGCTGAGTGCAGTGACACTAGTTGCAAACCAAAATCCAAACCTAAGATGTCACATCAGATGTCACAACAGCAGACAGGAAAACATCAAATATGGAAATGCCAATACTGTGGAAAATTTGGCCACCTGAAGCCCTTCTGCTATAAACTATATGGTTATCCTGGCCCTGTTCAGTCTCAACACCAATCAAGGTCCAAACATCACAAGACTGTTAACAAAAAGCAATGGGTTCTTAAGACAAAGGTCACAAGTCTAATAGCTCACACTTCCCTTAGAGTTTCAGCCAAAGAAGATTGGTATTTTGACAGTGGTTGCTCCAGACATATGACCGGGAACAAAAACCAACTGACTGAACTTCATCATCATGCCATAAGTTATGTTACCTTTGGTGATGGTGCAAAAGGTGAAATCAAGGGAATGGGTAGGCTGGATTGCCCTGGAGTTCCTGACCTGGATGATGTCCTACTTGTTAAGGGATTAACTGCTAATCTTATCAACATCAGTCAACTATGTGATCAAGGTCTGAATGTAAACTTCACAAGAACTGAATGTCTGATTACTAACAAAGAAAATAAAGTAATCATGAAGGGAGTTAGGTCCAAAGACAACTGCTACATGTGGAGATCTCAAGAAACTGGATACTCTTCAATGTGTACCTTAGCCAAAGAAGAAGAAGTGAAGATATGGCATCAAAGATTGGGCCATCTGCACCTGAAAGGTATGAAGAGAATCATATCAGTTGAAGCTGTTAGAGGAATTCCCAACTTAAAGATTGATGAGGGAAAAATCTGTGGAGAATGTCAGATTGGAAAACAAACAAGGATGTCACACCAGAAGCTCAGACATGACACAACTACCAAAGTCCTGGAACTACTTCATATGGACTTGATGGGACCCATGCAAGTAGAAAGCCTTGGTGGGAAGAAATGTGCATATGTGGTGGTGGATGATTTCTCCAGATACACCTGGATCAATTTTATAAGAGAAAAATCTGATGTATTTGAAGTATTTAAGGAGCTGTGTCTAAAACTTCAAAGGGAAAAAGAAAGTCTTGTTGTCAAAATTAGAAGTGATCATGGAAAGGTGTTTGAGAACAGCAAATTTGCTGAATTCTGCTCTTCAGAAGGAATTCATCATGAGTTCTCATCTCCCATCACTCCCCAGCAAAATGGTGTGGTGGAAAGAAAAAATAGGACTCTTCAAGAATCAGCCAGAGCTATGATTCATGCTAAGAAATTGCCCTATCATTTTTGGGCTAAAGCCATGAACACAGCCTGCTATGTTCACAACAGAGTGACATTAAAGAAAGGGGCTCCCACAACCCTTTATGAAGTCTAGAAAGGAAGAAAAACTACAGTCAAATACTTTCATGTATTTGGGAGCAAATGCTATATCTTGGCTGATCGTGAGCAAAGAAGGAAGATGGATCCCAAAAGTGATGAAGGAATATTTTTGGGCTATTCAACAAACAGCAGAGCATACAGGGTCTTCAATTCCAGAACTAATGTGTTGATGGAATCCATTAATGTTGTGGTTGATGACCAACAGACTGATGTCACAGACGATGTCGAGACATCCCTGAATGATACTCCAGCTGACTTCTCAGACAAGAATAAGGAAGAAGAACCTCCTCAAGCTGAACTTGAAGATGACAAAATCAATAAGGGACCCTCCATCAGAATTCAGAAGGATCATCCCAAAGACCTTATCATAGGAGACCCAGATAAAGGAGTCACTACTAGATCAAGGGAAGTTATCTCACATGGTTGCTTTGTGTCAAAGATTGAACCCAGAAATATCAAGGAAGCCTTGACTGATGAGTTCTGGATCAATGCCATGCAAGAAGAGTTAGGCCAATTCAAGAGGAATGAAGTATGGGAATTGGTTCCTAGACCTGAAGGAGTAAATGTCATAGGTACAAAGTGGGTATATAAGAATAAATCTGATGAACAAGGGGTTGTTACTAAAAACAAGGCTAGATTAGTAGCTCAAGGATACACTCAAGTTGAAGGAGTTGACTTTGATGAAACTTTTGCTCCTGTAGCTCGCCTTGAGTCCATTAGATTATTACTTGGAGTGGCATGTATTCTGAAATTCAAACTATTTCAGATGGATGTAAAAAGTGCCTTTCTAAATGGCTACCTAAATGAAGAAGTATATGTTCAACAACCTAAAGGCTTCTCAGATCCAAATCTTCCACAACATGTGTACAGACTGAAGAAAGCCCTCTATGGGTTAAAACAAGCTCCCAGGGCTTGGTATGAGAGACTCACAGTGTTCCTCACTGACAATGGATACAGGAAAGGAGGTATTGACAAAACTCTGTTTGTGAAGAATGAAGGAGGGAAGCTCATGGTGGCACAAATATATGTAGATGACATTGTATTTGGTGGAATGTCAGAACAGATGGTTGAATATTTTGTTAGACAAATGCAATCTGAGTTTGAGATGAGCCTTGTTGGAGAACTGACCTACTTTCTTGGGCTACAAGTCAAACAGATGGAAGACTCTATCTTTTTATCTCAAAGGAAGTATGCCAAAAACATTGTGAAGAAGTTTGGCATGGAGAATGATAGCCATAAAAGAACACCTGCTCCTACACATGTAAAAATCTCCAAAGATGAAAATGGTGTCAGTGTAGATCAAAGTCTATACAGAAGCATGATAAGAAGTCTGCTATATCTCACAGCAAGCAGACCTGACATTGCATTTTCTGTTGGTGTGTGCTAGATATCAAGTTGAACTAAAAGTCAGTCACATAAACCAAGTGAAGAGAATACTGAAATATGTCAATGGCACTAGTGACTATGGGATGTTATATACTCATGGATCTGGATCTATGTTGACTGGATACTGTGATGCAGACTGGGCTGGGAGTGCTGATGATAGGAAAAGCACATCAGGAGGATGTTTCTTCTTAGGGAACAATCTGATTTCATGGTTCAGCAAGAAACAAAACTGTGTATCTCTATCCACTACTGAAGCTGAATACATAGCAGCTGGAAGTAGTTGTTCTCAACTGGTCTGGATGAAACAAATATTGTCTGAATACAATGTCACACAAGAAGTCATGACATTATACTGTGATAACCTGAGTGCTATAAATATTTCCAAGAATCCTATTCAGCACAGCAGGACAAAGCACATTGATATCAGGCATCACTTCATCAGAGAACTTGTGAGAAGATCATAGCACTGGAGCATGTTCCTACAGAGAGGCAATTAGCTGACATATTCACAAAAGCTTTGGATGCCAATCAATTTGAATGTTTAAGAGGAAAATTGGGGATATGTGTGTATGAGAATCTATAGCAATCAAAGGAGTCTGTGGATAGCCCTCACAAAGAGAGTATGAAGTATTGTGAGGTATGGTGTAGTGAAGGATGTGACGGGTGTGAAGATGTTATGAGAATTGGTCACCTTTGGTCAATTTTGACTAAAAAGGGGGAGAAGTATGTGGAGCTGGGAGATGTGAGAGTGTGGCTGATCTGGAGGACAGTTATTATTAAAGGAATTGCACAGCTGTTAAAACAGATTGTTATTCTGTTTTCAGATGTCAAAGAGAATGTCTGATATGGTGTACAGGCTGATGTTGAAGCAGATGTCAGAATGACATTCTGGCTGGTACAGGTGCTGGAGTTACAGTAGCTGTTATTTGATGAATGCACAGATTTAGGGGGAGAAGAAGTACCCTTGTGCATTGTGCCTTTGTGTGTCTTATTAGTTGCATCCATAACTAGTAATTCTGTTGTTTGTTGCACAGATTTAGGGGGAGGAGAAGTACCCTTGTGCATGTGTGTATTACTAGTAGTTATATCTAGTAATTGTTATTGCTTCTGCTGCTGATTAAACTACTGATAAGTTGTTTAACTGCTGATAATTTACCTTGTGAACAAAAAGGACAGATATATGTTTTAGCCAAAATTTGCCAAAGGGGGAGTTTGTTGATTCTAAGTGTTGGCAGCAATTTTGGTAAAACAGAGAGAGTTCACAAGATGTCATGTGTGATGTCTTAACATAAGACATCCTATGTACCTGCTGGAGTTCAAGAACATGTGCATGCAGGATTGTTTTAGAATGCCATATACAATGCCATGGCTTCTGATATTGGATGTACCTGCTAGAGCTTAAAAGAAAAGACATGTTCATGCAGGATTGTTTTAGATGACATACACAAGGTCATGACATTTGATATGGTTGTACCTGCTGAAAGTTATAAAAGGAATTATTGGATTATGCAGGATTTTTCTAGGATGTCAGACCCGATGTCATGACATCCTGTACACAGAACATTCAGTATGAATGTCTAGTGTTTTGTGATTGCACAATTAATGGCAATCTATGTATGATTGAAGATATGATTAGTTGGCGCATTCAATCATGGATTACAACCTGTTTTATTTATTTTCCAAAGAGATCTAACCAGTTGTTATAAAAAGATTTGATTGGAAAATAGATTTAGGGTTTTCAATATGTCCAAGCCCAGCAGAATGCTTCTATAAAAAGGGACTTAGAAAACCTGTTTAAACACACAACCAAGACTGAGAGAAATATAGAGAGAGAGCTAGGGTTTGTGTCTGTTTAGTCGTAAGACTTGTAGGTCATTCAAGTCATCCATTGATGATTGAATTGGACTGATTTGTGGTTGTAATTTGCCACTCTAAAGCTGTTAAGCAAGAGTGTGTGTCTTCTTGATCAAAGTTGTGAAGCAAGATCAAGAGTGTGTCTTCTTGATTGAAACTGTGAAGTAAAATCAAGAGTGTGTAATTGAAAAGTATTTTCTTTTCTCAAGGGAATGTTGTTTAAAATCACTGGTGTATGATTGTAAGGGAAATGAGTGGGTTCTCATATCTAAGAGTGCTTAGGAAGAAATTGTATGGGTAGAGATTAGGTGAGAAAGACTGTAACTTGTTGAAGTGTACGGAGAGTCATTGAACTAATTCTATTTTAGTGAATTTCCTTCCTGGCTTGGTAGCCCCCAGATGTAGGTGAGTTGCACCGAACTGGGTTAACAATTGCTTGTGTGATTTGCTTTACCATTCTGTTTATTTATCCATTGTGTGTTAGCAGATATCAGTGTCGTGACATTACCTTCGACATCTTATATCTGATACCAGAATTTCAAATATGAATCTGAAAGTAACCTGAAAAACCATCAAGAAAATAATAATGTGATTTACCAGCAAGCCGTTCAAGCATTTGGTCAATGAACGGTAAAGGAAAGTGATTCTTTCTCGTAGCCTGGTTCAATCTCCTGTAATCAATACAAACTCTCAAGTTGTTCTGAACTTTAGTGGGAACAAGTTCATTCTTTTCATTTTTTACCATTGTGAGTCCTGATTTCTTAGGTACATCCTGCACTGGGCTTACCCATTTACTGTCAGAGATAGGATAAATGACACCTGCTTGCAAGAGTTTGGTTACCTCCTTCTTCACAACATCAAGAATCAAAGGATTAAGCCTCCTTTGGGGCTGCCTTACTATTTTCGCTCCGTCCTCAAGTAATATCATGTGCATGCACATCGACGGACTAATACCTGGGAGGTCGGCTAATGTCCACCCGATTGCCTTCTTGTGCTTCTTTAAAACCTGCATAAGCTTTTCTTCCTGATCAAAATCAAGGTTAGAATAAATAATAACAAGGAGTTTTTCATTAGTCTCCAAATAAGCGTATTTCAGGTTTTCAGGGAGTTGTTTCAGCTCTAAAGACGGGGGTTGCTCGATCTTTGGAATGCTTGGGGCAGCCGGGATGTCAAGAGCATCAACTCCAAAAACAGCTTCATCGGCAACAACTTCACCTATAGGAAATGTATCAGGCTGCAAGGCAGCATCAATCTCAACACACACAACACAAAGGTTAGTGTCAGTACAATCAACACATGAGTAAATATCATCGAAACCAGATAAAGAAGGAAAATCAAGTGAAAATAAATCAGAACAAGTGTCCTAAACCAGCTCAGATATCAATTCCATATGAAAAACGGAATGCTCTTCCAAGGGGTGTTTCATGGCATCGAAAATGTTAAATTTTGCGACAATGTCACAAAATTCCATGGACATGGTTCCATCGTCAACATCAATTTTTATCTTCGCGGTTTTCATGAACGGTCTGCCTAAAATGATGGGAGCTCTGCTTGTCTTAGTCTCTCCTTCCATGTCCAGAATGTAAAAATCTGCAGGAAAAATTAAATCATTAACTTGGACAAGGACATCTTCCACTACGCTAGTCAGGCGTGCATTGCTCTTGTTCGTCAATTGGACGATCAAACCTGTATGCTGCAAAGGACCAAGATTAAGGTTATTATAAATAGAAGTAGGTATAACACTAATGCCCGCTCCCAAATCAAGCATGCAATTCTCGAATTTACTATCCCCGATGGTACAAGGGACAGTAAAAGTTCCCGGATCCTTCTGCTTTTGTGGCAAGAGTTGAGTGATGGCTGAAACATTTTTCTCGCCTGTAACTTTTTCAGATGAAGGCTTGGGCTGAATAAAAGCAGAAATATTTCTTCCCAAGTTAACTCTCTCACTTCCTTTAATCCTCCTCTTATTTGTACACAAATCCTTCAGAAACTTTGCATACTTAGGAACCTGTTTAATTACATCAAGAAGCGAAATATTTACTGCAACTTTTCTAAAAACATCCAATATCTCTCTTTCCTTGTCTCCCTCCTCAATTCTTTTATTTTTCAGAACTCTATGTGGAAAGAGGACTGGTGGCACATACTCCTTTTCTTTAATTTTTTCAGATAAAACAGGTTCAGATGGAGTAGGTTCAGGTTTAGATGTTACCTCAATAATTTTTTAATTTTTTGGGGGGGTTGTTTCTGTAGCCTTTCCAAATCTCAACGAAATCGCACTCACATTAGTATTAGAATCCCTTGGATTGACAACTGTTTGGGCTGGAAGCTGGTTCGACCCTTGGGCTTGCATGTTATTTATTTGAGTAGCAAGTTGTCCCATTTGCGTGTTCAAGGTCTGAATGATAGAATCGGTCCTTTGTTGGAATTGGAGATTGTTGGCGGCCATTTGTTTGACAAGATCTTCTAAGGATGGTCCGAAAGGTGCATGGGCGGCCACTTGAGGTGGGTTCTGTTGTGGGTTTCCATATTGAAGGTTGGGATGGTTCCTCCAATTGGGATGGTACTTGTTGGTGGACAGGTCAGGAGTATTATTGTACCTGTTTTGATTGTAAAGGTTGGCTGCATAAGCTTGAGGCAGCTCAGTAATGGACTCGTCTCTCAGAATAGGACAAGTATCGGTCGGATGCTCATGAGAAGTACAAATACCACACATTGTTGTTGTTTGAGGTTTTGCTACTGCCAGTTGTTTGACTAAGGTAATGAGCTCGTCAACTCTGGTCTCTAAAGATTTGTTGGAAGAAACCTGAATTTGATTCACGCCTTTGCTTTGCACATAATTGTCTCTAGTAGTGAACTATTGGGAATTAAGGGACATATTTTCGATAAGGGATTTGGCAGCATCTGGAGTCTTATCAACAAGTGCTCCACCACTAGCAGCATCAAGAATATTCCTATCCATCGGTATCAAACCCTCATAAAAGTACTGGATGAGTAGTTGCTCGGTGATCTAGTGTTGATGGCCGCTGGATACCAAGTGTTTAAATCTCTCCCAATACTCGGCCAATGACTCATTACTCTGTCTAATACCACAAATCTCCTTTCTTATCGAGGTAGCTCTGGAGGCAGGAAAATATCTCTCTAAGAACACTTTTTTCAGAGCATTCCAGCTTGTGATCGAATTTGGCTCAAGATAATATATCCAATCCTTTGTTGCACCCTGCAATGGAAAAGGAAAAGCTCGAAGTTTGATATGGTCTTCAGTTATTCCTTCAGGCCTCAATAGTGTAGAGCACACAACCTGGAATTCTTTGAGATGTTTATATGGATCCTCACCTGCAAGACCATTAAACTTTGGCAACAAGTGTATCATACCAGATTTTAGTTCAAAAGGAGTGTCAGCTTCAGGATATTCAACACACAGGCCATTATAATTCACATCAGGGACATCTAACTGCCTTAAAGTTCTTTGGTCAGCCATAGTCAAAAACAAACACAATGAAGGAAAACGATTAAAATAAATTCAGAAAAATAAACTAACACCGAAATTAATCTAATGACGTCAATTAAAATTTTTGAGATTTTTTTCGGAATTTTCTAAAACTATCGAAGCAGAAAAAAAATCATAAAAAATAGAAAAATAAGGAATTTCGGGTTTTTAGGATGACTTCCACTATTTAGTCGCTAAATAGAGGCTTTTGATCCTTGATTTTTTCCTAGTTAATCGACAAAGAATCAGAATAATTTGAAACGATTTTCTTAAAAAAATAGATTTTTTTTATCCTAAAACGCAAAAACACTAAAACACAAGAAAATTAGGGTAAAAAAATGTTAAAACACAACACCTATGACTATAATAATAGTTAAATTATAATAATGGTTAAAATCTACAAGAATCCCCGGCAACGACATCAATTTGATCCGCTGTCGCACGCGGGTCAAAACGAGTGTTTTTCAAAAACGTAGTACGGCGACAATTTTAACTCGGATATCATTCTCACAAGGATTCTTGATTATTATTATCCAAAGGTAAATCGAATTAAGGGGGGGGGGGTTGCTTGGTTTGGTGTTCGATTAAGAAAAAATGATTATTAAAAGCAATTCTTGAAATAAGCTATTATGAAATAAGTGATTATGAAATAATTCAATCTACCGATTCAGTTCCTACTATCATCGGTTAATATAATTTTAATACCCTAAGCGGATTATCTATTCCTATTTGGATACAAACTCAATGACAAGCACGATGAAGTTTGTGAGATGTATGATCTTATTGTCCGAATTAAGCAAACGGGATAAGTTTTCATGGATTAAGCAAACATGATTGATCAGACACAAAAACGAATTAAGCAAACGTGACGTGCCTATGTTAGGATCATACAATCAACCAAATTGAATCAGTATATTTCATGCAATCGAATTAAGCATACAAGAACACAAAATATCATTGAAAGGAATTAAACTAAAATTAACATTATAATAATCTCAAGTTTTTGGACCTGAATTACGGCAGATCGAATCAGAGGGATTAGTTCTCCATGGAATTCGTACAAGCTTTCAAATTTTTGTGAATAGTGATGCCGTCTACTGTTTTCAGCTGCTCGGGTTATAGGAAAAGTAGAATAAACCTAATTTGGTCAAAACATAACTCAGGCCCAAACTAAATAACCCAACACAAAATATAAATCTAGTGCTGAAGGCTTCAACGGATTTTTCAACCATGCTACAGTCCAAATTAGCTTCTGACTTCTTCATGAAAGTCGTATCTCTTTCTCTTAGCTTTCCAACAACTGGTATTGCGCCTCGATCCGATACTCCTAGCTCCAGTTATGAATTTATTCCCGCAGACTGCTAATGCTGAAAATAAACTGCGAAAAACAAATAAGTGTAAAAATAAGATAAATTATAAAAACACATTAAAAGGGAAAAATAACCAAACTAAAACATGGAAATGCATAAGTATAAATATAGAAGAATTTGCATCAAAATGCACTGATCAACTCGCTTTATTTATCGCATTTCTTATTGTTTTAGATATTGGTATGGTTATTATCTTTTATACTCTCTATTGGGTTGGGGTTGATACTACATGAGTGAAGCTCTATACCCGAGCATGAGTACATACACAGGATAGCAATGTGACTAGAGTCGTGTTTGACCTCCGTGGAGTTATTCTGCGATCAAGGTTGACATGAGACGTCAGACCTAGAGTAGATCCTTTTAGGAGCATCATTGTCCGATGAGTCATTCGTCTAAGGCAATGGAATCTCAAAATGGGTCGTTGACTCTAGGAAGCTCTTAGGTTGCCTTTGAAGACTAGAACCTACCTGTGAGGGGGATATGGTTTTTTTGTGTAGGAAACCATAGACACTATATACCTTTATTCTCATGGACGTCGGACTATTGATCCTGCATTAGGCAGTATACATAGATTATCCAGACTATTAGTGTTGTTAAGCTATGTTATTGCATTGCTGGACATATATCGAAGCTTTAAACTTGGGTTGTTATACCGTCAGTATTTTGAATCTATGGATGATTCATAATTATTTGCATTCTATCCCTAACATATGCATTCATTCATTTGCATTACATGCATGGTAACCAGAAAACTCACCCTATCCATTCCTCCTTCAGAAAGACAATGATTCACCGACACCAATCATCCAAGGATCATGGAAAAGACTAAGAGCATTGACAGAGTTGACATGGTTTTGGGGATATTCTTGGATAGCATGACGACAAACTTCCCAAATCGCTGTGATTGATAAGCAATCTAAAGACAGTCTGAAGAAAGATAACAAATAGAAGGTGGCTACATGCATTCTGCCACTTCTTCCTCGAGAGCAGTGCTTGCTACCACATCAGAGGTCTGCTCAAAGCGACCAGAAATTGAAGCAGAAGTAAATCAATCAGAAGAACAGGGATCAGGAAGGCAGACGTCCTCGCTATAAGACCCTAATTTTGACCCTAAGATCCCCCATGCTATTCTCATCATATGCATTAGAATTGGGATCACACCTTGGCATCCTCCTTACCCCTAATTTATTGGGTTTACATTGGGAGATATCACCAAACACATTTGATTGTATCATACTTCATTTTTCTTTATTTTAGTAACCAAAATACCAAAAATATGTTATTATATAGTTTAACTCTTTTGTATGCTCTATCAAGCTCATATATAGGGTTTGAGACCCTCAATGCAAGGAGCTCAATCAAGAATTGTTTACTATGGCTCTAAGTATCATATATGGATCCCCATGATCTCCACATGTTATTTTGATCAAGAAATTCATCAAGAGTTTGAAGTTGGTTTGCCTTGGAAACCCTAATTCATCTGGGTATCTTATGTGACTTCTTCAACACGTTTCTTCAATATTTGATCAAATATTTCAAGTTATACTTCACATTTCATCATCTTATGCATATATGATCCTCCATGAGTACCAAAAGTCAAGATAATGTCAAGCTAGCAATTTGGTCCATGGTGGTTGACCAGAGGAATTCAACTGATCAAAACTGAGGTTCCGTAGACCCTATCTCCTACAATTGTAGTCATTTGGAAATGATTCCAAGATCAAAGTTACTATAAATTACATTAAAAACAACTTTCATGTTGAGTTCAAGAGCTAGGTTTGCTTCGAAAGTCATTTTATATGGTGAAAGATTATAGGTCATTTTGTCTAAACCCTAATTTGAAGGTCAACTTCTCAAGACCATAACTTGCTCAATTTTTATGAGATGAAAGAAATTCAAATTTAATTATCAAATTCAAGATATCTACTTCAACTTTTATGTTTGGAGTAAGTGCAAATCCAGCTTTCAAATACATGTGATAAGAGGAAACATTATAGGTCATTTTGGGTCAATACCATTGAACAAGTGATTTTCCTCAACTTCTAAAATGCATAACCCATTCATATTAAATCCAAATGAGGTCAAATTTGTGACCAATGTGAAGGAATTTGAGATAGATACAACGTTTATGAAGGAACTTTTTTCATTTGAAGTCCATAGAAAAAGTTACTCAAGGTGGAAGAAGTGAACATATGGCTTGGTACTTAGAATTTTTTTTGATATGTTTGATTTTTCAAACTTCCACCTCAAAATTCATCATGATCCAAGCTTCAAATGAAAAAGTGTTAAACATGAAAGTTGTTCCTCTTAATCTAACCTTTCCAAAAAGTCCAAATTCATATCATTTGGACAAAGTATGAATGACTTGCGCATGGCTTAAAGTTGAAGGACCATTTGGAAGATTTGAAGTTCCACTTTTCATACACACTTGCATGGCCTTTCCACATGATTTTACCATTGCTTATACATAATTTTGGACCTAAGTGCATCATTTGAGGGGCCTATCACACGCCATGCAAGCATGCAAGTGAGATTTCCAACTTTGGCCAAGAATGGAAGTGTGCAATTATCAATCTCCTTGGCTATAAGTAGAAGTCCTCTTGCTCAGAACTAAGGACCTTGGCGCGCAAGCTTTGAATCAGCAACCCTAAACCCTCACATTCAAAGGATAAGCTTGAAGATTTTCTTTGAAAATCGAGTTTCAAATCTCCAATTATTTTGAGATTGAAACTCCAAGAGTCTATTGTTGGTGTAAGCCCTAGAGGCCAATGCTTTTGGTACTTGTATCGAATTATTTATTAATAATTAAAAGGAATTTTCTTTATTATGGTTGATTAATAAAGTCCCTGGAATAGATAGTCCGTTTAATGTATTAAGTGTGACTTAATCATGAGAACACATTAAACATAAGGATACTATTCTTAAAGTATCCGTAGTCGAGCTTTAGTGTGAAGTGGGATAACATTAAAGCATTAAGACTATTATGTTTGTAGACTGATGATCACATCTCATGGATCATGGATAAAGCGTTATCAAGTCTTAAACATAGGTATGAATATTAGGAGTAATATTTATACCGGATTGACCCTCTATGAGAATACTATATAGAAAGTTATGCAAAGTGTCGTAAGTTATTCTCATGGTGATAATGGTGTATACCACTCTTCGACCTGAAACCACTATGGACCCTAGATGTAGAGTCGAGTGCTTTATTGCTGATCCAACGTTGTCCGTAACTGGATAACCATAAAGACAGTTGATGGGTACTCCACGAAGCATGCTGAGGGACATGAGTGACCTAGATGGAATTTGCCCATCCTGCATAACAGGATAAATGTCTATGGACCCAATATTGAACTAGACAAGGATGACACGGTCTATGCCTTGTGTTCAATATAGACATAAGGGCAAAAGGGTAATTATACACATAAGTATTATCACAGAAGGTTTTGTCAGATCACATGACATTTTCGTGTCTTGGGTAGCAGTGATGTGTTGCTAGATACCGCTCACTATTTATTATGTTAAATGTGTGATTTAATATAATTGCCAACGTCACGAAAACCTACAGGGTCACACACAAAGGACGGATTGATGAGAGATAGAGTAACTAAGGAGTACCGTAAGGTACGATGCCCTTAAGTGAGTTATAGAACATCGTAAGGTACGGTGTACTTGAGTAGAATACGAAATATGGTAAGGTACCATGAGCTTAAGTGATTTTGGGCATATTATAAGATATGGGCCAAAATACACTTAAGTGAGCTTTCTAGCTTGAAGCCCACACAAGTGGTTCTATAAATAGAACCCTTGTGCAGAAGCATTCAATTGCGGTTGCATTATTTTCGTTTTCTCTCTCTCTCTCTCTCTCTCTCTCTCTCTCTCTCTCTCTCTCTCTCTCTCTCTCTCTCTCTCTCTCTCTCTCTCTCTCTCTCTCTCTCTCTCACTCAAAGCCTTCATTCGTACCAGCTAGCACTGAGATTGAAGGAATCCGTTCGTGTGGACTGAGTAGAGACGTTGTCATCGTTCAATGTTCGTGATCGCTCCGTGGATCTGCATCAAAGGTTTTGATCGTCACAAGAGATCTGCACCAAAGGTTTCAATCGAAACAAGAGGTAAATATTCTATCACTGATCATGACCATTCGTAAGGATCTCTAAAGGAGAAAATTTTAATTTCCGCTGCGTTTTGGACCGCAATTCTCCTTCATCTATCCCTTTCCTTGATTCATTTCTACTCCATCAAACATCTGAAGCAAGGCCAAGCATAATTGAGAGCAAGATCATGCCAATCTGAAGCTATATTGAAGGCGATTTTCAGAATTTTTCATCTCTTTGATTCTCATTTAATTCTCCATTATTCTTGTTGATTTTTGGTTATCTGAAGTCCTACCAATGTAGGCAAGAAGATTGAGTTGCTTTGAGGTCAAATCGAAGCAACTCAGGTCATGATCCTCAAATTTCAACTCCCTGTATCTTTCTATATACTTGGAGTTAGATGAAATTCAGGTCAGATTCGAGCCCCTAAGCATTTTTTCTTTAAATTTATATTGTAATTGCTTTATTTTCATTAATTCATATTAAATTTAATACTGATCCAAAAAATATGGGACTTTCACCACAAAATTTCAAATATTTTTCTATTTCATTTTCTGAATTAAAATTATTTTTTGGATCAACATTAATATTTTTCATGATTTAATTGTTTTTGTGCATATTTTTAATTATTTAAAAATACTTTTAAGGCTCCAAAAATAATGATTTTTTTTCTCCAAGGTCCTTTGATCTTTTTTGACCTATGATAAATCTCTTGGCCATTTATTTGGTGTTTTGAAGAGGTTTTAGGTTTTTGATCAAACATAATTTAATTTAATGTGTTTTCAATTGATTTTTAATTGTGAATAAATTGTGTTGAACTATTTTGGTTGACTTCTTGAGTTTGACTATTGTGTTTGAGCCTTAGTCAAGGTTGATTTGACTTTGTTGGATTAAAATCATTGGATTTAGGGGGTTGATGAAATATATATTTCATCTCCCAAAATGAATGAATGATTTTAATTTGGTAAAAGTCCTCCCATGATCAATTTGTGTTTGTCTTATTCCCCTCCCTCTTCATCTTCAATCCCCTTTTATCCCATTCATTTCATTGACCTATGATATCTCTATATCCTAAGACTAATTGGTTCATAACCCCATACAAGTATGGATGAGATTAGGTACACCCTTTTGCCATTTTCTTTTAAGTGTGATATGTTTTAGGAGTATGGTTCATTATACCATATCTCTAATATGCATTAACACTAAAATTTCTATTGTCTGACCTCAGATAGTTGTGACTTCTACATAAGTCCAATTATGATTGCTTAACATAGCGCTAAATTTTGATCCAAAAGCATAGCATTCTAGTAAGTGAGATTGTAAGTCTCCCCCCTTTCATGGTATTGTGTGGAAACTTGGAATTTTTTCATTCCTTTGGAAGATGTCTTGGCTCAAGGATCCATGCTTGTGAATAGAGGGTTGAGTGTTCTCCAAAGAACGACTTAAGCAATTGAAAAGCAAAAACAATACTAACATCTAATTAACTAACATTTGACTAACTTTTAATTTCAAGTCATTTACCTTATGCACTTTAAATTCAAGTCATTTATCATTTACCATTATTCATACCATTTAACTTGTTTATTTTAATGTCATTTTCACTTTGCTCACTTGAGCCATGTATTATGATTATATATACTTGTTTGTGTATTTTGTTTGTGTTTGTGGTCTTAAGACCTTAATGTATATAATAACAACAAAAACCCTTAAAAATGTTTGTGCGGACTGTTGGATTTGATCTGAGACTTGGACTTAGGATTGGGCAACATTCCCTATGCAAAAAGGACTTGACCAATGCCAACTTTTCTGAAGCCAGTCATTGTGAATTGAGTTTCATCTGATGCAAGTATTGAGATCCCTTTTGAGTTCATCAACTACATGATCTTGATGCAAATGTTACCTTGAACCTATGACTAATGCCTTATTCTTAGCCATTCAAGGAGTATGTCATCTGATACATGGGGAAGCTTATGAAGGATATCATGAAGTTGCTTGCTTGGATGTGGCTGTCTTTATTTGATGCCTTTGCTCTTCATCTTGCTATTTGTGTATTGATATTTCTTGATTCTAAAGTCCAAGGGAAAATTGGGTTTCTATATGATATTCTTGTCTATTGGATTGCATCCCATTGGTCAAATCTTTTTAACTCTTAACTTTTAAAAAATTTGCTTAGCATTAGTCTCTTCATCTCCTCCCCACTTCTTTAATTTCAAATCTCTCCTTCTTTTCAAAGTCTTCTTTGCTTCTGATTTCTAAACTTAGACTCTTTATTGCAAAATAGAAACTTCGGTCTTATGCCATTGTATTTTTAAACTCTTTTTCTTAAATCAAATTTGTAAACGAATCTAACCATATTGAACCAAAATTTCAAAAGACAAAAAGAACTAACACCCATTCAAACTCTTTAAAGCCTTTTGTGCCTCTTTTAAACTTAAAATTTTGTTAAAAGCAATCAACTAACTTTGAAATTGATACCATGAACTACGGGGCTTTGATCCCTCATTTTTATGTTGGTACGTAGGCACAAGTCCGAAGGTCTTGCCAAACACAAAAATATAATTAATGAATTATTTTCTCATCCCCACACTTATTTATTGCGAATATCATTTTATACCAAAACACATACACACATAAAAAAGGGCTCCCTATGAGTACCTAGGACACTTTGGCTGCTAACACCTTCCCTCTGTGTAACCAACCTCCTTACCTGTAATCTCTGGCATTTTATTAGTTTTGATTTGAAAACTTCTTATCTTTGGGTTTTGTTTGTAATTTTCCCTTTTCCCTTGGAAACAATAAAAGCACGGTGGCGACTCTGGTTTTATTGATGTTAAATTTATCCGTAGCTTAATGGTCATGAATTCACCGCTACAGAAATTAAGTGGCGACTTTGCTGGGGAGTAGTTTCCAGTGGGTTTAGCCTACTTTTTTACGTGTATATAATTGTATATTTGATGTTTGTATATTTGTTTGTATGATATAATCTGCTTGTTGTGCTTGGCGATCTCTGAGTGGTGAGATAAGTTCTAACCCTAACTTGAGTGCAATTAAGATAGGAGGATGGTATAGTCATGTTCGACTTGTGTGAAGTAGTCCTTAATAAGTTGGCTTGAGATACATCTACTCAGTGGAAACCCTTTTAGAGCTATTGATGTCACACAAGTTATTTGTGGTTAGGCATTACTTTCTTTGATTTGGGGTCCGAGAAGCTGAGAACCGTAGAACATTTAACTCAACTTGGTCTATTTAGGATGTAGTGCTAATTATGTCCAACACCCCTTGTATGATGATCGTATGAATTCGCAAGTGCACGAATCACGTCAAAGTAATATAAAAGAATATCGATCCCACAGAGACCAAATCGTCAATCTATCGATTACTATCGTTACGATGTTTATCTAAGGCGGTACAAAAGAGATATTGGGGTTGCAAAATAACGGTAAATAATAAATGCAGTGCAGATAAAGATAGGTTTGAATGTATATCACGTCAGTTAAGTGATGTTTCGATTGTCTAAATAGAACTACTTATGAGGCAATATTTTCTACTCTTGAAAAGAATCCATTTAACAGGAACTGTCGCTTTCGCGTATTCAGAACCGAGTTTACCCTTAAATTAAGGCATTTTATTGTCATTTATAAAAGGTGCGCAGAACGCTAAAGTAGTAAACTTATTTTTAAGAAATAAGACTCGTAAACTTAGTCGAAAAGTGATTTTGATGTGGAAAGTTTACCCAAGGAGTTTCCTGATTTTAAATCTATCAACGCATCCGAAAACAGTTTCAAAAATAGTTTTTCCTTAAAGTGATAAAAGTTCCTAGTTAACTAAGCCAGGGTGCTTTCGCACTCCTTGAATAGTTAAAACTAACCAAGTTTGTTTTAGAAAACTCAAGTTAAAAATCAAAACAACCTTTAAAGCATTTGTACAGATTCAATATGTGAAACATCTCCTTAACCGCGATCCTTACATTCTAACCTTTAAAAGATTTAGCCAGACATGGTAATACCAACAAACACAACGATATTGATCATGATGAAAAGTTGTTTTAGAATGTGAGGCGTAAGGGACGAGTAAAGCGTGTAAAAATAAAGCGTAGACAGAAAGTAAATAAAAATAAAGCGTAGACAGAAAGTAAATAAAAATAAAGCGTAGACAGAAAGTAAATAAAAATAAAGCGTAGACAGAAAGTAAATAAAAATAAAGCGTAGACAGAAAGTAAATAAAAATAAAGCGTAGACAGAGAGTAAATAAAATAAGGCGTAGACAGAAAGTAAATAAAGTAAAGCGAGACGGAAAATAAATAAAATAAAGCGAGGCAAGTAAATAAATAAATAAATAAAAGCGAGACAAGTAAATAAATAAATAAAAGTGAGACAAGTAAATAAATAAATAAAAGCGATAAATAAGAACCTGCTCCAAACAGATGCTTTAAATCTGGTACAAGGAAAATAAACCTCCGACTCTGAAGATAAAGACGACAGCAACTCGAAGTGACACAACTCAATCTCACTAAGGTGCGATAACCCCCCGATGTGATAGGTTACCGCTTTATAGATGAAGAATATAGTCTTAGTGTTGTAAACTAAGTTGGATGATTTGAAAATGAAATGGAACGAACTATTTATAGAGGATTTCAGCAGCTTGCAAAGACCATGGTGCCCTCCAACTTCTCCTTAGTAGGAACGTGATTTGCAAAGGTGGCGCCCGCCATCCCTTCATGGCGCCCGCCATCCCTTCATGGCGCTGATAACATGAAATTATATCACATTTTAAGACTTAATTTAATTAGATTATATTATCATTTACTTTAATTTATCCCATTTTATCAGATATTATGCAGTATTTCTTTTCTATTTACATCAGGTACCCATTTTGAAGCAAAAGTGAAAAAGGGAAGAAAAGGAGGTGTAAAAAGCAATAAAAAGGAAACAAATAACCAAGACCAAGCCCAGCCCAAAAGAAAGCGCACGTTACCCCTGTGACGGGCGTCACAAGGGTTGTGACGAGCGTCACGCGAAGTAGCCTTGTGACGGACGTCACACATGGTGTGACGAGCGTCACACCAGTCCACTAGCTTTTTGGCGCAAGTTACGCTCTCAGAAGAATGGAAGTAACGTTGAGGACTTCGTGTCCTATTCCCAAGCCGTGTATTTAGCCATGCTGAAGACTCGTAGGAAACGCAAGGCAGTTACCAAGGCTATTATAAATAGCCATCTCCTCTCTTTGCCGTGGGGAGAGTTTTTGCACGCTCGGTTTTGCGGAAGCTCTGCCAAATTTGCCTTTCACGCCTTTGCTTATTTTTCTTCCTTTCCAGCACTGTTCATTTTATTTATTTCTTTTGCAAGCTTTACTTTCTCTTTTCCCTTGCAATTTATCTTCCCCGTTTTTAGCTTTTAGATATTTTTCGCGTAATAGTTTCTACACCGGAAACTACTGTGCAACTTTATACCGGATTTAACCTTACGTTATATTTGAGTTTTATTTCCTTGATTTATTTTACTGTTTAATTGAAGAATCCAAGAACAAATCCTACCGGCTTGTGGTGGAGTGTTCAAGACCATTGTATTACGCATTCAGGTTCTTTAATTGTTATTTAATTTTTTATGTTTTATTCTATTGTTTATTCATATTGCCTGCCTGGAATGAGTCTGTTTGTGCATGATATAAATTCTTGTTTATTTAGCATGTCTGGCTAATTTGCCTAGGTATCGGTATGTAAAGTAAGCAGAATAAGGGGTCGAGACTGAGTCGGTCTATCTAAACTTAAAATCAAAATCAATCTTTTTATGGTCTCAACTTACAGGTTTAATAACAAGATTTTTTACCAAAGTAAAAGACATAAAGAAGTTAAAATCAATAGAGCGAGAGTTTGAGATTTTAACTGGACAGTGTAAGTTAGGCATTAATTCTAGATCAGGGCGAGAGCAAGTTTTAGAGTTAATTAAATTCTGACCTTTTCCAAAAAGTATTTTTAAAGATTGAATGTGAGGACGAGAGTTAAGCATTTGGATTTAATTGTATAACCTAAGTCAACAGAGCGAGAGTTTGAGATAAGGGTGTTTAAAACGGTCAGTATTTTCTTAAAAAGAGTTTCTGCAACTTTATTGTTTTCAAAATATGGTTTTTGACTTAATTATAAGTGACAGCAACATTAATATAAAATCATGGTTTATTCAACAGAGCGAGAGTTTGAGATAGAACCTTTAACCAATAAAGTTAACCGAAACGATTCATTTTAAAACCAAGAAACCGACAAAGACTTGATTCCCTAGTTTTGACGAATTACATACCGATATCCGTTTTATTAATATTTAATCTAGACATTAGTTTAGCTCTTAGTTTTTCCCCAAACAATCAAACATCTTCACCTTAGATTTACGTAGTAACTTTAGATAACGGTATATCGATTCATAAGTCCCTGTGGGATCGATATCTTTTAAAACTACGCGATAGAACTGTGCACTTGCAGTTTGTATCCCATTCTCGACTCACCCAGTCGAGCGATCAAGTTTTTGGCGCCGTTGCCGGGGACTTTTATTCAATCGATATCGTAACTCTTCCGTTACGCTGTAGAGACTAAGGTTTCCTTTTCTTCTATTTTCTTTCTTTCGTTGATTTGTATGCCACGCACTCGCTCTCAAGGCGAACCGCTCTATTTACGAATCAACGATATAGAACTATATCTCCGAGTCTTACGACGAATTCGGGAATATCGTGCTGAAAACAATCTCCCTCCTATAGACCTTCCTGATCTCAAAGATTTTCCTTCTTTAACCGAGATGGCAGAACCAGCTCGTGCTCTTAGAGATTACGCCGCTCCATCGCAAGATGAACCGCATTCAAGTATTGCTCCGCCCGCAATCGAAGCAAACAACTTTGAACTTAAACCTTCGTTGTTGCAGGCTGTGCAACAGAACCAATTCTCTGGAAATCTTACCGAAGATCCAAACCTTCATTTATCCGTATTTGTCCAATACGCTGATACTGTTAAAGCTAATGGTGTCACTTCAGAGGCAATTCGACTTCGTCTTTTTCCTTTCTCATTAAGAGATAGCGCTAGAAGATGGCTTCAATCTCTTCCTTCCAACTCAGTCACCACATGGAACGAGTTGAAGAAAGTTTTTCTTGCCCGATATTTTCCGCCAAGCAAAACAGCTATGTTAAGAGCCCAGATAAACGGATTTAAACAGAAAGACAACGAGTCTCTTTTCGAAGCATGGGAAAGATACAAAGACATGATGAGACTTTGCCCACACCATGGTTTGGAAGACTGGTTAGTAATTCACACATTTTATAATGGTCTCTTATACAATACAAGGTTAACAATAGACGCCGCTGCAGGTGGTGCACTAATGAACAAACCTTATGCTGATGCTTACCAGCTTATCGAGAGCATGGCCCAAAACCACTATCAGTGGGGAACCGAACGAACAACAGTGGAAAAACCTCAACCGAAAACTGGCATGTACGAGATAAGTAACCTTGATCACGTCAATGCAAAAGTGGATGCTTTGGTCCAGAAGATTGAAAGTTTAAACGTATCGCCTCCAGCAGCCGTGGTTGCTATAACTCAGAATTGCGAGGTCTGTGGAATCCAAGGCCACACTCCTGCGGAATGTCAACTCTTGACTGGAATCCAAACAGAGCAAGTCAACTATGCTCAAGGAAGCCCCTATTCGAATACCTATAACCCAAATTGGAAGAACCATCCAAACTTCTCATATAAGAGTAATAATGCTTTATACGCACCTGGACAGTCTCCAAATCAAGCCCCATCTATACCTCCAGGATATCAGAAACCGAATCCTAACAATAATACCCCTAGAAAATCCAACTTGGAAATCATGATGGAAAACTTTATAGCTTCCCAACAACAAACCAATAAAGATTTCTTAAACCAGAACATACACACTGGCGAACAACTTAAACAACTCGCAAGCAAAGTAGATGCCTTGGCTACCCATAACAAAATGCTGGAAACGCAAATATCTCAAGTAGCTCAACAACAAGCACCTACCGCTGCACCAACTGGTACATTCCCTGGACAGCCCCAACCCAATCCGAGAAGCCAAGCTCATGCAATTATATTGAGAAGTGGAACGGAAGTGGAAGGACCGTCTGACCCAAGGATAGAAAACCAAAACCCTGAGAAATCCACTGAGGAAAGTGAACCTAAGGAAAAGGAAGAGAGTAATAAGGAAACCCTAGAAAAGAAGGAACCTTATGTACCTCCACCACCTTACAAACCACCTATACCTTACCCTCAAAGGCTTGTTAAAACCAAAGATGTAGGCCAATTTAGAAAATTTGTTGATCTCCTTAAACAATTAAACGTTACAATTCCGTTTACCGAAGCTATCACGCAGATGCCCTCATATGCTAAATTCTTAAAAGAAATTCTTTCTAATAAGAGGAAACTTGAGGATAGCGAAACCGTTACACTCCCTGCCGAATGTAGCGCTATAATCCAAAACATGCCCCCTAAACTCAAGGATCCGGGTAGCTTCTCTATACCCTGTCACATAGGAAAATTTGTCATCGACAAAGCCTTATGCGATTTAGGAGCCGGAATTAGCGTTATGCCCTTATCCATATGTAAGAAACTGGAGATGGGAGAATTAAGACCGACCAAAATGTCTGTGCAATTAGCAGATCGTTCCATCAAATATCCTGTAGGAATCCTTGAAAACGTTCCCGTACGCATAGGTCAGTTTTACATTCCCACTGACTTCACAATTATGGACATTGGAGAAGATGATACGACACCTATTATACTAGGAAGACCATTCTTAGCAACCGCCGGTGCAATCATAGACGTAAAACGAGGACGACTCACCTTCGAAGTAGGTGAAGAAAAAATTGAATTCATTCTTTCCCAATTCTTGAAAGCACCTGCAATAGAAGATACATGTTACTTCATGGATATCATCGATGAATGCATAAAAGAAGCAGAGTCAGGAGAAGACAAACCATCAGACTATCTTTTAGAGGACAAATCTAAACAATGCCTAGCAATAACACCAGATCCTACGCAGTGTCTTAACAAACCAACCCCTGATTTGAAAACACTTCCCAAAAATCTGAGATATGAATTCCTAGACTTAGAACTTGAACGACCTGTGATAGTTAATGCAGATCTAGGAAGACTCGAAACAGAAAAACTCCTACATATCTTAAGAAAATATCCAACTGCACTAGGATACCACATCACCGATCTTAAAGGAATAAGCCCTTCTATTTGTATGCACCGCATCATGTTAGAAGAAGACTGTAAAACCTCTAGGGAACACCAGAGAAGACTAATTCCGATCCTAAGTGAGGTAGTAAAGAAAGAAATAACCAAGTTATTAGAAGCAGGTATTATATATCCTATATCTGATAGCAAATGGGTTAGTCCTGTACACGTTGTACCCAAGAAAGGAGGCATAACCGTTATTGAAAACGAAAAAGGAGAAACTATAACTAAACGAATCGAATCGAGATGGAGAATGTGCATTGATTATAGGAAACTAAACAAAGCAACCCGAAAAGATCATTTCCCTTTACCATTCATTGACCAAATGTTAGAACGATTAGCTAAACATTCACATTTCTGTTATTTAGACGGTTATTCAGGCTTCTTTCAAATACCAATTCACCCTGATGACCAAGAAAAGACAACATTCACATGCCCTTTTGGTACCTTCGCGTATAGACGAATGCCGTTTGGTCTGTGTAATGCCCCTGCAACTTTTCAAAGATGCATGATGGCAATATTCGCCGACTTTCTCGAAAACATCATGGAAGTATTTATGGATGACTTTTCTGTATACGGACAAATTTCGAAGAATGCCTTGAAAACCTGGAAAGAGTTCTTGAACGATGTGTAAAAGTAAACTTAGTACTTAATTGGGAAAAGTGCCACTTTATGGTACAAGAAGGAATTGTTTTAGGACACATCATCTCGAACAGAGGAATTGAAGTAGACAAAGCCAAAATAGAGGTAATCGAAAATCTTCAACCCCCAAGAACCGTGAGAGAAGTACGAAGCTTTTTAGGACACGCCGGTTTTTACCGACGATTCATCAAAGACTTCTCTAAGATAACTAAACCCTTAACCGGACTGTTGATGAAAGATGTTGAATTCATATTCGACGATAACTGTTTAAAAGCATTTCAAACTCTTAAACAAGCATTGATCTCCGCACCCATTATGCAGACACCAGACTGGAATGAACCATTCGAAATAATGTGCGATGCCAGTGATTATGCTGTAGGTGCTGTTTTAGGACAAAGAGAGGATAAAAAGCTTCACGTTATATATTACGCTAGCAGAACCCTGGATGAAGCGCAGATGAATTATGCCACAACCGAGAAAGAACTCCTAGCAGTGGTATTTGCGCTAGATAAATTTCGTTCTTACTTGGTAGGAGCCAAAATAATAGTTTACACTGATCACGCTGCTATCAGGTACCTTTTAACAAAAAAGGATGCTAAACCTAGACTCCTAAGATGGATCTTGTTACTACAAGAATTCGACTTAGAAATCAAGGACAAGAAAGGAACTGAAAACGTAGTAGCAGACCACCTCTCTAGACTTGAGAACCTTGAACCAGAAAGAACATCCATTAATGATGATTTCTCGTATGATAAACTCATAGCTACTTTGGAAGAGAACAACTCCGACATGCAAGTAGAAACCACCTTAGCTATATCTGTCATACCATGGTACGCTGATCTAGTCAATTATTTAGCTGCCGGAATAGTTCCACCTACTTTATCTTACCAGCAGAAGAAACGATTCTTCCACGACATAAAACACTATTACTGGGATGATCCCTTACTTTTCAAAAGAGGCCCCGATGGTATTTTCCGTCGATGTATACCCGAAGAAGAGGTAGAAAATATAATCCAACACTGTCACTCTGCGCCTTATGGTGGACACACAAGTACATCCAAGACCTGCTCTAAAATCCTACAAGCTGGCTTTTATTGGCCAACTATATGGAAGGACGTACATGCGGCTATTAAGGAGTGTGACAGATGTCAACGCACGGGAAACATATCTAGACGTGACGAGATGCCACAAAAAGGTATTTTGGAAGTAGAGATTTTTGACGTGTGGGGGATAGACTTCATGGGACCCTTTCCATCCTCTTTCGGTAACAAATACATACTCGTGGCAGTTGACTACGTATCAAAATGGATCGAAGCTATAGCTTCTCCAACAAATGACACCCGAGTAGTAACTAGACTCTTTAAAAATATAATATTTCCGAGATTTGGCATCCCAAGAATAGTAGTCAGTGATGGTGGATCACACTTTATATCCAAGGTACTCGAAAAACTACTACTTAAATATGGAGTGAGACATAGGATAGCAACACCTTACCACCCTCAAACCAGTGGACAAGTGGAAGTATCTAACAGAGAAATCAAGCAAATACTAGAAAAAACGGTCGCCACTTCAAGGAAAGATTGGTCATTGAAATTACCAGAAGCTTTATGGGCATACCGAACTGCTTATAAAACTCCCATAGGGACGACCCCATTTAAGCTCATTTATGGAAAATCCTGTCACCTCCCGGTAGAATTAGAACATAAAGCCTATTGGGCTATTAGAAATTTAAATTTGAATTATAAAGCCGCCGGTGAAAAGAGAATCCTTGACATAAACGAATTAGAGGAACTCAGAAGAGACGCCTATGAAAATGCCAAAATCTATAAAGAAAGAACAAAACAATGGCATGACAAGCGTATATCAAGGAAAGTCTTCAAGCAAGGCGACGCAGTACTTTTATTTAACTCTAGACTAAAGTTATTCCCGGGAAAACTACGATCCAGATGGTCAGGACCTTTTCATATCACTAAAATCTTTCCCAGTGGAGCGGTAGAAATAAAAGGACAATCTACAGAACCGTTCACCGTAAACGGGCAACGTCTGAAACATTATCACTATGCGGAAACCAACGAGGATTCGCAAATTCTACACTTAGACGAAACGCCCCCAGGACTCATAGACAATATTTAACAGTTTCTTTGTCGAGCTTGCGACATTTAAACAAAGCGCTTAGTGGGAGACAACCCACAAATTAATCTGTTATTTTATTATTCTATTATTATTATCATTTCTCTATTTTTCTCTTAATTATTCTTTTAATTTCTATTTAGTATTCATTATTGATTTATTCAAAAGAAAAAAAAAATATATCTATATATAATAATAATAATTCTTTTCTTCTTTCGGCATTTGGCCAAATCCTGACTTAAACTCATGTTTCTTTTCTCTAGTTAACACTAACCAGATGGGACATTTTGATCGTATGGGTATCAAGTTCAGAGGAATGGCTCAGAAACGAAAGTTTGAAGAACTAGCCGCTAGAGAGATGCTACCTAGTTTATATGCTGATGATTGGGCTATGACTGCCCTTGGACTGAGACAGAGTGTCCTGTTTTTGCTGAATCAGATAGGATGGGAGACCTCCCCTATCCTGAGACATTTCACCACCTACCGGAGACTCACACTAGAATTCCTTAGTTCATTAATCTATCTACCTAGCCATGGAAAAGGAATTAGCAGAGGTTTTATCCAGTTCAGAATGTTCAATATGGAGTACCAATTTAATATTAGAGACTTCACCAACCTTTTAGGTTTTCCTACCTCCTTTGATACATTCACTGTAAGCCAGGAAGAACTTTTTGAATATAGAGAGCTTGAACACTTTTGGGGTAAGCTGACTGGAAATGATGAGCCCGAAGAACATGAGTTTCTCTCTGGAAACATACATAACCCGGCTTTTCGCTATTTCCATAAGATCCTGACCCACACTTTATTTGGGAAGAAGCCAAATAGTACTTCAGTTTCACGTGATGAACTCTTCATCATATTTTGTGCTTCCCAGAACCGTCCAGTAAACGGTGCTACTTTTATGTTAGCTAATTTGGACCACCTTATCCAGGATGAGCGAGCACCCATTAGAATAGGCGGTTTGATCACTATGATAGGTAATGCTATTGGACTACGTCAGCCTATGCTTGACCTTAACCCTTTTTGTGGCATTACTACTATGAGTATACCCTTCCTCTTCAACACTATGTTTATAGCAAACATAGGGTCTGATGAGTTCGAGCTTATTATTGATAACCAGGTTCTCTGCCTATTCACCATGCCCGATCCTAGAACTAGTGTTCATAATCAAAGGAACTGGCTCTATAACCTGAATGAAACCCCAACTCCGGCTGGATCCACTGAATCCTTCCAGGATTATGAGATTTGTGACGACTATGAGCACTATGTTGACCATATCTCTCTTGCTGAATCTGACCCTCAGACACCTTCCGGCTACTATGATATTGATCCTCCTCCTCAGCCTGTCCTGACCGAAGAATCAGTCATGCCTGATCTCCGACATCATATGCCAGGAACAGATATTAAAACAGTCATTGAAGCCTTGATGTTAGAGCAAGACGCCCTCAGGGAAGATTTCCATAACTTGAGACTTGAAATCCTAGAATGCATGAGCAGAACGGCAAGTCAGTTACGTATGTTACGGCATCATGTTAACTCTTTTGCTCCTCCGGCCAGAGATCCGAAGATAGATGGAATTTAGTTATATTTCTTTCTAAGTTATTTAGTTTTAGGCTAGATTTTTTCATTAATGTTGTTTGAATTCATGTTTATTTCTATTTCATTTCATTATTTTCCTTCCCTGTAATACATTATGATCATTTTTATTGAAGCTGTTTAATTAATTTTATTATGCAATGGCTATTATGTTCTACTGTTGTTACCTATTATTATTATTATACAAAGCAAGTAAGCGTGCACAATGCATTAAAATTGCATACTAAAAATGATCATAAGCAAAATGAAACATTAAAATACGCTACCAAAGTAATTCTGTGAAGCGCCACTGAAGCCTTGCCAAAAAGGAGGTGTGACGAGCGTCACACACTCCATGACGAACGGCACGCAAAACGCCTGTTACGAACGTCACACCCCTGTGACGAGCGTAACACCCTTCAGACAAGTGAACGTTAAGGAGCCGTTGGAGACGAACGTTACACTTTAATTTTTTAACATTCCCCATTCATTTTTCATTTACCACACTTAATTACTTTTCAACCACTTTTTCTTTCTACCTTCCAATCCTTCTCCTATAAATACCTACCAAAACTTCCTTCATTCACCACAAAACAATTCTCTCATATCAAACACACTTCTTTTCCTTTCCAAATCATCCCTTCAAAAATTCATCACAATGGCGGGAAATCAAAATTTCGGAAATATCATCTTCCGATCCGGAGATGACAACTATCAGCAAGAGCAATTCGAGCGCTTCCAACAGCGAGGCGTCGCTCCCACCAGGTACCCCGATTTAACTTGTTTACAACAATTGGGCTTACTCCAAGGTATCGAGTGGATGCTCCGTAAAGCCGATTTAACCTTCCTTTGCACCCATAACCAACCCACCTACCCTTCCCTAACCTTAGAATTCCTAAGTTCTTACGACTACACCACTCCCGCCGGTGAAGGTGAATTTCTAACCGGTACGGCAACCTTCCGTATGTTTAACACCGAGTACTCTCTAACCCAACGCCAATTGAGTGCCATGCTACAATTTCCCACAGAAGGTCTGCTGCATGCCAGAATCCCTCCAACCTCAAACTGGAACACAGTTCTAGTTTTCGATCTTTTTAAGAAAATTTCCGGTATAAATACCTACAACTGGGAAGAACTCCTTCTCTCCCACATCCATAACCCCACCATCCGTTATTTTCTCCGTATCCTGCAAAACACACTTTTTGGAAGACCAAACAACAGTAAGGTTAACTCGAAGGAGTTATTTTTCCTCCAGTGCGTTTTCGAACCGGATACTAAGGTAAACGCCGCCTCTTTTCTCTTTCATCATATCCGCACCTTATGTGCTAGAGGCCGGCAACCCTTTATAATTGGTGGATTAATAACCTCCATAGCACTTGGCCTGAACCTAGGGGATAAACTCCAAACTTTAGAATCCCTACCTCCCCTGTCTATGGATATCAGCTATTGCCGCTCCAGCCGCCTGATTAAAAACAGAGTAGGCGGAGGCTATTATCTTATGGTGAACAACCAAGCAGTCCCGAGTGTTGTGCTACCCAATACCACCCTAACTGATGTCACAAACCCCGACCGCCACCTCTACGATCTTAGCGCTCCTGAAACCACCGAGCCTTCACAAACAAACCAGCAAACAGATGAGTTTGAAGAAATGGAACAAGGTGATCATCCGCCAACACAACAATCAGTCCCGCTAAACCCTTCCAGTAATGCAGCCGGCCCATCCTCCCAACGTCGTCGACGACGAAGGCCTGCGACCAACGATGACATTATGGATGCTATCGATGGTATGCAGGCACAGAATATAGAGATGATGCAGATGATGCGTCAAATGCAACAGCAACAGGACGCTCGGAATGCCATAACCGACCAGCGGTTTACTGAATTGTTCAACAGGTTCGACAACTTAGACATACGTCAAAGATCACCAGGTCCAAGAACCAGAGGCGGAAGGCAGCCTTAGTTGTTATTTTCTTTTTCCTTTCCATCTTGTATTTCATTTCCTTAAAACATTGAGGACAATGTTTAGTTTAAGTATGGGGGGGGGGGGGGGGGGGGGGGGGGGGGAAACAATATTCTTTCCATTCTCATTTTTTTTTCAAGTATGTTATTTTCCCTTTCATTGTTATTTCCCTTTCTTATTATGAAAAAAAAAAAAAAAAATTATTATAATATATATTTATTTTAAGTTAAGTTCCTAAGTGTGAAAATTTTCTATTATCTATTCCCCTCAATTTCCTGAGCCATAACAAAAATTTTAACACACCCAATAAGTATAAAGGTTGCTCACTTTATAAAACTTGAGTGAGATCAAAACAAAACCAGTACCGTAACAACGCTCTGAGAACCTCAATATGTTAGATCAGGATAAGTACCTATTATACCAATTCCTTGAACTTTTAGTTCTATGGCAACCCCAAGTAGTTTATACAGAAGTCAGCACCATCTTAATAGCAAACTACGTGGAGAGCCGATGAATATAAGTGAATGATCCCCAAAGTAACCTAAAATATATAAATATATCAAGAAATGCACTAATTAAATTAGGTGATCCTTACCAGATCATTTGATCTAAAGGTTGCAGATCATGCAAAAGCACAATACGAAAGATCCATTATGAGTTGGTTCAGTAGGAATCTGGTACTGAACTTGGTAGGGCGGACTACGGTCCGATCCCCCGCAATTTGCAATGGACTGAATAATGAAGTTATCCGACTTATGTACCAGAACTTCTAGCTAAAAGCGGATCATAATCACTAACCGGTTACTCCACTATGTGCGCGAAAAGATAAAGGGCTTAATGTGATTTCGCTAGAATGAAAACGGGTAAAATAAGACTAAAGGAACCAGGATAGCTATCATAGTGTACTTGAAACTGATTGGCATAAAAGTAGGGTTATCTAAGTTGTAACGGTAGTTGTTGATGTCAAGATTAAACTCAAATCCTCCTAAACAAAAATCCATTCGCAACCTAGTACGAATTGAGGTGTGCTTTGAAATTTCATCTAGCTAAAACTTTTAACAAGTTCTATACTGAATTTTGCTTGAGGACAAGCAAAGATTTAAGTATGGGGGAGTTTGATAACATGAAATTATATCACATTTTAAGACTTAATTTAATTAGATTATATTATCATTTACTTTAATTTATCCCATTTTATCAGATATTATGCAGTATTTCTTTTCTATTTACATCAGGTACCCATTTTGAAGCAAAAGTGAAAAAGGGAAGAAAAGGAGGTGTAAAAAGCAATAAAAAGGAAACAAATAACCAAGACCAAGCCCAGCCCAAAAGAAAGCGCACGTTACCCCTGTGACGGGCGTCACAAGGGTTGTGACGAGCGTCACGCGAAGTAGCCTTGTGACGGACGTCACACATGGTGTGACGAGCGTCACACCAGTCCACTAGCTTTTTGGCGCAAGTTACGCTCTCAGAAGAATGGAAGTAACGTTGAGGACTTCGTGTCCTATTCCCAAGCCGTGTATTTAGCCATGCTGAAGACTCGTAGGAAACGCAAGGCAGTTACCAAGGCTATTATAAATAGCCATCTCCTCTCTTTGCCGTGGGGAGAGTTTTTGCACGCTCGGTTTTGCGGAAGCTCTGCCAAATTTGCCTTTCACGCCTTTGCTTATTTTTCTTCCTTTCCAGCACTGTTCATTTTATTTATTTCTTTTGCAAGCTTTACTTTCTCTTTTCCCTTGCAATTTATCTTCCCCGTTTTTAGCTTTTAGATATTTTTCGCGTAATAGTTTCTACACCGGAAACTACTGTGCAACTTTATACCGGATTTAACCTTACGTTATATTCGAGTTTTATTTCCTTGATTTATTTTACTGTTTAATTGAAGAATCCAAGAACAAATCCTACCGGCTTGTGGTGGAGTGTTCAAGACCATTGTATTACGCATTCAGGTTCTTTAATTGTTATTTAATTTTTTATGTTTTATTCTATTGTTTATTCATATTGCCTGCCTGGAATGAGTCTGTTTGTGCATGATATAAATTCTTGTTTATTTAGCATGTCTGGCTAATTTGCCTAGGTATCGGTATGTAAAGTAAGCAGAATAAGGGGTCGAGACTGAGTCGGTCTATCTAAACTTAAAATCAAAATCAATCTTTTTATGGTCTCAACTTACAGGTTTAATAACAAGATTTTTTTACCAAAGTAAAAGACATAAAGAAGTTAAAATCAATAGAGCGAGAGTTTGAGATTTTAACTGGACAGTGTAAGTTAGGCATTAATTCTAGATCAGGGCGAGAGCAAGTTTTAGAGTTAATTAAATTCTGACCTTTTCCAAAAAGTATTTTTAAAGATTGAATGTGAGGACGAGAGTTAAGCATTTGGATTTAATTGTATAACCTAAGTCAACAGAGCGAGAGTTTGAGATAAGGGTGTTTAAAACGGTCAGTATTTTCTTAAAAAGAGTTTCTACAACTTTATTGTTTTCAAAATATGGTTTTTGACTTAATTATAAGTGACAGCAACATTAATATAAAATCATGGTTTATTCAACAGAGCGAGAGTTTGAGATAGAACCTTTAACCAATAAAGTTAACCGAAACGATTCATTTTAAAACCAAGAAACCGACAAAGACTTGATTCCCTAGTTTTGACGAATTACATACCGATATCCGTTTTATTAATATTTAATCTAGACATTAGTTTAGCTCTTAGTTTTTCCCCAAACAATCAAACATCTTCACCTTAGATTTACGTAGTAACTTTAGATAACGGTATATCGATTCATAAGTCCCTGTGGGATCGATATCTTTTAAAACTACGCGATAGAACTGTGCACTTGCAGTTTGTATCCCATTCTCGACTCACCCAGTCGAGCGATCAGGCGCCCGCCATGTGTGGAAATGGGAAAGATCATGGGAACATGGCGGTTACCTCCTGGTTGAGGGATGATGAGTCATGGCTTCTCCTATAGCGGTCGCCATGTACAACGTCATGTGTACAATATTCGCCGAAAAACCCTAATTTTAGGCCTTTTTGCTTCGTTTCTTCTAAAAGGGTCCGAAAGAGGTAAATATCTGAAAACAACATAAAAGAGAGCATAATACAAAAAAAAATGATAATAAAGTCCTAATAAACATGTCAAATCCGAGTCAAAAACACAGTGCAATTCAGTGTGATCATATGGATCCATAACCGTAGTTTCATTTAATCCACTTGCATTCCATTGATGCTTGATCCTCTTACTTGGTCAAGTTTTACCCCCATAACCTTGTGTTCATGGCTATTTTTGTTGGTTCCTTGGTATTGATCCCACCTGTGCATCATGTGTTTGTATCCTTTGGTTTGTGTTTATTGCTATGTCACCTAGTCACCCTCATGCCAAGCCATAGTCATTGCTTTGCTTAGCCTATTTTCATTTGGTCATTGTTCATTTCACCTGTTGCTATGACCTTTGGTTCTTGTTAAATGATTCATTCAAACTTGTAATGTGTCATTCTTTCTTGGTTTATTGGTATATCTTTGGTCCATAGTTAATCACCATACATTTTCAAGTCAAATCATTCATGTTCATGTCAATACCATTCGGTATTATCACGATTATATAACAATTGTTCATAAGAAATTACATAAAAATACACATTTTTGCTTAAGTTGACTTTTGGTCAACTGTTGACTTTTTGGTCAACTAGTTGACCAAAGTCAACCATCTAACCAAAATCACTTTCCTAGTGCTAACTCATGTTCATATTCATGCTCACTTGTAAACTTGGTTAAACCATGTTCATTGTCCATTCTTGTTCATTTTAAACCATTTTTGATCAAGTTTAGACTAATTCAAACCATTCCATTATCATTCCTATTAGACCATTTCAATTCAATCTTCAAGTCCAAAGACCACATTCATGATTACATAAACTAAATTCAAATTAAAATAAATCTTATTCCAATGTGATTCTCAATCCATTCATAATATAATATTTCAATTTTGCATGAACTATTTGACTCAATCCAACAATCATTTTCAACACTTTCGTTTCCATAATACGTCAATTTCATTACCACCATTCAATACATGGCTTGGATTCCATTTCAAGAATGATCCATAATTTCAATACATTAGTTCAAGACTACAAGTTCATCCAAAAATACAAAACCATTTTGAAACTAATTTCCAAAACTCCAATTCCATGCATAAACCATACACATACATTTTGAACTCTAATTACATACAAACCTTCCATTCAACTCCAACTAACTTCTAAAACCTCCTGATCCGAATTGTAACAGAAGCTCTAATTGCTATAAAAATCACTAACCCTTCAATAGGGGAGAAATTTTCAAAACAGAATTTCAGAAGTCTCCACAAAACTCTTTGTCTCTCCAGAGTCAGCATTTGCATATCATGATCATTCACATCATGCTCAATCATGTGCATTTGAAATTTAATATAAATCCTTGTTCTTAGTTGTCGTTCTTCTAACTCCAATAGTCCAGCTATCACTGGCACTCCAGTTGAAAATCCAATTGTTGTTGGTACCTTGAAGTTTGAACATGACCAATGTTTTTTTTCCAGTAAGTTATTGGCGTCCCCTGTAAAAGTCCAATTCGTTAACCCCAATATTCCCCTTGAAGTCCAGTTGTTACTGGAATTCTACTTTGAAAGTCCAATTATTGTTGACATCATTGTTAAAGTCCAGTTGTTGATGGAATTAAATCCGCTAGAAGATGGTCATGATACCTTTGCTTGCGGTATAAAATCCAATCTGATTTGGCACATACAGAAGAGTTTAATTACCCTGTATTCTTCCTAATGGTTCCCGAAGGTCATGTTTGAACTCTTCATTGTAAGGAATTTCTAGAGGATTTGATGTTTTATCTTGTTTGAAAACTCCAATGAGGATATTTCTAAGTGTCAACTAGTCATGCTTGAACCTGTTGATCAATCACTTTGAATACTTCCAGTTTTCTATTTTTAGTGTCAACCGATCATGCTTGAACCTGTTGATCAATCACTTTGAATACTTCCAGCTTGCTATTTTTAGTGTCATCCAGTCATACCTGAACCTAGTGATCAATCACTTCTTTCCAGTTTGTTTATTTCTTGTTATTCTCAGTGTCATCCGATCATGCCTGAATCTGGTTATCAACTGCTTTGAATATTCCCTAGTTTGTTTTTTCCCAGTACATGTTATCCCCTTTGAGTTGTTGCTCGTGGTCATTGACATTATACTTTATCTCCATCATTTTCTACATATCATATTCATCATTCATCATAAATCATCATGCTAGAATTCATTGCATTTTGCATCATATCCCCAGCTGAAGAAAAAATACCAAAAAGAGAGTTTGTTTGTCCATAGCATAGCATGCCATTGCATCTAAGGGCAAAATTTCCGGTTATTTCTATATTTAAATACCTTTCACCCTGATTTCATGAGTATTATCATCACTCATGCCATCTGGCAAAGTTGTTTAAATAGGGGCAACTATCACACCCCAAATTTTACCCCTAGATTTCATAATCATTTTCATCCTAGACATCATTCATGCATAGCTAACCTCAAGAGCAAGATATGCCTGGTTTGTTTCATATGTGAATTAGGGTTTCCCTCAAAGAGCTCAAAGGATTGATCAGTAAATTTTTTGGATTAATCATCAATAAATGATTTTTTCATACACTCAAGATATATCTCTCCATCAACAAATAAGGGTGTTGTGGCCTAATCAGAAGTGCATCAAGCTTCACTTTCATCTGGTTCACTAATTAGGATTTCTCAACAACATTCAATTTCATCTGAGAATTTTGATCAAGACATGATCTCAAGCCTTGAGACATCACTCAACATACTAAAGTACATCTTAGGTCCCATCCATGATGTTCAATTGGCTCAAGAGTTTGAATTCATTGAAGATCAAGAAATTCAAATTCATCTGATACACAACCAGTGAACTACAAAGTCAAACCTTTGACTTTTGAGATTTATGATCAAATATGAACTTCTCAAGTTAAATTTCATGATTATATATTTAATTGATGAATTTGATCAAGAAAAATCAAGATAGATGAGGTTACTTGCAAAAAGGGCAATCTTGAAAACATTGAAAATTTCACTAAGTATCCAAATTTCATGTTCAAATGCACTACTTTCTCAATCCATAACTTCCAATCCAAGCATCCATTTTCTTTGCTCTAAATCTCAAATGAAATCTCTTCTTACATACTTAAAATTTGTCCTAGAGGGTTGATTCCCTAAAAATGCAAGGATTTTGAGTTATGAGGACATAAAGTTGGTGTCTCAAGTTGAAACACTTAGAAAAATTTCAAGTCAGCTTTTATCCCTAAAAAGTGATAAACTTTACAGCCAGTTTTCATCATGATCCATTTTGATTCAGAAAAAACTCAAAACATGAAAGTTGTAGAGAATGTTTGGGGCTTTTTAAAAAGTACAAGTAAATTTTTTTCCCATGCATGAGATGTGAGTTTCGAAAATGGGAAGTTGGGGTTCCAAACTTGAATTTCAAGTCATGTTCATGATGAATTTTTGGAGGAAAACCATTTCAAATGTGAAAATCTATTGATTGCAGGTCCTCTTGTGTATAAATCTCTCCATAATCAGATGTTTATATGAATCATAAATGTATTACACAAGGAGTTGAGGTTTTGTCCATTGCATTACACCATTTATGGGTGAATTTGCAAAAGGTCACATTACTACTTTGATAAAGCAAGCTTTATGTCAACAACTCACTCTTTCACCCTTGAAACTTGTCCCTAAAGATCACAAACAATCTTAAGAGATCAGAAGCAACCTTGTAGAGGCTAGGGAAATATGACAAACTCCTTGAAACTCAACTATTCATGCAAACTTCTCATTCATTCTCAACCAAAATCATAACTTCACAACTTTTGTTTCTAATCAGTTCCAATCTTCACTTTTTTCCTATAAATAGAGGGACCCCTTAAGCCTCAAAACACACAAAAATAACCCCTCAACACTTCATCAAACTCCCATTCCATTATAATTTGCAAAAACACACTATTTTTGCAAGTTCTCTAACCAAACTTATTCTCCACGTGTATCTTCCAAACAAACACCACAAATCATCTCTAGGCATCATTTAGAGCTTGTTTAATCACTTGAACAAGTTCTGTAGCATCTATTTTATCATTCACTATTTCACTTCTTCACTTTGCAAGAACATTTGTGTGAGATAATACAAGTTGTTTCTGGCCATTCTCATTGTTCAAACACTATCCTCAAGGACCAACAAGGCTGGTAGAATCTCTCTCTTATCTCTGAAGTAGCTAAGAATAAGCATTGGACTTTCTCCAATAGGTAAGTGCACTTACACTTGAAACTCTTATGCATGCATCATTCTTGAATATTTATTGAAGTTAAAATGTAGTACATAGTGTGTTTGTTGTATGGTTGCTACTGTATGCATTATACCATGCCCATGCATTGAGATTTTATTGTTTGAAAATTAAAAGTGCAGTTCTGGTTTTTGCCTTGGCACGCTTTGTACATTGAGTTTTAGGATGAGATAATGATACCACTAGATTCCTGGCGAAAAATAGAGAAATTTAGGTTCTTACGGTTTTTAATTTCATGGAAAATTGAGAAGAGTTATGGTTGTTTGAAGTTTTGAGAAAAAAATTAAAAGAAACATGCAAGAACACAAGAAGAAGATGATGAATTAGTGTCATTTTCCAGTTTCTGGAATCGTTTTATTATATATATTAATGTTTGTAACTAAGAAAATGGATGTATCACTACCCTAGCGGTTAAAGTGTGTGTGTTAAGGCTTTAAGTATGCAAGAGGTTTGGGGTTAGAATCCTGCTTGCCCCATACCCATTTTTATTTATTGTTTTTTTGCCTATTTATTTTTCATAACTTCAAAGACTCATAACTTGATGATCTCTAAGCCTTTTTGAGCCACTCTTTTTGCTATGTGTTCATAATTTTGTCTATTTTATGATGGTGAAAAGAAATTTCAGAATTGATTTATTTTTAACATACTTATACTTGTCTAAAGTTGGTACCTTTTTAGGATTGTTTTAGGGTTTCAAATGACTTTCTTTGATTGATACTTTATTTTTTCTTGATCACCATGACTTGTATGAATGTTTTGCATCATATATGAATTTTGTTTGATATTTTTAATATTTTCCTTTTGGTTTTGACCTAATTTTGAATTACTTTAAGGTATGCTTACATGTTTATATGCTTTGAACTTTTGTTACTATGCCCTGAACTTTTGTGTGTTTATTTTGCCATGGATCCATGATTAGCATGTCATTATTCCATGTCTTTTTGAATCTTTGTGTGCATTTGTGCCATTGTATTTGTTTATTGTTTATGTGTTTACAAATTCTTTAAACTTGTGATAACATGTCTTTGTATGACTTGTATGCTTACATGTTCAAACTTTTTGTGTGACGTTGAAGCTTTGATTGTGATCATATTAAACCTTAACATGCATGTCTTGAATACCTTAACTTTTTTTCATGATTAAGTTGATGTTATGTCCAAACCATGTCTTACTTCATGCATATACATGTTCATTCATACTTATTATGACATCCATATACATGTTCATGTTTTGTTATGTCATTCATTTTTGTTTCTTCATGATGATATTGTCGCATTACGCGAAAAAACCGGCGGGAAAAGAAAGAACAACAGAGCCGCCACCGTGCGTTATTTATCCCAAAAAGGGAAAGGAAATGCTCGAAGTAAACCTGGGAAAGAACATGGTCTCGCGACCAAAGAGGATGGGTTCGGGAGTCGGTTATGCGAAGGGAAGGTATTAGGCCCCCTACGCATCCGTAGTACTCTACGGGATCCACGCACAAAAGGAAGGATAAATGGTTGCTAAACACTGCTCAAACACACACACACTGGCTGAAAGAGACACAAGAAACTGACTGAAACTGACTCGGTAGGATATCGCATCCTGGGCCTACTTAGTCTATCAAGCATAGACATCAGAGTCGAAGTAGTTCGGACTGGGGAGACGACACATGCTCGCTAGGATGTCGCATCCTATGCATACGTATCTTCTCGGACGAGAGAAGAATCAGAGCATTCGTAGCTCGGCTGACACGCACACAAACAAACAAGACACAGGCAAACGTGGAGCCCGACTGCCAATCACTGGACTTATATCAGCATCCGAACCAACAAACACACACAGGAAACCAACTGCCAATCGCTGGACTTATGTCGGACTCCAACCAGAACACACACAAGGGTGGTTAAGACACAAAGGGTTGAAAAAGAAAAAGGGCGACAAATTGCTAAGGAGTCAAGCACTCGAGCCTAGCAACTGTCAAACAACACACAAAAAGAAAAAAGGCGCCCGGAGAGATCAGCTCAATCTCCTGCCTACATACTTCATCTGGTGTGAAGATCAGGGCGATGTAGTTCCCCTACGCAGGGACAAGGATCTAGCCTAACCAGATAACAGAGGGAGACACAACTCTAGGGAGACTACGACTCGAGCCTAGATGTTGTCATGCAAAGTCAACCCTAAGTCAAGGTTTCTAGCTAACTGGCACAAGGGCCAACCTATCCTAGACAAGGCTTGCACAGGAAGCAAGGATCTCGATTGCAACTAGGGCAAGAGAAAGGGGAGGTCTCGATCGCAACGAGGGCGAGAGAAAGGAGAGATCTCAATCGCAACGAGGGCGAGAGAAGAGAATTAGTGTTAGTGGTTAGTCAAACTCGGCAAGACATCGCATCTCGTGCCTACGTATCTCATCTGGACATGAGAATCAGAGTTGCCGTAGTTCGGCTACGGAGGGAAAAAAGACTCGATTGCAACTAGGGCAAGAGAAAGGGAAAGTCTCGATCGCAACGAGGGCGAGAGAAAGGATCGCAACGAGGGCGAAAGCGAACAAGGATTAGTCTAAACTAAACCTATCTTGCACAAGCAGCAAGTCTAAGCTAAACCTAAGAGGCAAAGCAAGCAAATACAATCACAGGAAGCACACTCTATATGCATACAAGAGGCTCACACAAGGGTTAGGCACTAGGGCCAACTGGAATAGGGTAAGTGTGCTCTTAACCTTGCCATTGAGAGGCTAAGGTGAAGCAGATGAAAGGATGAAGTGAGGATGAGACCTCACAGCTCTTATCCCTGGCCAGGGAGAGCTAATAGACAAATGAGCATGGGTCCAGAAAGTGGGAACCCTTCTATACTCGAAGACTCTGACACTGTACACTTTGTACAAGATCTTGGGTTTGTATCCCAATGCATCAACACACAGCAGTGTGAGCAGAGGGATGACACAACAAGAGTAGTGGGGGATAGATTGCATATCCCTAACTTCCACCAATTGCCTTACTTGAAGGACTTTTCCTGCTTGGGACAATTTTAAACACACACAAGCATGGCCTCTTAAGGAGGACTTCAGACAGTTTGCCCGGTCAAATAACAGACCGGGTCTCCAGACTACATGAAGAAAGAGTAATTATACCTCAAAAGCAATTGCTAAATAGCAAAGCAAGCAAGTTCAGAGAACTTAAGCAACTAAAGTACCTGAAAAAGTCAAAACAATCAGCAAACAGTTCAAAAGTTTAAATCAAAAGGAATTGGTAAACAGTCAACACAGATGGTCAACTGTGCAAAGCAAGACTCAAACACATGAGTCAAACCTACAAAACAAAGGTTAGCATATGATAAAACAATCAAGTTCAAACAAGTTTGAATGATCCTTGAGGTATTGGTGCTTAACCTGAAACAGGAACTCAATTGTAAGCTCAAAAGACCACTAGGACTAGCCTAGGGTCAAGGATGAAAGAAAAAAGTCAAAACAGCAAAGAAAAATCAACCAAAGTCAAGGTCAAACATTTAAGAAGCTATCTCAATTGGGCCCACATTCAAATCATGCATTATTATCATTTCATGAACATTTGAAGTCAAAGTAAGGCAAATGAAAGCACAAAGAAGTCAACAGAATGACTTGCATCAAAAGTCAACCCAAACAATCTCAAAAATCATCAAATAAATCACATTCAATCCTAACATCTAGCATGGTAAGCATGTTAAATTTCATGGCATTTGGATGAGAGGAAGGCAGTCAATTAAAATCAAGAAGTCAAACCAAATTCAAGCATGCACAAAGAAAGTCAACAAGCATGGGTCAACTTCAAAAAATCACATCAAATTGAAAACAGATGAGAAATGAATGAGATTAACACCAATGCAAAGCTTGAGATGTCTAGTTATCACATATGAAATTTCATGATCATACAATATGGTATGAGAATTTCCCAAAGGATTTGGCAACATGTAGCACATAAAGTCAACAATTGACTAGGCAGGGAAGAAAAATCTCAAATAAATGGAAAACAGCACAATTAAATCCAGGAAAAATCACACATCAACTAGACATATAAGAGAGGGATCATGCAAAATTTGGGGTCATTTGGATGTAAGGAAACATGTCAACCAAAATTGGGAAAATGCACATTCATGGTGTGATACAAATTGTCACACCCTACTTCAGAAAATCATATCTCACACACCACATATGATAAATGCACAAACTTTAAATCAAAACAAAGGTGAATGTGTGTAGATTGACCACAAAAAATTTCAAGATCATTGGATGCAACATGATCATTTCATAAAAGGAATGGTGAAAGGTGTCAAACAAGCATACATGTTGAGAAACTTGATACCATAAAAAATCCAGCCAATCAAAAAAATAATTAAAAATCATGACAAAATAGTAGACATCCCCATGAATATGATGGAAAAAATTGCATGTTTTTTGGAGTAGAAATGAATGAGAAATTAATTTTGGAAGTTGATGAATAATTGAAACAAACATGAAACACATAGCATTGGATAATGGTCAAACATGGTCAGCGCATGGCAATTTGGTAAATACCCGCCTCACTTAACAAAACGCACAGTTTTGGCACAACAGAGGAAATGTTCTGATTGGTGGTTCCTCAATGGAACAGTAACTCGGCCAATGGAGCTTCAAATTTCTGGGTTCAACATAAACCCTAGGGTTTTAACAACATGGTTTCATCATTTGGTTCATCAACATCATCATCAATCGAAATTCCATCATGGTAAACAGCAGGGCAATGACACAACAAGGTTCATGCACATCTAAACAGCAATAAACCATACACAAGTCATACAAATTTCTGGACAAGTTCATAGGATTTAAAAAACAGCAGGGCATATGTTCATCACTTTCATGCAACTCAAAAATTCAAGATGCCCAGAACCAAGAAATGAGCATAACAATGTGATCCTCATGCATCATACATACATAATCTAATCATAATTTTCATGAAATCCACAGCAACACAGCAAATCGATGAAAAACAACATTCAAGCACAAAAAATGAAATTCATATTTCTCTCAGCATAGTTGATCATTTCAAGCAAACTAATATTCATTAGAATCAGCATACAATAAACTATCATAAGCGTGGCATTATTTGAAAAAACAAAGAGGTCGAAAAGCTTACTTGATTTGAAGAAATTCGAGATGCAGTGTTGTTTTGGTGGTTTAGCTTGAAACAGATGGCCCTTATGCTTGGAGATGTTGAATGATGAAGCTCTTTCAGCTCAAGAATGCGTAAACATGCCCAACTCTCGATTTGCCATGGAAGGTATTTTGGAGAAACAGAACAAGAAGGTGGCTGTGTAGATGAGATTTATTGCTTGAAAAGGTTCTCAAATATGGTCCAGATGATGGAACAAGGAAGAGAGCTTGTAGTGTTTTGAGGGTTTTGTGTAGAAAATGCAATCGAGCAACAAATGCCAAATGAGAAAATGAGAGTATTTTCTGTTATGGAGGCTGTGATTCTCTTAGTCTCTAGGGTTGCAAAATGCTGAGAATGAGCTTTTATATTTCTGTTTAGCACTGCTAATCCAAATGATAATCATGTTTTTGCTAAATGAAGTGAAAATGGCCATTTGCTAATTTTGCATAAGTGAAAGTGGAGGGTGTATGCTGCCACGAATTGGGCTTGGTACAGGCTGTACATGACCATCCAATTTGCTGTTTGTGGTTTGCTTATGCATTGCTAACTTTGTCTTGCTCTTTTCAAACCATTTGCAAAAATACCAAGTTATGCAACTTTGGCCAAAATGGTAGCATGGTAGTGGTGTGTGCATGAGTTAGGGCTTGGAACAAGTTTCAAATGTCATTCTAAACATTTCCCAATTGGCCAAAGTGAGAAAAAAATCAATGAATCAAAAAGTCAACTTTGGGTCAAACTTGAATTTTAAATGAAAAAGGTCAAAAAATGCCATTTTGATTGGCAAGGTTTTAGTTCATGATGTTTACATTTTTGGAAAGAGGAGGAAAAATGTGGTTTGTAGGAAAAAACCCCACCAAATTTGGCCTTATGGTTCATGAGATATGGCTCTTTGAAAATGGGAGAACAAGATCTTCAACTTTCATGTTGGGCAAAAATTCATTTGAAGCTTGTATCATGATGTAAGTTGAGGATCAAGAAGTTTCCATTTTTGGCAGTTAAAATTACAGGTCCACTTTCTATTTTGGGAAATTTTCTGTTTGACTTGACTTTCTTCCATGATGAGGTTTGCCATGACACATGAGGCCTATTGGGACATGAATAAGCTCTCTCAAACCAAATCCATCCATCAAAACCATAAAATCAACCACAGTTGATCAACTTTGACTTTTCTAGGGTTTTGGACTGACTGTGCACTTCTGATGAATTCCAAACCCTAATTCCTTGAGACCTTGACTTCAAATGATGTCCCAAGTTGTATGGACTCTTGATTATTGACCATGGTGCCCAAATTCCACAAGAATGGCCACCATTCACTGCTTTGACTGACTGTTGACTTTCTAGGGTTTTTTGCCTGACTGTGCATGAACTGATGGCTTCTGAACAAACAACCCTTGACTTGAACACTTCAAATGGACCTCCAAGTCATGTGAACTTGTTGGACAAACCCTAGGGCCTTGGGTCCTTGAGAAACACCCTTGCTTGATTGGTTGACTGATCTCCTGATCAGTTTGACCTAATTCTTTGCTTGCTTGCTCTTGAGGCAACTGGGGACAATGCAAATGCTATGCAATGGACCATGATATGATATGACCTAATATGATATGGTATGTACAATGATAGGTGCAAATTTGAGGTGCTACAGTTGCCCCTATCCAATCAGCTGGGAACCTGAACGGATGATAGCAATGGCTGTCAGACTTTCAGGGTAAACAGGGATTGAATACAAAAGAATCGTAGAATTTGCACAATGCAGGGATCCACCGATGGAAACGTCCACTGGGATTCGATACTTATTACTGGGTATATATTTTGTTTTTTGTTTTGTTTTCAAAGGACACGGCCACTTCCAGACATCGCAATGACGATGAATGGGAAAAGAAATCACAACTAGATGCCAACGGACAACTATGGAAAAACTCAACGTTTACCAAGGCCAACGGAGAGGTAAATCCACAAGGGGACAGGTACAACTAGACGTCATAGGACGAATAGGAAGAAGACTCACGTTTATCGACACCAACGGAGAGGAGGAAAACTTCAACCAGACGTCATAGGACGAAAGGGAGACTCACGTTTATCGACACCAACGGAGAGGAGGAAAACTCAGCCAGACGTCATAGGACGAAAGGGAGACTCACGTTTATCGACACCAACGGAGAGGAGGAAAACTTCAACCAGACGTCATAGGACGAAAGGGAGACTCACGTTTATCGACACCAACGGAGAGGAGGAAAACTCAGCCAGACGTCATAGGACGAAAGGGAGACTCACGTTTATCGACACCAACGGAGAGGAGGAAAACTTCAACCAGACGTCATAGGACGAAAGGGAGACTCACGTTTATCGACACCAACGGAGAGGAGGAAAACTCAGCCAGACGTCATAGGACGAAAGGGAGACTCACGTTTATCGACACCAACGGAGAGGAGGAAAACTTCAACCAGACGTCATAGGACGAAAGGGAGACTCACGTTTATCGACACCAACGGAGAGGAGGAAAACTCAGCCAGACGTCATAGGACGAAAGGGAGACTCACGTTTATCGACACCAACGGAGAGGAGGAAAACTCAGCCAGACGTCATAGGACGAAAGGGAGACTCACGTTTATCGACACCAACGGAGAGGAGGAAAACTCAGCCAGACGTCATAGGACGAAAGGGAGACTCACGTTTATCGACACCAACGGAGAGGAGGAAAACTCAGCCAGACGTCATAGGACGAAAGGGAGACTCACGTTTATCGACACCAACGGAGAGGAGGAAAACTTCAACCAGACGTCATAGGACGAAAGGGAGACTCACGTTTATCGACACCAACGGAGAGGAGGAAAACTCAGCCAGACGTCATAGGACGAAAGGGAGACTCACGTTTATCGACACCAACGGAGAGGAGGAAAACTCAGCCAGACGTCATAGGACGAAAGGGAGACTCACGTTTATCGACACCAACGGAGAGGAGGAAAACTCAGCCAGACGTCATAGGACGAAAGGGAGACTCACGTTTATCGACACCAACGGAGAGGAGGAAAACTTCAACCAGACGTCATAGGACGAAAGGGAGACTCACGTTTATCGACACCAACGGAGAGGAGGAAAACTCAGCCAGACGTCATAGGACGAAAGGGAGACTCACGTTTATCGACACCAACGGAGAGGAGGAAAACTTCAACCATACGTCATAGGACGAAAGGGAGACTCACGTTTATCGACACCAACGGAGAGGAGGAAAACTCAGCCAGACGTCATAGGACGAAAGGGAGACTCACGTTTATCGACACCAACGGAGAGGAGGAAAACTTCAACCAGACGTCATAGGACGAAAGGGAGACTCACGTTTATCGACACCAACGGAGAGGAGGAAAACTCAGCCAGACGTCATAGGACGAAAGGGAGACTCACGTTTATCGACACCAACGGAGAGGAGGAAAACTCAGCCAGACGTCATAGGACGAAAGGGAGACTCACGTTTATCGACACCAACGGAGAGGAGGAAAACTCAGCCAGACGTCATAGGACGAAAGGGAGACTCACGTTTATCGACACCAACGGAGAGGAGGAAAACTCAGCCAGACGTCATAGGACGAAAGGGAGACTCACGTTTATCGACACCAACGGAGAGGAGGAAAACTTCAACCAGACGTCATAGGACGAAAGGGAGACTCACATTTATCGACACCAACGGAGAGGAGGAAAACTCAGCCAGACGTCATAGGACGAAAGGGAGACTCACGTTTATCGACACCAACGGAGAGGAGGAAAACTCAGCCAGACGTCATAGGAAGAAAGGGAGACTCACGTTTATCGACACCAACGGAGAGGAGGAAAACTCAGCCAGACGTCATAGGACGAAAGGGAGACTCACGTTTATCGACACCAACGGAGAGGAGGAAAACTTCAACCAGACGTCATAGGACGAAAGGGAGACTCACGTTTATCGACACCAACGGAGAGGAGGAAAACTCAGTCAGACGTCATAGGACGAAAGGGAGACTCACGTTTATCGACACCAACGGAGAGGAGGAAAACTCAGCCAGACGTCATAGGACGAAAGGGAGACTCACGTTTATCGACACCAACGGAGAGGAGGAAAACTCAGCCAGACGTCATAGGACGAAAGGGAGACTCACGTTTATCGACACCAACGGAGAGGAGGAAAACTTCAACCAGACGTCATAGGACGAGAGGTAGACTCACGTTTATCGACACCAACGGAGAGGAGGAAAACTCAGCCAGACGTCATAGGACGAAAGGGAGACTCACGTTTATCGACACCAACGGAGAGGAGGAAAACTCAGCCAGACGTCATAGGACGAAAGGGAGACTCACGTTTATCGACACCAACGGAGAGGAGGAAAACTCAGCCAGACGTCATAGGACGAAAGGGAGACTCACGTTTATCGACACCAACGGAGAGGAGGAAAACTTCAACCAGACGTCATAGGACGAGAGGTAGACTCACGTTTATCGACACCAACGGAGAGGAGGAAAACTCAGCCAGACGTCATAGGACGAAAGGGAGACTCACGTTTATCGACACCAACGGAGAGGAGGAAAACTCAGCCAGACGTCATAGGACGAAAGGGAGACTCACGTTTATCGACACCAACGGAGAGGAGGAAAACTCAGCCAGACGTCATAGGACGAAAGGGAGACTCACGTTTATCGACACCAACGGAGAGGAGGAAAACTTCAACCAGACGTCATAGGACGAGAGGTAGACTCACGTTTATCGACACCAACGGAGAGGAGGAAAACTCAGCCAGACGTCATAGGACGAAAGGGAGACTCACGTTTATCGACACCAACGGAGAGGAGGAAAACTCCACTAGGGAAGGGAGGGCGACGTTATGAACATCGAAATAGGATGTTTACCGACATCAAAAGAAGACCAGACACTTACGCATGACTGGAAATCACCGAAGGATGGTGTTTACCGACACCACAGAAGACCAGACACTTACGCATGAACTGGAAATCACCGAAGGATGGTGTTTACCGACACCAAAGAAGACCAGACACTTACGCATGACTGGAAATCACCGAAGGATGGTGTTTACCGACACCAAAGAAACAACACACGCGGGTGCTGACGGGATACTGACATCCACAAGATGACAGGGCAAGGCTGAACACTTGCAGGGGGTCTCACTGGGGATCAAGGTCACGACAGCGAGCAAACAGGAAGGAACACCAAGGATACCGGGTTGTAGGTATGAAACGGGTGACCGACCAAACGTGAATTGGTTTGTGTTCCAAAACACTCAACATCCTGAAGAGGGCTAGAAAAGCAGTCTTGTTAGAGGATGAACATTCAATTCCACAAGGAATACGAATCTTACTCTGTTGGAGATAACAATCAAAAGATTGACCAAAGAGTGCATGAGATATATTATCTATAGCCGTCAAAACGTAGATAATACACTCGCATGGAAAATTATCCATAACCGGGTTGTAGGTTGTTAAATGAATAATCGACCGAAAAGAAAGGCATCAGGGTACCAGAACTAGGTATGCAAAAAATGACCAATCAAAAGAGGATAAAAGTTGCTAACTCGGAGCAAATATCCAAAAGGAAAGGTGAAGACCCAATGGGGACAATACTGCTTGATCAAGGCAAGTATCCAAAGGGGAAAAGAGTATCAAAACCACAAAGAGGGGATTACATCTACCGGTTTGTAGGCAGACAACCACAGAAAAGTAACCAGTCATCATCGGGATGAGCACAAAGGGTTAATTCCAACAAGGGGATGAAAGTGGGATTTTACAACTACCAGCTAGTGGGTAGAAAACCACAAAAATAGGACTTACAGCTACCGGTTCGTAGGTAGAGGCCACCAAACCATATCCGCCAGGGGATGAAAGTGGGATTTTACAACTACCAGCTAGTGGGTAGAAAACCACAAAGATAGGACTTACAACTACCGATTTGTAGGTAGAGGCCATCAAACAGTCTGCTGAGAGACAGAGTGATAAAAAGGATTTACAACTACCAGCTAGTGGGTAGAAGACCGTAAAGAAAGGACTTACAGCTACCGGTTCGTAGGTAGAAGCCAACAAATTCCGCTGAGGATAAGATGAATGAGTGCCGGTTAATGAGCGACTATTCATTTATGCCCCAGGGAAGCACAAGAGACAGCCAATAGGAAGCCAATTCAGGATTGATCCAAAAAGGCAGACTGAAACAAGACTCATCCTAATGAGGAAAGAACTCAATAGGGAAAACCCATCCCGTGTAGGGAGGGAACGGAAGCAACCGTCATCCACGAGGATGTATCTCAGTGGGGAAATGGCAGGAAAGGATAGACACTTTCTGCTTAAGGGGTAGACTCTACATGGAGAGATCGGACACACCCATATTTGCTTGAGGAAAATCTACTGGAGAGATTTGTATTACCAAATAGCAGGAGGTAACAATCAACAGATACCCGGCAACAGCTGCAACATGAGTACCTGAATGCTATGATTATGCATGTATGTATTAGCATGATGAATGTATGATGAATGCTGACAAACAGACATGCTCAACACACAGGTCCGAGAATCAACCGTCCGGAGAGAAAACCAAAGCTGCCAAAGAGCAAAGAAAATCCACTGGGGACTGGGATATCAGGGAACACTCATCCTGCAGGGGAGGAAGGCCACCAGAGGCTTCCGGAGGGATCGTCGGTCACAACCGGAGAACAGAGTTCAACATACAGGCGTATGCGCCACAACAACTTGTGCTGGAAATCAGGGATACCAAGAAGGCCAGATCTCTGATGAGGATACATAGGCATTGAGAAAGCTCATCATGCCAACAACTCCGCTCGGGGATCTATCTGAGGACATGATGGAGCACTGGGATGTTGATCTACCAAATACTGACTCTTCAAAGAAAAACACCCATGTTGGGGGAGAGATGAAGACTGCTCTGCTGGAGAGGCGAAAGTTGAAGTCTTCAGTAAACACTCTGCTAGGGGAGCTGCCCCACAATAATGTCCGAAACAGCAAACTTGCTGGGGATGCCCCACGATAGGGCTCAAACAGCACTCTACTGGGGATGCCCCACGATAGAGCTAACAGGGATTTGGAGGAAGAATTTGTCCTGCCGGGAACATGAAGATAAATAACTTCAAACGACACTGCATCGGGCAACTTTACTGAGGAGAGACCATACGAGGTTCTGCAGGACAAAGATACAGTCATGCTCGAGATACGAACAATTGTCTTACCTGTTGGTAATCATACCACCCCCGGGAGAGCACTGCGGATCTCCTAAGTATCCTTCCATCATTGTGAACGTTCACTTTGTTTAAGAACAATTTTTTTTGAAAAATTTGTTTATTTTGAAAACAATGATACTTTATCAATTAAAAACATGCAAAACGTTTGTTGAGTTGAAACAAATAAGAGTGCAAACAATTGGCTAAAAGCTCAAATTGATGTGATGGAATGGTAGTCTGCAAAGGGCGAGACTCCATAGATCTGTACAAGTTTGAAATCGGTGATATATATTGGAAGAGGGCTACATTGAACATAATGACCTTTTCTCTACCATTCTGAATTTTCGATGTATTCAAAGCTTCAGTCGACGACGGATCGAGAATCCCTGACGGATGACAGATGTACAGCACAGTCTTGTCAAGATGCAGTTACTTGCCAAATCCCTAATTTTTGCCTAGATTGCCCCAGTGTGAGGTGTTCAATCTAGCGGGATGCAAATTCTTTTTTTTCAATGTCTCTAACTTTTGCCTGGATTGCCCTTTCGGGTTTTCAATCCATCGAGACGCTCCTTTTTTGCCTAAGTCGCCCTTTGGGGTGTTCGACTTAGCGAGCTATTCCCTTTTTTTTTTCTTTTTTGTTTTAGGCGAAGTATTTCTTGACTGCATCTGGATCCACAGGACGAGTGAACTTCTTCATCCATTGTAGTAAGTGTCGAAACATTGCTTGAAGAGGCTGGACGTTCATAGCTTGGGGGGTTCACTTGCCCCTAGAATCGGGCACGAAAGACAAGACTTTCTTGAGCACAAGGTCCCTCGGAACACACGAGCCTTGACCTTCTTGTCGAATGCTTTCATCACTCTCTGCTGACATAACTGATCATGGCAGTTGATCTCTTTTTCGATCGAATTCAGCATCAGTCAACTTGGGACTTTGAGGGTGCTATTTCTCTTTTGTTTTTTTATTTTATTTTGCTTTTGATTTTACTTTCTTTGGATTTCTTTTGATTTTGCACCCTCCTCTTTCTTTTTTCTTTTTTTCTTTTTTTTTTTGATAATTCCCCAGTTGGCTGTTTTGCTGATTCTCGAGATGCAGCTGAGTGTGATCTTCTTTTCTTGCTCAAGAAGTCGGGAAATCTCGTCAGGAATCCCTTCAACATCATCTTCTTCTGCTTCGAATACAGGGAATTCAAAATTGGGAGATGACGTCCGATCACTATGTTCAATGGGTTTAAGAAACAACCTGCATAATGATTTTGATATGAAAAGCTTTTTGAAAAACAAACAAGACAATCGTTATGCAGATGAAAAGATTGCTTTCATTCTTGTTTTTTAAGGTTTTTTGTGATCACCAATTTCATGCAAAAGTGAAAAGGGAAAACAAATGGGAAAACAAATGTTTTAACATGAATTTATTTGAATGAAAATATCATTGCACAAAATGCTGCCAACAATGTCATCACTTCTCCTTTTGGCATGGGAGAAGGGTTTTTAAACAAAGTGATTATTGCTCTGACTTATGAACAACTGTAGGAACGCCCACAGTGACCCAATTGTGATAGATCCCACCGGGGATGACAACTGTCAGTATCCTTTGCGTCAGCAGCTTCTGCTTTCTGAACAACCCTCTTTATTGAAGACCTCAGAAGAAAAGTCAATGCCGGCCCAGGATCGGCTAACCAGGAATAAATCCATCAACAGTACAAAGTCTGGCAAATATCTCTCTGAGTTCACAATTCTCTTGCTCGGGATGATCCATCAATCTGGCAGAGATGGCTCTGGTATAATACCGGCAAAGTGCGTCTTCAAAATAAATGAAGATCGCAGGGTCAGACCACAGGACGGGAGACCGGAACAGAACACCTGCTGATGCAAATGGTGCATGAAGTGTTTATGCATATGCTTGTTTTTATTTCAAAGGAACTCGAGGGTTTTATTTGCAAACTTTGAAATATTTAGCATTTTGATCATATATGAGAATATCTCATCAGATATATCAGGTGAAAAAATTTTCCGGTTTTTTCATGTTTTGAAAATTTTTGCAAATAAACTCCTTTGAGTTCCTTGAAAATTTTCTTTTTTTCTGATGATATGGATGCAGATGAATGCATGAATGCATGAATGCAACAAACACACTCAAGGATCAAGCAAAGCATGCCAAACAAAGGTCGTGGGAAAGCTCATTGTATCCCTAATATCAATCATCCATTTTGGTGGATTTAGGTTTTCACCTTATCGACACCCAAGTTCCATTGATATTAACGGTACATGAACCGGCTCTAACATCCTTAATATCAACCAGCCGCTTTGGTGGATTTAGGTTTTACACCTGATCCGGGATCCATTGATATTAACGATGTTTGAACGACTCAACCACGAATCATGGGTTTGTTGAGAGTAACGAGCATGGAGTCTCGGTTAAGAACCACCTAAAGGGAGTGTACTAGGGTTTAAACCTGCCAAACATGTTCTATCAGAGGTTCCCATAATCATCGTTCCATCTCTCGAATATTATCGGAGGAACGAATACTCGTATTCCAAGAATATTCTCAAGAGAAACTCTTATGAGTGTAGTATCGCGTAACAATCGTATCAGAACTGACATCTGAACGACCTCCGCACTACGGTCCTAAAAATAGGCCAAGATGGGTTTGGTAAACTAAGGTCCTTGGCTTCTGCGGCACATGATTGAAAGAATAATGCCTAACCACAAATAACTTGTGTGACATTATTAGTTCAACATGACCTCCACCAAGTGAATGGTCCCGCAAGTCAACTGGCTAAGGAATACTCCACACCAGTCAACAAGACTACGCCATTCTCCTATCCTAGAGTGCACTCGAGTTCGGGTATAGAACTCATCTCACAAAGGAAAACAGACAACCAGCCAGGCAGAATGAATAATGAATATGAATGCAAACATTATTACAAACAATCAAGGCAAACAATAAATGTACATATATACAACGAATGCAATAAATACAAACAGCAATAAAGCAACCAAAACCCTAATCCTAGAGAGCGCTAGGAGAGACTCGCTCAGGGAAGATGGACCAGCATAGGTCAACTTCTCTATTTTCCCCAGTGGAGTCGCCAGCTGTCGCATTACGCGAAAAAACCGACGGGAAAAGAAAGAACAACAGAGCCGCCACCGTGCGTTATTTATCCCAAAAAGGGAAAGGAAACGCTCGAAGTAAACCTGGGAAAGAACATGGTCTCGCGACCAAAGAGGATGGGTTCGGGAGTCGGTTATGCGAAGGGAAGGTATTAGGCCCCCTACGCATCCGTAGTACTCTACGGGATCCACGCACAAAAGGAAGGATAAATGGTTGCTAAACACTGCTCAAACACACACACACTGGCTGAAAGAGACACAAGAAACTGACTGAAACTGACTCGGTAGGATATCGCATCCTGGGCCTACTTAGTCTATCAAGCATAGACATCAGAGTCGAAGTAGTTCGGACTGGGGAGACGACACATGCTCGCTAGGATGTCGCATCCTATGCATACGTATCTTCTCGGACGAGAGAAGAATCAGAGCATTCGTAGCTCGGCTGACACGCACACAAACAAACAAGACACAGGCAAACGTGGAGCCCGACTGCCAATCACTGGACTTATATCAGCATCCGAACCAACAAACACACACAAGAAACCAACTGCCAATCGCTGGACTTATGTCGGACTCCAACCAGAACACACACAAGGGTGGTTAAGACACAAAGGGTTGAAAAAGAAAAAGGGCGACAAATTGCTAAGGAGTCAAGCACTCGAGCCTAGCAACTGTCAAACAACACACAAAAAGAAAAAAGGCGCCCGGAGAGATCAGCTCAATCTCCTGCCTACATACTTCATCTGGTGTGAAGATCAGGGCGATGTAGTTCCCCTACGCAGGGACAAGGATCTAGCCTAACCAGATAACAGAGGGAGACACAACTCTAGGGAGACTACGACTCGAGCCTAGATGTTGTCATGCAAAGTCAACCCTAAGTCAAGGTTTCTAGCTAACTGGCACAAGGGCCAACCTATCCTAGACAAGGCTTGCACAGGAAGCAAGGATCTCGATTGCAACTAGGGCAAGAGAAAGGGGAGGTCTCGATCGCAACGAGGGCGAGAGAAAGGAGAGATCTCAATCGCAACGAGGGCGAGAGAAGAGAATTAGTGTTAGTGGTTAGTCAAACTCGGCAAGACATCGCATCTCGTGCCTACGTATCTCATCTGGACATGAGAATCAGAGTTGCCGTAGTTCGGCTACGGAGGGAAAAAAGACTCGATTGCAACTAGGGCAAGAGAAAGGGAAAGTCTCGATCGCAACGAGGGCGAGAGAAAGGATCGCAACGAGGGCGAAAGCGAACAAGGATTAGTCTAAACTAAACCTATCTTGCACAAGCAGCAAGTCTAAGCTAAACCTAAGAGGCAAAGCAAGCAAATACAATCACAGGAAGCACACTCTATATGCATACAAGAGGCTCACACAAGGGTTAGGCACTAGGGCCAACTGGAATAGGGTAAGTGTGCTCTTAACCTTGCCATTGAGAGGCTAAGGTGAAGCAGATGAAAGGATGAAGTGAGGATGAGACCTCACAGCTCTTATCCCTGGCCAGGGAGAGCTAATAGACAAATGAGCATGGGTCCAGAAAGTGGGAACCCTTCTATACTCGAAGACTCTGACACTGTACACTTTGTACAAGATCTTGGGTTTGTATCCCAATGCATCAACACACAGCAGTGTGAGCAGAGGGATGACACAACAAGAGTAGTGGGGGATAGATTGCATATCCCTAACTTCCACCAATTGCCTTACTTGAAGGACTTTTCCTGCTTGGGACAATTTTAAACACACACAAGCATGGCCTCTTAAGGAGGACTTCAGACAGTTTGCCCGGTCAAATAACAGACCGGGTCTCCAGACTACATGAAGAAAGAGTAATTATACCTCAAAAGCAATTGCTAAATAGCAAAGCAAGCAAGTTCAGAGAACTTAAGCAACTAAAGTACCTGAAAAAGTCAAAACAATCAGCAAACAGTTCAAAAGTTTAAATCAAAAGGAATTGGTAAACAGTCAACACAGATGGTCAACTGTGCAAAGCAAGACTCAAACACATGAGTCAAACCTACAAAACAAAGGTTAGCATATGATAAAACAATCAAGTTCAAACAAGTTTGAATGATCCTTGAGGTATTGGTGCTTAACCTGAAACAGGAACTCAATTGTAAGCTCAAAAGACCACTAGGACTAGCCTAGGGTCAAGGATGAAAGAAAAAAGTCAAAACAGCAAAGAAAAGTCAACCAAAGTCAAGGTCAAACATTTAAGAAGCTATCTCAATTGGGCCCACATTCAAATCATGCATTATTATCATTTCATGAACATTTGAAGTCAAAGTAAGGCAAATGAAAGCACAAAGAAGTCAACAGAATGACTTGCATCAAAAGTCAACCCAAACAATCTCAAAAATCATCAAATAAATCACATTCAATCCTAACATCTAGCATGGTAAGCATGTTAAATTTCATGGCATTTGGATGAGAGGAAGGCAGTCAATTAAAATCAAGAAGTCAAACCAAATTCAAGCATGCACAAAGAAAGTCAACAAGCATGGGTCAACTTCAAAAAATCACATCAAATTGAAAACAGATGAGAAATGAATGAGATTAACACCAATGCAAAGCTTGAGATGTCTAGTTATCACATATGAAATTTCATGATCATACAATATGGTATGAGAATTTCCCAAAGGATTTGGCAACATGTAGCACATAAAGTCAACAATTGACTAGGCAGGGAAGAAAAATCTCAAATAAATGGAAAACAGCACAATTAAATCCAGGAAAAATCACACATCAACTAGACATATAAGAGAGGGATCATGCAAAATTTGGGGTCATTTGGATGTAAGGAAACATGTCAACCAAAATTAGGAAAATGCACATTCATGGTGTGACACAAATTGTCACACCCTACTTCAGAAAATCATATCTCACACACCACATATGATAAATGCACAAACTTTAAATCAAAACAAAGGTGAATGTGTGTAGATTGACCACAAAAAATTTCAAGATCATTGGATGCAACATGATCATTTCATAAAAGGAATGGTGAAAGGTGTCAAACAAGCATACATGTTGAGAAACTTGATACCATAAAAAATCCAGCCAATCAAAAAAATAATTAAAAATCATGACAAAATAGTAGACATCCCCATGAATATGATGGAAAAAATTGCATGTTTTTTGGAGTAGAAATGAATGAGAAATTAATTTTGGAAGTTGATGAATAATTGAAACAAACATGAAACACATAGCATTGGATAATGGTCAAACATGGTCAGCGCATGGCAATTTGGTAAATACCCGCCTCACTTAACAAAACGCACAGTTTTGGCACAACAGAGGAAATGTTCTGATTGGTGGTTCCTCAATGGAACAGTAACTCGGCCAATGGAGCTTCAAATTTCTGGGTTCAACATAAACCCTAGGGTTTTAACAACATGGTTTCATCATTTGGTTCATCAACATCATCATCAATCGAAATTCCATCATGGTAAACAGCAGGGCAATGACACAACAAGGTTCATGCACATCTAAACAGCAATAAACCATACACAAGTCATACAAATTTCTGGACAAGTTCATAGGATTTAAAAAACAGCAGGGCATATGTTCATCACTTTCATGCAACTCAAAAATTCAAGATGCCCAGAACCAAGAAATGAGCATAACAATGTGATCCTCATGCATCATACATACATAATCTAATCATAATTTTCATGAAATCCACAGCAACACAGCAAATCGATGAAAAACAACATTCAAGCACAAAAAATGAAATTCATATTTCTCTCAGCATAGTTGATCATTTCAAGCAAACTAATATTCATTAGAATCAGCATACAATAAACTATCATAAGCGTGGCATTATTTGAAAAAACAAAGAGGTCGAAAAGCTTACTTGATTTGAAGAAATTCGAGATGCAGTGTTGTTTTGGTGGTTTAGCTTGAAACAGATGGCCCTTATGCTTGGAGATGTTGAATGATGAAGCTCTTTCAGCTCAAGAATGCGTAAACATGCCCAACTCTCGATTTGCCATGGAAGGTATTTTGGAGAAACAGAACAAGAAGGTGGCTGTGTAGATGAGATTTATTGCTTGAAAAGGTTCTCAAATATGGTCCAGATGATGGAACAAGGAAGAGAGCTTGTAGTGTTTTGAGGGTTTTGTGCAGAAAATGCAATCGAGCAACAAATGCCAAATGAGAAAATGAGAGTATTTTCTGTTATGGAGGCTGTGATTCTCTTAGTCTCTAGGGTTGCAAAATGCTGAGAATGAGCTTTTATATTTCTGTTTAGCACTGCTAATCCAAATGATAATCATGTTTTTGCTAAATGAAGTGAAAATGGCCATTTGCTAATTTTGCATAAGTGAAAGTGGAGGGTGTATGCTGCCACGAATTGGGCTTGGTACAGGCTGTACATGACCATCCAATTTGCTGTTTGTGGTCTGCTTATGCATTGCTAACTTTGTCTTGCTCTTTTCAAACCATTTGCAAAAATACCAAGTTATGCAACTTTGGCCAAAATGGTAGCATGGTAGTGGTGTGTGCATGAGTTAGGGCTTGGAACAAGTTTCAAATGTCATTCTAAACATTTCCCAATTGGCCAAAGTGAGAAAAAAATCAATGAATCAAAAAGTCAACTTTGGGTCAAACTTGAATTTTAAATGAAAAAGGTCAAAAAATGCCATTTTGATTGGCAAGGTTTTGGTTCATGATGTTTACATTTTTGGAAAGAGGAGGAAAAATGTGGTTTGTAGGAAAAAACCCCACCAAATTTGGCCTTATGGTTCATGAGATATGGCTCTTTGAAAATGGGAGAACAAGATCTTCAACTTTCATGTTGGGCAAAAATTCATTTGAAGCTTGTATCATGATGTAAGTTGAGGATCAAGAAGTTTCCATTTTTGGCAGTTAAAATTACAGGTCCACTTTCTATTTTGGGAAATTTTCTGTTTGACTTGACTTTCTTCCATGATGAGGTTTGCCATGACACATGAGGCCTATTGGGACATGAATAAGCTCTCTCAAACCAAATCCATCCATCAAAACCATAAAATCAACCACAGTTGATCAACTTTGACTTTTCTAGGGTTTTGGACTGACTGTGCACTTCTGATGAATTCCAAACCCTAATTCCTTGAGACCTTGACTTCAAATGATGTCCCAAGTTGTATGGACTCTTGATTATTGACCATGGTGCCCAAATTCCACAAGAATGGCCACCATTCACTGCTTTGACTGACTGTTGACTTTCTAGGGTTTTTTGCCTGACTGTGCATGAACTGATGGCTTCTGAACAAACAACCCTTGACTTGAACACTTCAAATGGACCTCCAAGTCATGTGAACTTGTTGGACAAACCCTAGGGCCTTGGGTCCTTGAGAAACACCCTTGCTTGATTGGTTGACTGATCTCCTGATCAGTTTGACCTAATTCTTTGCTTGCTTGCTCTTGAGGCAACTGGGGACAATGCAAATGCTATGCAATGGACCATGATATGATATGACCTAATATGATATGGTATGTACAATGATAGGTGCAAATTTGAGGTGCTACAGATATATCCATGTAATTCATATTCATGTTAACTTTATACATCTTTGATTGATGTTATTGTATACTTGTTCATGTTCACATGTTGTACATATGTGTTTACATACCATGCTTGATATTGTTATGATCATGTTTGTTTCCATATATTTGTTGATGTCATGCTTGAACATATTCTTCATTTGATTATCTTTGTGGATGTCATGTTTGAACATCTTCTTCATCCTTGTTTGTCATTGTTGATGTCATACTTCAACATCTTCTTTACCATTTATTTATCTTTGTTGATGTCATGTTTGAACTTTTTTTTTATCATGTGCTTATATTTGTTGATGTCATGTATGAACATCTTCTTCATTTGCTTATCTTTATAGATGTAATGTTTGAACATCTTCTTTATCATTTGCTTATCTTTGTTGATGTCATGTTTGAACATTTTCTTTATCATGTGCTTATATTTGTTGATGTCATGTATGAACATCTTCTTCATTTGCTTATCTTTGTGGATGTAATGTTTGAACATCCTCTTCATATTTGTTTATCCTTGTTGATGTCATGCTTGAACATCTTCTTTACCATTTGTTTATCTTTGTTGATGTCATGCTTGAACATCTTCTTTATCATGTGCTTATATTTGTTGATGTCATGCTTGAACATCTTATTCATCTTGCTTATATCTTGTTTATCTTTTTGCCTAAATCCAAGGGAAACACCTCTTTATTGACTTCATGTCATGGGTAGTTTAGCAATCCCTAGTTTCCCTTTGACATTGTTAGAGTCATTTTTACTTTCAACTTATATTTAAGTAAGAGTTGTTTGGCAACTCTTGTAAGTATGTTTGTTATGAACACTTGCTTCCCCCTTTGGAACCTTGATCACTACCAAGTGTTCTTTCACCCTTAGTTAGGTGAACTACGGTTGCTCTGACTCCATCCTTATAAGGATACGTAGGCACATGACCGCGAAGTTTTGGCGAGCAAACTTAATAAAATTTGTAGGTCCTTCCCAACAAAACATTTCCAAATAATAGCAAACAAATAATAACATAACACAAATACTTTCAAAAGGTTCTTATAGGATACTATAGATACTGAGGATGCTAATACCTTCCCTTAGTATAACCAACTCCTGAACTTTAGATCTCTTCGCATTGTTTTTACATTGCACAATTAGGGTTTTATTCGATCTTTTCCCCTTCCCTTGGATAAATTAAAGTTCGGTGGTGAACATTTAATGTTTTGTGATTCAAGTTAATACAATAGCTTGATATCTGATTCTCACCGCGACATAAGTTCGCTTGAGTTACAAATAGATAATGTTTTGCTTCCACCTGTGTTTTCAAACTAGTGGAAGATGGGCGATGAACTAAGAACTTGTATGCAAGATGAAGCTATGGAATCTAGCGCGACAAAATAGAATAGAAGATGAACATATGGAACTTGTGTCTGGCTTTAGCAAAACGGTAGGGATGAAGAAAGAGGAAAAATTGGAATGCTTTGAAACCCTAGCAAAAATGCAATATAACATTTAAAGAATTAATGAAATTCCACGTGCACTAATAAAATTAAAATTTTATTCAGCTGACATTAGCATATATGTCATGCTAGAAAAATAAGGGAATCTGGGCTGAAATAATGCGCGTGGGGGCCTTATAGAGGGAATCTTGGTATTACGAGGGGAAATAAAAAAATAATCTTTTACAGGGAACTAAAGTGAATCTCGCTTACATTGTAGGGGATGTTATATATTTAACCCTTTATTCTATTATTTGTGAGGAAGGTAAGGTGTGGAGCTGATGCTCCTACAATTTTTTTCAACATCATTAAAAAAAATTCTATTGAGAATTGCTCTCTTTTTGCCAATGTTATTTTAAGTATTTGACGAAAATAATAATAAGATATGAAATAATATTAGTGAGCAACAAGGCCTCTAAGTTATTTCAATCTTGGCAAGGTGTTAAGGATTTTAAAACAACGCATCCTCCTTCTTATCAAACTACTTCTTATAACAAGTGAAGTAAATCATCAACGGGGAAATTTAAATGAAATGTGATACTTCTTTTTCATTTTTAAATAAAAATGTGGGAATTAGTGTTTGTATCAGAGATGGCCATGGTGCATTTCTAAAACAAAGTGATTCTCTCTTATTTGTAGTGTCTTGAGTGGACAAAGCTCATGATGGTGCATTTATAAAACAAAGTGTTCTCTCTTATTTGTAGTGTCTTGAGTGGACAAAGCTCATGATTTACTTTTGGCCCTCAATTGGGTTCATGACCTTAATATGGGATCAATAAATTTTGAATTAGATGCTAAAACAGCCGTGGACAACTTTCATATATATTATATAGAATTTATTATATTATTAGTAATTGGAGAGACTTTTTTCTACGTATTTTAATAACTCTAGTGTGGAATTTAATAAGAGACAAGTAAATGAGGTTCCTCATAGTCTAACTAATCAGATTAGGGGTGTTCGCGGTGCGGTTTGGGCGGTTTTTGCGATAAAAATCACCCGAACCGCAAGAGAAAAAAGCATGCGGCTCGGTTTGGTTCGGTTGACTTTTAGAAATAAAACCAAACCAAACCAAATCAATGCGGTTTGGGTTGGTTCGGTTGGTTCGGTTTTTTATAATATTTTTATTGAGCCATATATACTCCTATAAATAACGACATAACTTTGTGTTTAGTCATTCATATATTATTAAATAACATCAAAATTCATCATATTTAGACAAAAACGTTTCATTCAATATACAAAAAACCAGATTAGACAAAAGCGGAATAAAAGACAAATATAAATAGTAGCATAAAATAATATCAAAGACATTATAATAAAACATAAAAAAAACATATGAGATGAGAGATTAGAGAAGATGAAAAAAAGAACATAATAGATGCAAGATTGAGAAGAAAAGTGCAATAAAAACGTAATTGGAAGGGAAAATAGTAACATAAAAGATAAAAAAGAAAGAACATAATAGAGGAATTATTATAGTAGAATATGCGAGACCTACATGGAAAAGAAGATGAGAAGAATGTGTGATACTACTATGAGAGATTTAAGAAGGTTGAAATTGAAATCCTAAGTGTGATTAAGAGAAAATCGTTTGTAACGGTAAGGTTAAGGCATACTAGGTTTGAGGTTTAGGTTGGATGTGGGATAAGTGAACTTTGGGTTGTAACATAATGCGTTTTGGTTTGGTTTAGTTCGGTTTGCAAAATATAAACCGCAAACAAAACCAAACCGTGCGGTTTTATTAAAAAATGACTCAAACGAATCCGAACCAAATGCGGTTTTTTGCGGTTTCGATTTGATTTGGTTTGGTTTGCGGTTTTCTATTGGGTTGGTTTGGTTTTGAACACCCCTAAATCAGATGACATCTTTAGCACTTTTTAAATTTTTGATAGAAACTATATTGTATTAAACACATTCTAATTAATGAAATGTTACAATTTTACCTCTTTTAAAAAAATTGTGGCTTCTTTACTGGCTTGAAAAATCATTTTGCAATTAAACAAAAGGATAATGCTAAAACTTACGAAGAAATTGCAACAAGAAAGTGAAGAAAATGAGGTGTCATGTTGTAATTGGATGACCCATTTTAATAACCACTCACCCCTGTTTTGTTATTAAATTCCCACGGCCACATAACCACCCAACCATGTATAACAATTACTATTAGATTGCCATGTGTATTTGCATTTCGTTGTTGCTTTTATCGTAAGAAATATCAATGCTCTAAACAAATATATGGTGGAGTTGCTTGATTGCTTATTGTCAATTTTATGTTACTGGAAACTATACTAAAACTAATAATTTCAACCAAGCATTTTTACACATAAACAGCAGATATGTAAATGAGTATAAGTCCCACACTGGAGAATTTTAAAAGGATTGTTTATCTTTTGTATATAAATAGATAGCTTTCAATAGTTACCTAGCATGTGCCAGAGTGGCCCAATTGAATATGCCATAGTTTGTGCAAAACATTTAATGATTTTAATTTATTAAATTGAAAATTCAAGTAAAAATAAAATTGGTTGAATTCGGAGAATTTGTTGAACTTTTTCTTTTTTATCGATTATCCGGGTTTTTATTTGAATATTCGGTTTTAATCTAACACAAGACACTAACCTTCAAATTTAGATGGAACGTGCATATTATGATTTTAGCCAATAGTCTATTTAGATTGAAATATATAAAATAATGAAATGCAAAATTTACCAATGCATGAAAGAAGTGGTTCTGTTTTTTTGAGAGTTTTTTCCTGCCTTGCCCTCCTATTGAAATTTTTTACCCAATATGCTTCAGTCTAAAAATAATTTTTCAATCTACTCCTTTTTTAGTTAGGGCTCGTCACTTCAAGTGACGAGGGGATGAAGGGCCAATTTACGCCGTTAGGACTCGTCACTTCAAGTGACGAGGACATGAAGAAGGAATTTTTTTTTATTTTTTAATATTTTAAATACTTTATTAAATATTAATAATAATTAATATAATTAATTTTTAATTATTAATTCTATATTTAATTAATATAATTGATTTAATTAAAAATAATAATAATTTTTTTATAAAAAAATATTTAAAATAAATAGTAAATAATTATAGTTTTTTATGTTAATAAAAAAATTATGATATTATTATTTTTGAAATATTAATAATAAAAATGATTAATTTTTAGAATATTAATAATAGAAATAATTGGTTTTTTTAAGAATTACAATGGAAGAAATACATTTTATTGATATAACGGAAGCAATACATTTTATTTATAGTGACCGCCTGTTCCACATCTTGTGCCAACTTTTTTGCGTTTTCCCTTGCCCAAGTCTTCTTGTCTTTGTCTTACGGGAGACGGAGATGAGTCGGAAGACAATTCATCAAGGGCGTTTTGTTGTTGTTGACTTTGATGTTGTTGTGATGTGTTAGGAGGCATATCCATAAGGTCGAGTTCTTGAACGCCAAAAGAAGGCATACTCATTAAATGGTCATCGGTGAGGTCAAAGTTGGGTAGTGAATGTGTGGTTTGTGTGTAGGTTTCGGGTGGGGTGTGTTGGATAGGAGGATAATACACATCATCAGGGTTGTATGTGGGAGTGGGATGTGTGTATGTGGTGTTAAAAGGTTGGGGTTGAGAATGAGGGTTTGAGTATTCAAAGTTGGGTTGAGGAATTGGAGTGTATTGTATGGGTGGGCGTAGTTTGGTTTGTTGTTGATATTGTTGGTTGTAAAAGTAGTTTGTTGGAGGGAATGGAGTTTGGAGATTATGGTGTTGGGTTGAGGTGGAATAAATGGTGTGTTGTTGGGTGGTCTGGATGTGTTGGTATGTTTGTTGAGCTGAGGATGATGGTTGGTTATGTTGTTGTGGGGGTGATGTTGTGTGTTGGGTTGAAGAAGCTAGACGTTGACGGGGATCATCCAAAAATTGTGTCGGAGCAACGTGCATAAAAGGAATTGATAAAAACCAATTCATGTATTCTCTATCCGGCTTAGACTCACCAATTACCGAGTTTCCTTGTAACACCAAATGCCTTCTTCTTTTCCATTCTTTCAGCTCTTCTTCATTTAAATCTTGTCAATGCGTGTCCCAAGCTTGGACCATAGTCATGTTATGGTGTTCACTTAGACATCTTGGCGTAGACGGTATTTGTTGTTCAAATCCAAATTGGAGTTTGACTCGATTCGTCTGATGCATCTCAACGGTATAGAAACATATGATATATGTTGTTGCACTCCAGACTCGGCTGTCATTATAATCAGGCACTGGATATTGTATGTACGGCCTCCAAATAAACTGTTAAAAGAAATATAACTATTAGAATGTATAAAATAAATAACTTTAATATTATAATTAATATTAGAATGTATACAATAAATTTAAATAAGTTTAATATTATAAATAATATTAGAATGTATAAAATAAATTTAAATAAGTTAAATATTATAATTAATCATTCTTACATCTTTTTCTTCCATGTGTTCTATTGCAACACGGTACCCTTGTAAATGATGTCGAGGATTAGTTCGATAATTCATACCTCGTTTGCACCATCTTGCATATTAAAAAAAATACGTTTAAGTGACGTATAAATAATTTTGATAAATATAAATTGCATTTAAATGAAAATCGTTACCTTAATGCATAAGGAAATGATGGAACCTCGTTACTAACCGGGGCTATCAAGGGTATGCATGTGAATGCCCATACAATTAGTAATACCACACATCCTCCTATGCTCTTTACTCCTCTATGGGCCGCCTTGCACATATGTCTATATAGTGTAGCCAAACAAGCAGAACCCCAACTGTATGAATTACATTTTTCAAGGTCTCCTACTAAAGGTAACCAAGAAGAATGCAACAAATTGTGACTTTTATCTGGCATTAAAAAAGTAGCAATTAAAAGTAAAATATAAATTTTTGCATGTAAAATATTTTCTGCCTCGGACGGGTTAGGGTTATTTTTGAGTTGCGTTAATACTGCTTCTAGCCAAACAATTTTGACTGAAGCCCCATTTTTATCCGAGGCGGTTGGTTCGATGCCCAAATTTTCCATGTAAACGTCATTGGTTACGTTTGTTGGGTCATTGACAGCTTTTCCATGGATTCGGAGACCGAATAACATACTCACATCCTCTAATGTGATGGTACATTCACCTGTTGGTAAATGAAATGTATGTGTCTCCGGTCTCCATCTCTCTAACAATGCCACAATGAGTTTAGAGTCTACTTTTAGACTTGCAATTTTTGCCACATTTGCAAAACCTGCTAGCTCCAAGTACGGTATTATAACCGCACTTGGTTGAATATATAAATGCGAATGAACCCGAAATTTTCCATCTTGCTGAAATTAAAATAAATAACAGTAATGAATATTTGGTATAATAAAGAACGGAAATAAAAAACGATAATAAAAAACGATAATAAAAAACGGTAAATTTGAATGAGACTTACGTATTCGGCAATGTTTGCCGCCGTCCCACGGTGTGATTCGCTCATCCATAAGAAAGACATCTTGAAAGGAAGTGTAGAAATTGAAGAGAGTAAATATTTGAAGAGGGTAAGAATGTGTGAAATAGAAATTGTAGGTAGATGATGAGTAAGAAGTGTAGAAGTATTGATTATTTATAGTGGTAAAATTATAATAAAAAAATTTGGTAAAAGTTTGAATAGTAGAGGATTAGACATTGCATTGCATGTCATGCATGCAAAAAAAAATTGTAAGGATTCCCTATCACAAGAGATTCCCACGCTGAAGGGAAAATACAATGCCAATAGCCTGCACTATGGCTCGTCACTTTGATTGACGAGTTGTACCTACTTCTTCATGTCCTCGTCAAATGGAATGGCGAGGTGATTCGTCCTCTTTGTTGCCTCATCAAATGAAGTGACGAGTGTCGCATTACGCGAAAAACCGGCGGGAAAACAAGAACAACAGAGCCGCCACCGTGCGTTATTTATCCCAAAAGAGGGAAAGGAAACGCTCAGAGTAAACCTGGAAAAAGCATGGTCTCGCGACCAAAGAGAATGGGATCGGGAGTCGGTTATGCGAAGGGAAGGTATTAGCACCCCTACGCATCCGTCGTACTCGACGGGATCCACGCACAAAAGGAAGGAATATGGTTGCTAAACACTGCTCACAAACAAACACACATTGGCTGAAAGAGACACAAGAAAACAAACAAGACTGACTCGGCAGGATATCGCATCCTGGGCCTACTTAGTCTATCAGGCATAGACATCAGAGTCAAAGTAGTTCGGACTGGGGGAAAACACATGCTCGCTAGGATATCGCATCCTATGCATACGTATCTTCTCGGACGAAGAAGAATCAGAGCATTCGTAGCTCGGCTCACGCACGCCAAACAAAACAACACAGGAAATCGACTGCCAATCGCTGGGCTTACGTCGAACTCCACACAAAAATGGGCAAACATGGAACCCAAATGCCAATCGCTGGACTTATATCAGCTTCCGAACCAAGCACACCCACACTGGAACCCGAATGCCAATCGCTGGACTTATATCAGCTTCCAAGCACACAACAAGAGGATACGGAATGCCAATCGCTGGGCTTACATCCATCTCCTAACACACACAAAGACAAAACAAAAAGGGCGCCCAGAGAGATCAGCTCATCTCCTGCCTACGTACCTCATCTGGTATGAGGATCAGGGCAACGTAGTTCCCCTACGGAGGGTGTAGCACCTCAAATTTGCACCTATCATTGTACATACCATTTCATATTAGGTCATAGCATATCATGGTCCATTGCATAGCATTGCATTGTCCCCAGTTGCCTCAAGAGCAAGCAAGTCAAGAATTAGGTCAAACTGATCAGGAGATCAGTCAACCAATCAAGCAAAGGTGTTTCTCAAGGAGCCAAGGCCCTAGGGTTTGTCCAACAAGTTCACATGACTTGAAGGTCCATTTGAAGTGTTCAAGTCAAGGGTTGGATGTTCAGAAGCCATCAGTCAGTGCACAATCAGTCAAAAACCCTAGAAAGTCAAAGTTGGTCAACTGTGGTTGATTTTATGGTTTTGATGGATGGAAATGGTTTGAGAGAGCTTGTTCATGTCCCAATAGGCCTCATGTGTCATGGCAATCAACATCCTTGAAGAATTTGAAGCCAATCAGAAAATTTCCAAAAATAGAAACTGGACCTGTAATTTTAACTGCCAAAAATGGAAACTTCTTGACCCTCCACTTGCATCATGATACAAGCTTCAAATGAATTTTTTCCCAACATGAAAGTTGAAGATCTTGTTCTCCCATTTCCAAAAAGTCCAAGAACTCTCAAATCCCATGAATGGTTTGCAAGATATGGTCAAATCATTTTCACATTTTCATGAACTTCAAATGGCCATATCTCATGATTCCTTTGGCCAAATTTGATGGGGTTTTTTCCTACAAACCACATTTGATCCCCTCTTTCCAAAAATATAAGCATCATGTACCAAAACCTTGCCAATCAAAATGGCATTTTTTGACTTGTTTCATTAAAATTCAAGTTTGACCAATGGTTGACTTTTTGAATTAAGGCTTTTCAGCATAATTGGCTATTGGGAACTTGTTTTAATTGACATTTGAGACTTGTTCCAAGGCCCATTTCGTGCAGACCATACCTCCATATGCACCTTTGGTTCATAATTAGTAAAATGCAAGTTTGGCTTCATTTGTGTTAAGTATGCTTACCACTTCATTAAGCAATGTTAAACAGTCATATATAAACTATTTTCTGACATTTCTAAACCTAGTTGCAGCCTCCATTCGCACAGAAATTCTCTCTTCTCTCAAATCACCATTTTGATATCTTTGCTCTTTTTGCTCAAAACCTTCAAAGAGCTCGAACCACTCTTGCTTCCTTCATCACTTGGCAAATATTTGGGAGCTTTTTGCAGCACCAAACACCAGCTGTCACAGCCTTATAGCGTTATGTTTTCAAAGAGCTCAGCCATGGAAGATTGGATTTCGAGCAGCAACAAGCATCACTGAGCTAATATTACTCCACCATACCTCCTTTGGAAGCTCTGTGGACATCTGTTTCAAGCTTGCACCATCAAAACAACACTGTTTCACTTTTTCTTCAAAATCAAGTAAAGTTTCGAATCCCTCATTTCTCTAAATGTTGCTATGCTTTGTGTAGACCTTACATTGCTGGTTATTTTGCACTTTGAATCATTAAAAACGGCTGAGTATTTACAAAGTTATGATGAACTGAAATCTGGTGCTTAAATGTGTTTTTGCTTGTTGTTTATTTGTTGGTTCAAATTGATGTAAATGGTTGTGGGATTTGTTTTGTACATGCTCTAAAGCTTCTATTGGTATGCCCATTGTCCATTTCTGGAAAGTTTCATTCATGAACAAAGTTTGATGTTCATATTTCTTCTGCTCGATTCATGCATATGACTGTGTTTTGTGGAAAATCAATGCTGGATTGTTGTTCACCTTGCCTTGCTGATCATGTCTATGTATTTATTTGGGATTTCTGGAAAAATTTCATCAAGCACGATTTTGTAGATGATGAATGTTGTTACTGTATGTTTAAAAACCCTAATTGCTGAAAGCCATGCCCAGAACGACCAATAATCATGTTGCAATTTACTGTTCCATTGGAACTGACCAATGGGAACATTTCCCTGGCCGTGAGCAAAACGCGGCGTTTTGCTAAATGAGGCGCACAATTACAAAAGTGCCACTGGTCAACTTGTTTGACTTTGGTTATTCATGTTCTTTGTCCATGTTTGCTCCAATTTGTTCATCATCTTCTAAAATTCACAACTCACTCAATTTAGCTCCAAAATTCATGAAATTTTTTCCATCATTTTCACATGAATGTCTATTATTTAATCATGATTTTTCCAGATTTTTTGGATCATTGGTTTTTAAATGGCCTTAGGGTTTGTGTAATGTGACCATATCTTGTACATGTTGTCAAAACCATTGTGAAATGATCATGTTAAATACATTTGAGTTGAAATTTTTTGTGGTTAATCTACACTCATTCATGCTCATTTTGATGTAAAGTTTGTGCATTTATCATATGTGGTGTGTGAGATGTGATTTTCTGAAGTAGGGTGTGACAATTTGTGTCACACCAATGATATGCCATTTCATGATTTTTGTTCACATGCTTTCTGACCTTCAAATAATGTGAAATTTTACATGATTGTTCTCTCATATGTCTAGTTTGTGTATGATTTTTCCTGGATTTAATTGTGCAATTTCTCATTTGTTTGTGATTTTTCTTCCCTGCCTAGTCAAATGTTGACTTTGTGTGACACTTCTGGCCATTCCATTTGGGAAATTCTCATGCCTTATTGTATGATCATGAAACTTTACATGTGCATACTAGACATCTTGAGCTTTGCATTGGTGTTAATCCCATCCATTTCTCATCTGTTTTCATTTAGTTATGATTTTTTGAAGTTGACCCATGTATGTTTGACTTCTTTGTGCATACTTGAAACTTGTTTGACCTCCTGATTTTAATTGACCATCTTCCCATGATCCAATTGAGCTGAAATTTCATATGCATGTTATGTTATGGATTGTGATTGAGTATGAATTATTTCATGATTTTTTGGAATTGGTTATGTTTGCTTTTGAGCTGAGTTTTGTTGTTGACCTTTATATGCTTTCATTTGCCATGCCTTGCCTTCTTTGGTTTATGAAATGACAATGATGCATGATATGAGTTTGAATCCAATTGTGCTTGCTTCTTAAATGTTTGACTTGACTTTGGTTGACTATTTGTTTGCTGCTTTGACTTTCCCTTTTGTTTTTGACCCTAGGCTTGTCCTAGTGGTCTTTTGGACTTATGTTGAGTTCATCTGTTTCAGGTTAAGCATAGTGCTTCAAAGAAACCATACAAATTTGGTTGAATTTGATTATATCATGTGCTAACCTTTGTTTTGTAGGTGTGACTCATGTGACTTGAGTCTTGTGCTTTGCACATTGGTCCCTCTGATTTAATTGTTTGATTCATTTCCTTTTGATTTAAACTGTTGAACGGTTTGCTGATTAGTTGGACTATTTCAGGTACCCTTTTAGTTGCTTAAGTTCTCTGAACTTGCTTGCTTTGCTATTTAGCAATTGCTTTTGAGGTATAATTACTTCTTCTTCATGTAGTATGGAGACCCGGCTCGTTATTTGGCCGGGCAAACTGTCTGAAGTCCTCCTTAAGAGGCAATGCTTGTGTATGTTTAATTTGTCCTTGTACAGAGTCAAAGACCTCCTAAGTGAAGAGGCAATTGGCAGAACCCAGGGATAAGCAATCTATCCCCTGCTATTCAATGTGTCTTCTGTCTTGCTCACACCACTGTGTTGATGCATTTCAGATAAAAACCCAAGATCTTGTGCAATTGCACAGTTGAGTCAGTATCTAATGTGTAGAAGGGTTCCCACTTTCTGAACCCACACATTCTTGTCAAATGCTCTCCCAGGCCAGGGATAGAAGCAATGAGGCACACCCCTCATCTCCTTTCATCTGCTTCACCTTAGCCCCTCAATGGCAAGGTTAAGAGCAACACTCACCCCATTTCAGAGGTTTGTTTGTCGAGGTTGATATGACCCCTCGACTAAAACCTAACCCATGTTTGAGCCCCCTTGTTGGTGTGTTTATTTTATGCTGAACATGTTTGTGTGTGCTTGTGGTGTGATTGTATCCCCTAGGTTGTTAGACTCCGCGTAGTCTCGTTTGCATGACAATTAAGGTAGCACGGTTCCTTCGTATAGGACTTCCTTTCTTGCTTGTTTTTTTTAAAACACAAACAAACACCGTCCCCTCTTAAGGATACATTCACTCCTTCTACTACAGATGAGTAAGTCTCCAAAGGTCGAGCATCAGGTAGATTGTGCAGTGATGTTGTCCACTTAAAAAACACAAACCAACAGTAATTGTTTTGCCGAACTACGGCAACTCTGATTCTCATGTCCAGATGAGATACGTAGGCACGAGACGCGATGTCTTGCCGAGTTTGACTAACCACTAACACTAATTCTTTTCTCTCGCCCTCGTTGCGATTGAGACCTCCCCTTTCTCTTGCCCTAGTTGCAATCGAGACCCTTGCTTCCTGTGCAAGCCGTATCCAGGATAGGTTGGCCCTCGTGCCATTTAGCTAGAAACCTTAACTTAGGGTTGACTTTGCATGACAACATCTAGGCTCGAGTCGTAGTCTCCCTAGAGTTGTGTCTCCCTCTGTTATCTGGTTAGGCTAGTCCTTTGTCCCTGCGTAGGGGAACTACATCGCCCTGATCTTCATACCAGATGAAGTATGTAGGCAGGAGATTGAGTTGATCTCTCCGGGCGCCCTTTTTCTTTTTCACCCTTTGTGTCTTAACCACCCTTGTGTGTGTTCTGGTTGGAGTCCGACATAAGTCCAGCGATTGGCAGTTGGTTTCCTGTGTGTGTTTTCTGGTTCGGATGCTGATGTAAGTCCAGTGATTGGCATTCGGGCTCCACGTTTGCCTTTGTCTTGTTTTGTTTGTGTGCGTGTCAGCCGAGCTACGAATGCTCTGATTCTTCTCTCGTCCGAGAAGATACGTATGCATAGGATACGATATCCTAGCGAGCATGTGTCGTCTCCCCAGTCCGAACTACTTCGACTCTGATGTCTATGCCTGATAGACTAAGTAGGCCCAGGATACGATGTCCTGCCGAGTCAGTTTCAGTCAGTCTCTTTTGTCTCTTTCAGCCAGTGTGTGTGTGTTTGAGCAGCGTGTTTAGCAACCAATATTCCTTCCTATTGTGCGTGGATCCCGTAGAGTACTACGGATGCGTAGGGGTGCTAATACCTTCCCTTCGCATAACCGACTCCCGAACCCATCCTCTTTGGTCGCGAGACCATGTTCTTTCCTAGGTTTACTCTGAGCGTTTCCTTTCCCTCTTTTGGGATAAATAACGCACGGTGGCGGCTCTGTTGTTTCTTTCTTTTCCCGCCGGTTTTTCGCGTGATGCGACAGCTGGCGACTCTGCTGGGGATATAGAGAAGTTGACCTATGCTGGTCCATCTTCCCTGAGCGAGTCTCTCCTAGCGCTCTCTAGGATTAGGGTTTTGGTTGCTGTTTGTTGTTGTATTTATTGCATTCATTTGTATATATTTGCATTTACTGTTTGCATTTATTGTTTGCATTCATTCATGTTTCATCTGCTGTGCTGTCTGTGTTTCTCTGTTTGGGGTGGGAGTTACTCGAGGTAAAAGGCCCAATACCCAGGCTATGAGTGAAATCTAGGAAACCTAGGAATAGAGTGATTCATGGGAAGCGGGTGGTATTGCGCCACTTAGCGGAACATTGATATCACGAGCAGTTCAGACCCTGGTGGGATATTATCGGTGCATACATCGGGTGTGCACAGGATGATATTCTGCGAAAGGTTATTTATGCTGCGTTTCTCTCGACTTTACCCTGGCCTAGACGACACCCGTGAGTGGGGAAGGGTTTGATCATTATTACAGGTACAGTTGGTGACTCCTGGTACTGATGGTGACTACGAGTTATATTTCTGGACGCCGGAGGTTCGACCCTGGTATCGATCATAGGGTTCCGTTTATTTCGGATCCCTGGGCTGAATTTGAGGGTACTTACTCGGATGGTGACTCAGCTCTCCAGATGTGGGTTCAGATGCCAGTTGATCAGATTGACTTTGGGTTTCAGATGTTTGTGATCAGAATTCGAGCCGAAGCTTTGACCCTGTGCCTTGAGACGCACAACCTGGCCAGTCTTGGCTCCATCATTTGCATCATAGCATGTTTATTTTCCAAAAAAATAGTAATGCATGAAAATGAAAAAAAGTTAACTCGCATACGCATATCCTTCATCAGGATCATTCATGACAAAATAGTACCCATATCATGCATAGCATGCACATATCTTGCATTACAGACATGCTTGGGAGAGACTTCTCACTCTGGGTTTTGACTGAGACAGGATTGTTGATCACCGTCCGCACCGCGACCAGGCTCAATCAACAGAGAAGTATGGATCAGGTTCAGACTGAGTTAGCTGAGATGAGGGCAAACATGGCCCAGTTCATGAACATGATGCAAGGAGTTGCTCAAGGTCAGGAGGAGCTCCGAGCTTTGGTTCAGGGACAAGAGACTGCACTTCAGACTTCCAACCGTGCTTCGCCTGTTGCTGCACCCGCTCATGAGACTATCCATGTTGCTGCTCCCACTAACGACTATGCCGTCGGGGATGAACTTGAGGGTATCAGAATCAATGGACAGCCTCTTGCTGCAGAGGTCAATGTCAGAGCTACCCGGATTCCAGTTCATCGTCCTGCTTCACTTGTTGACAAACAAGAGGACACGTTTACTCTCCTCAGTGAGGACTACGATGTTGTGAAAAGTGGATGCTCTTGCTGAGAAAATCCGAGCCATGGAATGTCAGAACTCCCTTGGGTTTGATGTGACCGACATGGGTCTGGTGGAAGGGTTAAAGATCCCCTACAAATTCAAAGCACCTTCTTTCGACAAGTACAATGGCACTTCCTGTCCTCGCACCCATGTGCAGGCATACTTCAGGAAGATCTCTGCCTACACTGATGATGAAAAGATGTGGATGTACTTTTTCCAAGATAGTCTATCTGGGGCATCTTTGGACTGGTACATGGATCTGAAGCGAGAATCAGTCAGAAGCTGGAAAGATTTGGGTGAGGCCTTTCTGAGGCAATACAAACACAACATGGACATGGCGCCGAGCCGAACTCAGTTACAGAGCTTGTATCAGAAAGATAAGGAGAGCTTCAAAGAGTATGCCCAGAGGTGGCGTGAACTAGCCGCAAGAGTGCAACCTCCGATGTTGGAGAGAGAGCTGACTGACATGTTCATTGGAACCTTGCAAGGTGTGTTCATGGATCGCTTGGGAAGTTGCCCGTTCAGCAGCTTTTCAGATGTTGTCATCTGTGGGGAGAGGACTGAGAGCCTTATCAAAGCAGGAAAGATTCAAGATCCTGGCGCTTCAAACTCTTCAAATTCTAAGAAGCTATACTCTGGGGCACCCAGAAGGGGAGAGGATGAAACAAATGCTGTGCACCGCCGAAGGAGTGCAAACAGAGGATCATATCGTCAAGTCGCTGCTGTGACTATTCCAGCAACTCAAACTCAACAACAGCCGAGAAGACCAACTCAGCAGCATCAGCGTCCACAACGTCATCCTCAGCAGCAGGCTTACCAGCCTCCCATTGACGATCAAGCTGGTACAAGTAATGAGAGGAAGAAGATCATTTTTGATCCAATCCCCATGTCCTACGCCGAACTGTATCCCACTCTGATAGAGCGGAACTTGATCACACCCAGAGACCCGCCGCCCATACCCGTCAACCCTCGGTGGTGGTATAGGCCTGAACAGCATTGTGTGTATCACTCGGGCGCTCCTGGTCATGACGTGGATAGTTGTTTCCAGCTGAAGATGAAGGTTCAAGACCTTGTGAGGTCAGGTATTCTGATCTTGGAGGACTTAGGTCCCAATGCTAATCAAGTTTGAAGACAGCAAGTCCCGGGCCGGCATTGACTTTTCTTCTGAGGTCTTCAATAAAGAGGGTTGTTCAAAAGCAGAAGCAGCTGATGCAAAGGATACTGACAGTTGTCATCCCTGGTGGGATCTATCACAATTGGGTCACTGTAGGCTTTCCTTCAGCTGTTCATAAGTCTTTGTAATAATCACTTTGTTTAAAAACCCTTCTCCCATGCCAAAAGGAGAAGTGATGACATTGTTGGCAACATTTTGTGCAATGATATTTTCATTCAAATAAATGCATGTTAAACATTTGTTTTTCCATTTATTTTCCCTTTTCGCTTTTTACATGAAATTGGTGATCACAAAAAACCCTAAAAACAAGAATAAAAGCAATCTTTTCATCTGCATAACGATTGTCTTGTTTGTTTCCAAAAAGCTTTTCATATCAAAATCTTTATGCAGGTTGTTTCTCAAACCCATTGAACATAGTGATCGGACGTCATCTCCCAATTTTGAATTCCCTGTATTCGAAGCGGAAGAAGATGATGTTGAAGGGATTCCTGACGAGATTTCCCGACTTCTTGAGCAAGAAAAGAAGATCACTCAGCTGCATCCCGAGAATCAGCATAACAGCCAACTGGGGCATTTATCAAAAAAAAGGAGAAAAAGAGAGAAAAAAGAGGAGGGTGCAAAATAAAATAAAAAAAAAAAAAATCAAATCAAAATCAAAAGAAATCAAAAGCAAAATCAAAAGAAAACAAAAGAAGATAGCACCCTCAAAGTCCCAAGTTGACTGATGCTGAATTCGATCGAAAAGAAGAGATCAACTGCCATGTGTCATGGTCAGTTATATCAGCAGAGAATGAAGAAAGCATTCGATAAGAAGGTCAAGCCTCGTGTGTTCCGAGAAGGTGACCTCATGCTCAAGAAAGTCTTGTCTTTCGTGCCCAATTCCAGGGGCAAGTGAACCCCTAAGCTATGAACGTCCATTTGTTGTCAAGAGAGCCTTTTCAGGCAATGTTTTGACACTTACAACAATGGGTGGAGAAGTTCACTCGTCCTGTGGATTCTGATGCAGTCAAGAAATACTTCGCCTACAAACAAAAATGGTAAAAGCTCGCTAAGTCGAACACCCCAAAGGGCGATTTAGGCAAAAAGGAGCGTCTCGGTGGATTGAAAACCCGAAAGGGCGATCCAGGCAAAAGTTAGAGACATTGAAAAAAAAAAGAATTTGCATCCCGCTAGATTGAACACCTCACACTGGGGCAATCTAGGCAAGAATTAGGGATTTGGCAAGTAACTGCATCCTGACAAGACTGTGCTGTACATCTGTCATCCGTCAGGGATTCTCGATTCGTCATCGACTGAAGCTTTGAATACATCGAAAATTCAGAATGGTAGAGGAAAGGTCATTATGTTCAATGTAGCCCTCTTCCAATATATATCACCGATTTCAAACTTGTACAGATCCATGGAGTCTCTCCCTTTGCAGACTACCATTCCATTACATTAATTTGAGGTTTGATCCAATTATTTGCATTCTTATTTGTTGCAACTCAACAAACGTTTTGCATGTTTTAATTGATAAAGTATCATTGTTTTCAAAATAAACAAATTTTTCAAAATTGTTCTTAAGCAAAGTGAACCTTCACAATGATACTTAGGAGACCCGCAGTGCTCTCCCAAGGGTGGTATGATTATCAATAGGTAAGACATTTGTTCGTATCTCGAGCATAACTTTATCTTTCTCCTGCAGAACCTCGTATGGTCTCTCCTCAGTGAAGTTGCCCGATGCAGTGTTGTTTGAAGTTGTTTATCTTCACGTTCCCGGCAGTGCAGCATTTTCCTCCAAGTCCCTGTTAGCCCTACTGTGGGGCACCTCCAGTAGAGTGCTGTTTGAGCCCTACCGTGGGGCATTCCCAGCAAGGTTGCTTTTGAAATATTTTGTGGGGCAGTTCCCCAAGCAGAGTGTTTACTGAAGACGTTAGCGTTCCTCTCTCCAGCAGAGCAGTCTTCTCCTCTCCCCGCAGGATGGTGTTGTTCCCTGATATCCCGGTTTCCAACGGATCGAGTTTGCTCTTTAGTGTTTTGGCCTTCCCTATGGAAGAAGAGTAGTACCGGGTGGTTGATTCCTGGGCTTGTGTGTTTACATGTCTGTTTGTCAGCATTCATCATACAAGCATACATGCATAATCATAACATTCAGATATTAATGTTGCAGTTGTGGCCGTGTATCCGTTGATGTTTGCCTTCTGCTATTTGGTAATACAGATCTCTCCAGTAGATCCTCCCTAGCAGATATGGGTGTGTATGATCTCTCCATGTAGAGCCAACCCCTTAAGCAGAAAGTGTCTATCCTTTCCTGCCATTTCCCCACTGAGATACATCCTCGTGGATGACGGTTGTTTTCGTTCCCTCCCTACACGGGATGGGTTTTCCCTATTGAGTTCTTTCCTCATTAGGATGAGACTTGTTTCAGTCTGCCTTTTTGGATCGATCCTAAATCGGCTTCCTATTGGTTGTCTCTTGTGCTTCCCTGGGGCATAAATGAATAGTCGCTCACTAACCGACACTCATTCATCTTATCCTCAGCGGAATTTGGTGGCTTCTACCTACGAACCGGTAGCTGTAAGTCCTATCTTTGTGGTTTTCTACCCACTAGCTGGTAGTTGTAAAATCCCACGTTCTCCCCTTGGTGGAGTTAACCCTTTGTGCTCATCCCGATGATGACTGGTTACCTTTCCATGGGCTTCTACCTACAAACCGGTAGCTGTAAGTCCTATCTTTGTGGTTTTCTACCCACTAGCTGGTAGTTGTAAAATCCCACGTTCCCCCCTTGGTGGAGTTAACCCTTTGTGCTCATCCCGATGATGACTGGTTACCTTTCCATGGGCTTCTACCTACAAACCGGTAGTTGTAAGTCCTATCTTTGTGGTTTTCTACCCACTAGCTGGTAGTTGTAAAATCCCACTTTTTCCCCCTTGTTGGAATTAACCCTTTGTGCTCATCCCGATGATGACTGGTTACTTTTCCGTGGTTTTCTGCCTACAAACCGGTAGATGTAATCCCCTCTTTGTGGTATTAATGGTCTTGTCCCCTTTGGATACTTGCCTTGATCAAGCAGTATTGTCCCCATTAGGTCTTCACCTTCTTTTCGGATACTTGCTCCGAGTTAGCAACTTTATCCTCTTTTGATTGGTCATCTTTGCATACCTAGTCCCGGTACCGATGCCTTTCTTTTCGGTCGTTTATCCATTTAACAACCTACAGCCCGGTTATGGATAATCTTCCATGCGAGGTTATTATCTACGTTCTGACGGCTATAGATAATATATCTCATGCACTCTTTGGTCAATCCTTCGATTGTTATCACCAGCAGAGTAAGATTCGTATTCCCTGTGGAATCGGATGTTCATCCTTTAACAAGTTTGCCTTTGCTCTCTTCAGGATGTTTTCGGTCGTTTATCCATCTAACAACCTACAACCCGGTTATGGATAATCTTCCATGCGAGGTTTATTATCTACGTTTTGACGGCTATAGATAATATATCTCATGCACTCTTTGGTCAATCTTTCGATTGTTATCACCAGCAGAGTAAGATTCGTATTCCCTGTGGAATCGGATGTTCATCCTTTAACAAGTTTGCCTTTGCTCTCTTCAGGATGTTTTCGGTCGATTATTCATTTAACAACCTACAACCCGGTTATGGATAATCTTCCATGCGAGGTTATTATCTACGTTCTGACGGCTATAGATAATATGTCTCATGCGCTCTTGGGTCGAAGTCGTCCTCCCCAGCCGAGTAAGATTCGTATTTCTGGTGAAATCGAATGTCCATCCTTTAACAAAACTGCTTTTCTAGCCCTCTTCAGGATGTTGAGTGTTTTGGAACACAAACCAATTCACGCTTTGGCACTCAGGCCAATTTTCCGGTATTCAGACCGAAGAAGTTTCCGACGATCAGGTCGATGTACTTATGTTTTTCCGGTATTCAGACCGAAGGGGTTTCCGACGATCAGGTCGATGTACTCATGGCACTCAGGCCAATTTTCCGGTATTCAGACCGAAGAAGTTTCCGACGATCAGGTCGATGTACTTATGTTCTGCCGGCATTCAGACCGAAGAAGTTTCCGACGATCAGGTCGATGTACTTATGTTCTGCCGGTATTCAGACCGAAGAAGTTTCCGACGATCAGGTCGATGTACTTATGTTCTGCCGGTATTCAGACCGAAGAAGTTTCCGACAATCAGGTCGATGTACTTATGTTCTGCCGGTATTCAGACCGAAGAAGTTTCCGACGATCAGGTCGATGTACTTACGACGCTCAGGCATTGGTTATCCCTGTGTTGCCATTTATTTTGGTATCCAGGTCGACGTTTCTGTTTCGGTATTCAGGCCGATTTCTTTTTCCGTTGCAGACGGATTTTTCTTTCAAGACTGTTTCTTTGCCGATCCTGACAGGCATTCTTGTATTATATCCAGTCGGTGCAAATTTCTACGGTTCTTTTGTATTCAATCCCTGTTTACCCTGAAAGTCTGACAGCCGCTGCTATCATCCATTCGGGTTCCCAGCTGATTGAATAGGGGCAGCTGTAGCACCTCAAATTTGCACCTATCATTGTACATACCATTTCATATTAGGTCATAGCATATCATGGTCCATTGCATAGCATTGCATTGTCCCCAGTTGCCTCAAGAGCAAGCAAGTCAAGAATTAGGTCAAACTGATCAGGAGATCAGTCAACCAATCAAGCAAAGGTGTTTCTCAAGGAGCCAAGGCCCTAGGGTTTGTCCAACAAGTTCACATGACTTGAAGGTCCATTTGAAGTGTTCAAGTCAAGGGTTGGATGTTCAGAAGCCATCAGTCAGTGCACAATCAGTCAAAAACCCTAGAAAGTCAAAGTTGGTCAACTGTGGTTGATTTTATGGTTTTGATGGATGGAAATGGTTTGAGAGAGCTTGTTCATGTCCCAATAGGCCTCATGTGTCATGGCAATCAACATCCTTGAAGAATTTGAAGCCAATCAGAAAATTTCCAAAAATAGAAACTGGACCTGTAATTTTAACTGCCAAAAATGGAAACTTCTTGACCCTCCACTTGCATCATGATACAAGCTTCAAATGAATTTTTGCCCAACATGAAAGTTGAAGATCTTGTTCTCCCATTTCCAAAAAGTCCAAGAACTCTCAAATCCCATGAATGGTTTGCAAGATATGGTCAAATCATTTTCACATTTTCATGAACTTCAAATGGCCATATCTCATGATTCCTTTGGCCAAATTTGATGGGGTTTTTTCCTACAAACCACATTTGATCCCCTCTTTCCAAAAATATAAGCATCATGTACCAAAACCTTGCCAATCAAAATGGCATTTTTTGACTTGTTTCATTAAAATTCAAGTTTGACCAATGGTTGACTTTTTGAATTAAGGCTTTTCAGCATAATTGGCTATTGGGAACTTGTTTTAATTGACATTTGAGACTTGTTCCAAGGCCCATTCCGTGCAGACCATACCTCCATATGCACCTTTGGTTCACAATTAGTAAAATGCAAGTTTGGCTTCATTTGTGTTAAGTATGCTTACCACTTCATTAAGCAATGTTAAACAGTCATATATAAACTATTTTCTGACATTTCTAAACCTAGTTGCAGCCTCCATTCGCACAGAAATTCTCTCTTCTCTCAAATCACCATTTTGATATCTTTGCTCTTTTTGCTCAAAACCTTCAAAGAGCTCGAACCACTCTTGCTTCCTTCATCACTTGGCAAATATTTGGGAGCTTTTTGCAGCACCAAACACCAGCTGTCATAGCCTTATAGCGTTCTGTTTTCAAAGAGCTCAGCCATGGCAGATTGGATTTCGAGCAGCAACAAGCATCACTGAGCTAATATTACTCCACCATACCTCCTTTGGAAGCTCTGTGGACATCTGTTTCAAGCTTGCACCATCAAAACAACACTGTTTCACTTTTTCTTCAAAATCAAGTAAAGTTTCGAATCCCTCATTTCTCTAAATGTTGCTATGCTTTGTGTAGACCTTACATTGCTGGTTATTTTGCACTTTGAATCATTAAAAACGGCTGAGTATTTACAAAGTTATGATGAACTGAAATCTGGTGCTTAAATGTGTTTTTGCTTGTTGTTTATTTGTTGGTTCAAATTGATGTAAATGGTTGTGGGATTTGTTTTGTACATGCTCTAAAGCTTCTATTGGTATGCCCATTGTCCATTTCTGGAAAGTTTCATTCATGAACAAAGTTTGATGTTCATATTTCTTCTGCTCGATTCATGCATATGACTGTGTTTTGTGGAAAATCAATGCTGGATTGTTGTTCACCTTGCCTTGCTGATCATGTCTATGTATTTATTTGGGATTTCTGGAAAAATTTCATCAAGCACGATTTTGTAGATGATGAATGTTGTTACTGTATGTTTAAAAACCCTAATTGTTGAAAGCCATGCCCAGAACGACCAATAATCATGTTGCAATTTACTGTTCCATTGGAACTGACCAATGGGAACATTTCCCTGGCCGTGAGCAAAACGCGGCGTTTTGCTAAATGAGGCGCACAATTACAAAAGTGCCACTGGTCAACTTGTTTGACTTTGGTTATTCATGTTCTTTGTCCATGTTTGCTCCAATTTGTTCATCATCTTCTAAAATTCACAACTCACTCAATTTAGCTCCAAAATTCATGAAATTTTTTCCATCATTTTCACATGAATGTCTATTATTTAATCATGATTTTTCCAGATTTTTTGGATCATTGGTTTTTAAATGGCCTTAGGGTTTGTGTAATGTGACCATATCTTGTACATGTTGTCAAAACCATTGTGAAATGATCATGTTAAATACATTTGAGTTGAAATTTTTTGTGGTTAATCTACACTCATTCATGCTCATTTTGATGTAAAGTTTGTGCATTTATCATATGTGGTGTGTGAGATGTGATTTTCTGAAGTAGGGTGTGACAATTTGTGTCACACCAATGATATGTCATTTCATGATTTTTGTTCACATGCTTTCTGACCTTCAAATAATGTGAAATTTTGCATGATTGTTCTCTCATATGTCTAGTTTGTGTATGATTTTTCCTGGATTTAATTGTGCAATTTCTCATTTGTTTGTGATTTTTCTTCCCTGCCTAGTCAAATGTTGACTTTGTGTGACACTTCTGGCCATTCCATTTGGGAAATTCTCATGCCTTATTGTATGATCATGAAACTTTACATGTGCATACTAGACATCTTGAGCTTTGCATTGGTGTTAATCCCATCCATTTCTCATCTGTTTTCATTTAGTTATGATTTTTTGAAGTTGACCCATGTATGTTTGACTTCTTTGTGCATACTTGAAACTTGTTTGACCTCCTGATTTTAATTGACCATCTTCCCATGATCCAATTGAGCTGAAATTTCATATGCATGTTATGTTATGGATTGTGATTGAGTATGAATTATTTCATGATTTTTTGGAATTGGTTATGTTTGCTTTTGAGCTGAGTTTTGCTGTTGACCTTTATATGCTTTCATTTGCCATGCCTTGCCTTCTTTGGTTTATGAAATGACAATGATGCATGATATGAGTTTGAATCCAATTGTGCTTGCTTCTTAAATGTTTGACTTGACTTTGGTTGACTATTTGTTTGCTGTTTTGACTTTCCCTTTTGTTTTTGACCCTAGGCTTGTCCTAGTGGTCTTTTGGACTTATGTTGAGTTCATCTGTTTCAGGTTAAGCATAGTGCTTCAAAGAAACCATACAAATTTGGTTGAATTTGATTATATCATGTGCTAACCTTTGTTTTGTAGGTGTGACTCATGTGACTTGAGTCTTGTGCTTTGCACATTGGTCCCTCTGATTTAATTGTTTGATTCATTTCCTTTTGATTTAAACTGTTGAACTGTTTGCTGATTAGTTGGACTATTTCAGGTACCCTTTTAGTTGCTTAAGTTCTCTGAACTTGCTTGCTTTGCTATTTAGCAATTGCTTTTGAGGTATAATTACTTCTTCTTCATGTAGTCTGGAGACCCGGCTCGTTATTTGGCCGGGCAAACTGTCTGAAGTCCTCCTTAAGAGGCAATGCTTGTGTATGTTTAATTTGTCCTTGTACAGAGTCAAAGACCTCCTAAGTGAAGAGGCAATTGGCAGAACCCAGGGATAAGCAATCTATCCCCTGCTATTCAGTGTGTCTTCTGTCTTGCTCACACCACTGTGTTGATGCATTTCAGATAAAAACCCAAGATCTTGTGCAATTGCACAGTTGAGTCAGTATCTAATGTGTAGAAGGGTTCCCACTTTCTGAACCCACACATTCTTGTCAAATGCTCTCCCAGGCCAGGGATAGAAGCAATGAGGCACACCCCTCATCTCCTTTCATCTGCTTCACCTTAGCCCCTCAATGGCAAGGTTAAGAGCAACACTCACCCCATTTCAGAGGTTTGTTTGTCGAGGTTGATATGACCCCTCGACTAAAACCTAACCCATGTTTGAGCCCCCTTGTTGGTGTGTTTATTTTATGCTGAACATGTTTGTGTGTGCTTGTGGTGTGATTGTATCCCCTAGGTTGTTAGACTCCGCGTAGTCTCGTTTGCATGACAATTAAGGTAGCACGGTTCCTTCGTATAGGACTTCCTTTCTTGCTTGTTTTTTTTAAAACACAAACAAACACCGTCCCCTCTTAAGGATACATTCACTCCTTCTACTACAGATGAGTAAGTCTCCAAAGGTCGAGCATCAGGTAGATTGTGCAGTGATGTTGTCCACTTAAAAAACACAAACCAACAGTAATTGTTTTGCCGAACTACGGCAACTCTGATTCTCATGTCCAGATGAGATACGTAGGCACGAGACGCGATGTCTTGCCGAGTTTGACTAACCACTAACACTAATTCTTTTCTCTCGCCCTCGTTGCGATTGAGACCTCCCCTTTCTCTTGCCCTAGTTGCAATCGAGACCCTTGCTTCCTGTGCAAGCCGTGTCCAGGATAGGTTGGCCCTCGTGCCATTTAGCTAGAAACCTTAACTTAGGGTTGACTTTGCATGACAACATCTAGGCTCGAGTCGTAGTCTCCCTAGAGTTGTGTCTCCCTCTGTTATCTGGTTAGGCTAGTCCTTTGTCCCTGCGTAGGGGAACTACATCGCCCTGATCTTCATACCAGATGAAGTATGTAGGCAGGAGATTGAGTTGATCTCTCCGGGCGCCCTTTTTCTTTTTCACCCTTTGTGTCTTAACCACCCTTGTGTGTGTTCTGGTTGGAGTCCGACATAAGTCCAGCGATTGGCAGTTGGTTTCCTGTGTGTGTTTTCTGGTTCGGATGCTGATGTAAGTCCAGTGATTGGCATTCGGGCTCCACGTTTGCCTTTGTCTTGTTTTGTTTGTGTGCGTGTCAGCCGAGCTACGAATGCTCTGATTCTTCTCTCGTCCGAGAAGATACGTATGCATAGGATACGATATCCTAGCGAGCATGTGTCGTCTCCCCAGTCCGAACTACTTCGACTCTGATGTCTATGCCTAATAGACTAAGTAGGCCCAGGATACGATGTCCTGCCGAGTCAGTTTCAGTCAGTCTCTTTTGTCTCTTTCAGCCAGTGTGTGTGTGTTTGAGCAGCGTGTTTAGCAACCAATATTCCTTCCTATTGTGCGTGGATCCCGTAGAGTACTACGGATGCGTAGGGGTGCTAATACCTTCCCTTCGCATAACCGACTCCCGAACCCATCCTCTTTGGTCGCGAGACCATGTTCTTTCCTAGGTTTACTCTGAGCGTTTCCTTTCCCTCTTTTGGGATAAATAACGCACGGTGGCGGCTCTGTTGTTTCTTTCTTTTCCCGCCGGTTTTTCGCGTGATGCGACAGAGGGACACAGGACTAGCCTAACCAGATAACAGAGGGAGACACAACTAGGGAGACTACGACTCGAGCCTAGATGTTATCATGCAAAATTATCCCTAAGTTAAGGTTTCTAGCTAACTTGCACAGGAAGCAAGCCTATCCTAAACATGACTTGCACAGGAAGCAAGCCAAACCAAACCTATCTTGCACAGGAAGCAAGCTAAAGCAAACCTATCTTGCACAGGAAGCAAGCCAAACTAAACCTAACTTGCGCAGGAAGCAAGCTAAACTAAACCTAACTTGCACAGGAAGCAAGCTAAAGCAAACACACAAGCACAAGTAGCACACACTATATGCAAGCAATGGGCTCAATCAAGGTTAGGTTTTAGTCGAGGGGTCATATCAACCTCAACAAACAAACCACTGTAACTGGGTAGTGTTAGCTCTTAACCCTAACATTGAGAGTTAGGGTGAAGCTGATGAAAGGTGAGTGAAGATGAGACTTCACAGCTCTTATCCCTGGCCTGGGAGAGCTTAAGACAAGGATGTGTGGGTTCAGAAAGTGGGAACCCTTCTACACATTTGACACTGACTCAACTGTACAACTGTACAAGATCTTGGGTTAGTATCTGCAATGCATCAACACAGTGGTGTGAGCAAAGCAGATGACACACAGAATAGCGGGGGATGGATTGCACATCCCTTGTATCTGCCAATGCCTCTTCACTTAGGAGGTCTTTGAATATGTACAAGGACAAATGTAAACAAACACAAACATTGCCTCTTAAGGAGGACTTCAGACAGGTGCCTGGTCAAGTAACAGGCCAGGTCTTCCAGACTACATGGAGTAAGGAAATTATACCTCAATGCAAATTGCTATCAAGCAAAGCAAAGCAAAGTTCACAAAGAACTACTAGCAACTAATGTACCTGAAATCAGTCAAACACAATTAGTATACCAGACACAAAGTTAAAACAAACAACATAAGCCAACAGACAACACAGTCAAGCATATGTGCAAAGCACCAGCTCATAACAAGTGAGCTAAGCAACCTACAAAACAAACAAGTTAGTTCATGATAAACAATCAAACTCATTCAACTTGTATTGATCTCTTTGAAGCATTTGTTGCTTAACCTGAAAAACCAAGCTTAAACATGAGCAACAAGACCACTAGGACAAGCCTAGGGTCAAAAGGGGATAAAAAATTCAAAACAGCAAGTGACAAGTGTCCAAAGTCAAGACAAATCAATCAAGAAGCAAACCCAAGTGGTTTCACATTCATATCATTCATCATTATCATTTCACAAGTAAATTAGGTCAAAGCATGGCATATAGAACCTCAAAGAAGTCAACAGAATGTCTCAACTCAAATTAAATCACAAACATTCCAAAAAATCCTCAAATAAATCATGATCAAACATCATCCACAACATGATAAGCACACCAAATTTCAGCTCATTTGGATCAAAGGAAGTAGGTCAATAAAAATCAGAAAGTCAAAGCAAGTTCAAGCATACTCATACAAAGCATCAAAACATGCACCAACTTCAATTAATCATAAAACAGAAACAACATATGATAAATGAATGGGACCAAAGCCATGATATACTTCAAGATGTCTATAATCCACATGTTAAGTTTCAAGTCCATCCAATTAAGCATTAGAATTTCACAAATCATATGGCATCATGTGTCATAAAAGTCAACAATTTGGTCAAACAGGGGAGAAATTGTCAATCAAATAGAAAATGCATTCAAAAATTCCAGAAAAATTCACATGTAAACTAGACATCCACAAGTATCTTCATGCAAAAATCCAGACCATTTTGAGTTCAATAAGCATGGTAATTAAAATCATGAAGTTGGACATGAATGGTGTGACACAAATTGTCACACCCCTATTCAAAAAATCATATCTCCACAACCAGTAATGATAAAATTACAAACTCTATACCAAAATCACCATGAACATGTCTAGTTTAAGCACAAAAAATTTGAGAGGCATTGGATTATGTATCATCATTTCACAAGCAATTTGGCAAAGCATACACAAAATGGACACACATGAACAAACCCTAGCATATTTAAAAATCCACACATGCAAAAAATCTGGAAAAATCATCATAATAAACTAGAGATCATGAGGAGCATTTCACAAAAAATCCCATCCAATTTGGATTAAAATTGAAGAACTTATGAATTTTTTAAGTTGGCCATGCAAAATGAAATAAAATTTGAAAAAGGAAAATGAATTAATTAAATAATAAACCGGTCAGTGGCAGAATGGTAATATTGGGGCTCACTAAGTGAAACGCCGCGTTTCACTTAGTGAGGTGGCGCTCAGTCATACGCTACATGGGCCATAAACATGCAAAGTCATGCAGGGACACGGTTTAAGGATCAAATGCGTTCTGGGTAACATTTTTCTAGGGTTTCTGGGCAACAGCAACATGTTCATCCACACGATGAACAATATTCTCAGATTTTGGAAGTGAGTACACTAATCAAACCGTCTAACCACGTACAACACAAATCCAATCCTATTTTACCCTAATTCGTACTAACAAAAGAGAACTAAGCAAAAACACAATTGACCAACAAACTTAAATTCCAAGTTTCTCTCTCAATAATCAACCATTTTCCACGATTCAAGTTTCAAAATAATCAGCATGGAAAGACCTTCAAGAAGCATAGCATGATTTGGACAAAGGTGTGGTTCGAAAGTTTACCTTGCTTGAAGCACAGTGTTGGAATGGTGGTTTTCTGGCCGTGTAAAGTATAAACAGATGAACAATGATGTCCCAGATGATGAATGAACAATGGACTTGGAGCTCAGCTGCCTTGATTTAGCTCAAAATTTGAACTGCCATGAGAGAAAGCTTAATGGAACAGTAGTGATCTTGGCCTTACAGTTGCGGAACAAGGCTTGCAATGGCCTCAACAATGATGAGAGATGGTGAATCAATGGACCAAGGCACGAATTCCTTTGAGATTTTTCAGAAAAGTTCCAAAATGAAGAATGAGAATTTTGAGAGGAAATGATTTTCAGATCTGATTTGTGTGTTGTGGCTAGGGTTTTCAGACTGAAAATGTGCACTATATACTCTGATTAGCAATGCTTAAGTGTGGTTAGTGAAAATGGTAATTGGTTTTAGCTTAAATGAAGTGTTTTGACAATTTGCTAAAACCAACCAAAAATGCATGGGGTGCATGTTAATGCACGAAAATGGGCTTTAAACAACCTCCAAATGTGATTTCTGAACATTGGCAAATGGTAAAATGCATTGGCAAGGCTTAAATTGAAAGCTCATTTTTTCACCTCTCTCTTTTTTAATTCATGCCACTTGAAAAAGGCCATTTTGCTTGGATGATTTTTGGTGAATTGTTATGAAGGATTTGGATAGAGCATATCAAATATGACTTGTAGCAAAAAACCTCACTCAATTTGGCCAAATGGTTTGGAAGATATGCCACTTTGAAGTTCAAAAATTTCTGAAAATGATTTGATCATAACTTGCCAACCATAAATGAGAAATGAGTGTTCTTGGACTTTTTGGAAAGGTGAGAGCAAGATCTTCAACTTTCATGTTGGACAAAATTTCATTTGAAGCTTGTATGATGATGTAAATTTGAGGAGAAAAACTTTCTATTTTGGGCAGCTGAAAATTACAGGTCACCTACCATTTTAGGAAACTTTTTGTCTGACTTCAAATTCTTCAATCTTGATCTTTGAAATGTCAAATGAGACTTGTATGGACATGAATGAACCCTTTCAAACCATCTCCCACCTTGAAATCCATAAAATCAGGCACAGTTGACCACAGTTGACCAAGGTTGACTTTCTAGGGTTTCTGGTGGACTGAACAATGACTGATGACTTCTGAGCAACCAATCCTTGACCAAACCATTTCAAAAGGATCCCTAGGTCATGTGGACATGTTGGACCAACCCTAGGGCCTTGTCTCAATGGAAATTGCACTTGCTTGCTTGATTGACTGATCTCCTGACCAGTTGACCTAATTTGTCTGAATGACTTGCACTTGGGCAAAGGACAATGCAATGCTATGCAATGGACTATGTTATGTTAATGACCTAATATGAAAATGTATGTACAGAAGGTAGGTGCAAATTTGAGGTGCTACAACGAGTTCTTTATGTCTAGGGTTTTGTCTCGTCAATCCAAGTGACGAGCTATCACATGCCAATTTCCTCACGCATTTCCCTCTTTCTCTCTCCTCTATTTAACTTAAAATTAGCATGTGATTTGGATATTGTATTATATTCACACCAGATCAAATTCATATTTCCTATAAATACTACTACTTCCTCATTTACATTCACCAAATCAAATCCTCATTTATATTCACACCAAATAAAATCCTCATTTATATTCACACCAAATCAAATCCTCATTTTATATTCACACTAAATCAAATATTACACATCCATGGCTCAAAGAAATTTAATTGTTTATATCCATTCCGAAGGGTCACTTTTCACAGATTCAAGTGAGGGATTCTCATTTTGCAATACGAATTTAACTATGTTCAAAATCCACATCAACTCCGACTTTCATCATTTAAAAGACCGTATTGAAAAGAAGTTGCAACGTTATGTTGAAGACATCATTTATCGTCAACCATTATTTAATGGAGATGATAATACCGTCTTTCACATGATGACACTGATTAAGACCGACGAAGATGTCAGGTCGATGTTTCAATGTCATGTAACATTATCTCAATTACCCAGCATTGAGATATATATTCGTCTAGTCAATAATCTTGAAGAACAACCGAGTGACAATGTTGAGGAACAACCGTCTCACAACGAAAATCACGGTTATCCAACGCAATCTGTACAGTCACACGACTATGGAATGAGTCAAGCCATTGACGAAGAGCCGACTCAAAATAATGAACCTTTCATACCAAATGAAGAGGTGGGTGAGAATAGTGAGGATGATCTTGAGGAGGTTCGATTTGAAGATCTATTCAGTGTTAGCGATGACGATGGCAATGAGGAAATATTCGACACACTGGCCGTTGCACTAAGAGCGCAACCAATTAGTTTGTACAACCCACCTGCGCACATGCAAAACATAAGTTTGGATGATGCCGAACCAATCTCCGTTTTCGGCAGTTTCATACCAACTCACAACTTTGACGAAATAGAGGAGGGCATAGAGTATGAAGATAAGGAAGAGTGTCTTCTGGCGTTGCAACAATATAAAACGTAGTCTAGATTTTTCTGTGGTTAAATCTGACAGTGTACGTTTTGTCATCAAATGTAGAAATTCAACATGCAATTTCAAATGCAGGGTCTCTTTGCGCAAGGCCAACTCAAGGTGGAGAGTTGGTAAGTCTAGTGGGCCTCATACGTGCACAACCACTTCCATGTCACAAGACCATAAAAAACTCAGTTCAGAAATGATTAGCAAGAGCATAATGGAGCTTGTAAATCGGGACGCTTCTCTTAAGGTGAAGGTTATTAATGCTCATGTTGTTGAGAAATACCGGTATATCATATCATACAAAAAGGCATGGATTGCAAAGTGTAAGGCGGTTGAGTCGCTCTATGGAAATTGGGAGACATCTTACAACGATCTTCCGCAGTGGATACTGGTAATGAAAACATATTTACCAGGTACTGTAACACCCCGATAAAAATAAGATAATTATTTAATTTAAGTTAATATTATATTTATTAATTTAATTAAATAATTGGAATTATTGGATTATTATTATTATTGGAATAATAATTATTGGAAAGTATATAAGTGGGAAATAAGAAAAGAGTTCCATTTTGGAAAAGAAAGTTTTTCACGTGAAACAGAGAAGCGGCTGGGAAGTGAGAAAAGGGCAAAGAGGAAGAGCAAGAGAACGAGGGTTGAAGAAGAGAAGAGCTTGAAGCTTAAAGATTCGCCGGATTAACTCAGGTAAGGGGGGTTTATCGTCGTTTAATGGGTATTATGGGTTAGCATGTAATGGGTAGTGATAAGCCGTTGATTTGACCCTAATTGGGATTGTTGAATGCTGAAAAATTGTGATGAATAAACTGTGTTTAAGCTGTAATTGAATCTGTAATTGGATGGGTAGTGATTTCCCGAACGTAGAGCTTTTTACGGAATTGGAATCGGAGGTCCGGAAGTCCTCCAACGGCGGAAAATGCGGAGAATTCTGCATTCTGCTTAGTGTTAGCGCAGGAACAACTTTCTGTCTTGCATTAACCGGTTAACTCAGGGTGTTAACCGGTTAACACTGTTAGGAATTGTGATGTATTGCTGTTTTGCTTGCGTTAACCGGTTAACCCAGGGCGTTAACCGGTTAACACTGTTGTGATTTGTGGAAATTGCTGTTCTGTTTGCGTTAACCGGTTAACCCAGGGCGTTAACCGGTTAACACTATTGAGTTTTGCCAGAAAGCGTGTTCTGTGTTGCGTTAACCGGTTAACCCAGGGCGTTAACCGGTTAACACTGTTGGAAATTGGAAAAATTGATATTTTAATGTTGTGAACATAATTGGTGATTGGCCTATATCGGTGTGTGACGTAGTAGGGATTATTTCCCGTTGTTTTGAGTAGGATAGGTATTAGTAGAGTGTGCTAATACTGTGATTGAATTATTTGGCATGACATGATATAATTATGTGATAAATATGCTGATGATGTGTGAAAATATGCATAATGTTGTGAATGTATATAATTGTGGATGGACTGTTTTATGGCTTAGAGTGTGAGCATATGTCCATTGTGGATTGTTGTTGATGTTGCATGCTAGGTGATTTCGCATAGCATAATGTGGCCTTTATGGTGGTAGCTAATTCCCACGGTGAGGAATTAGTGATGTTAGTCAATTTGGATTGTTGTTGATGTTTGCATGCTAGGTGATTAGCGTGCATAGCATGGCCCTTGGGGTGGTAGCTAATTCCCATGGTGAGGAATTAGTGATGTGAGTCACTAGGTCTCAAATGAGTGGGACTAGTGAGCTTGGTAGCCGTACCTGGATTGGTCGGTGAAGTTGAACTATATGTTCACGAATAGTCGGTACCGCATGCATGGAGTCTCATTGCATAATATATGTATGGCGTATAATATGAATGGATGTATTCCAATATTATACGTGTGTTTGTGTTGATATTGAGTATGAGTATGAGTTGTATTGGCATTGAGTATGATATTTGAGTTGATGTGCCGTTACTGAATGTGTGATGTGATTAGGGTGATTAATGTGTTAAATTACTTAACATGACATGATATTTTATAATGCTTATTATATCGATTGAAGAACTCACCCTTACAACTATTTTTCAGGTAACGAGCAGTGATTGAGTAGAAGCTAGTGCTTGGAGTCTAGTGTAGTTCCTTAGTGGGTCATGCTCTGATAGATGTAACATCGGGACGGGATGTTTTACCTTGTTGAATAATTTTACATGTAATGTGTTACATGTTTTGAATGATCGATTTGATCTCTATCCGCTGCGTATTGTGCAATACTTTATGTTTGGAGTTAAATAATGAGCATGACTAAATATTATGGTGAATGGTGTGAAGTGTTTGTGTGACACCCTTAATTGCATATTTACTCTGATTGATATATGTTGTTATTTTAAATTAAATATTTGGGGTATTTTAGAAGGGTGTTACATTAGTGGTATCAGAGCATAGTCGGTCGAGTCGAGTCGTAATTATTCTGTTTCCCCTGTACGGGATAGGTGTTGTATAACCCTATCAGTACTTATTATTTTATCTTGTTGGGTTCTCAGAATAGAGATGGCTGGAAGAAGTAGAGACGATGCTGCGATTGCTGAGGCTCTGGGTATGCTAGCTGGAGTACTTGGGGGAAATCCGAATGTTGTGGGAATGGGAGCTGCTCGTCAACTGAGTGAGTTCCAGAAGAACAATCCTCCAATGTTCAAAGGAGCATACGACCCAGAGGGTGCTCAGAAGTGGTTGAAGGAGATCGAGAGGATCTTCCGAGTGACTGAGTGTGCCGATAACCAGAAGGTCAGGTTCGGTACGCATATGCTGTCAGAGGAAACAGATGATTGGTGGGTTGCTACCCGCACTGAGTTGGAAGCTGCCGGGAGTGCTGAGGTCACTTGGGCGGTGTTCAGAGAGAGATTTCTGAGGAAGTACTTTCCAGGGGATGTCAGAGGAAGGAGAGAGATAGAGTTCTTAGAACTGAAGCAGGGCAACCGATCTGTTACTGAGTATGCTGCTAAGTTCACAGAGCTGTCGAAGTATTACACTCCCTATGATGAGGCAGTAGCAGATGGGGCATAGTTGTTTATGCTGTTAGCGACTTTGGAGGCTAAAGATAAACTGGTGATTTGCGATCTAGCCGTGGTGTGTGATTTTCCTGATGTGTTTCCTGAAGAAGTGAATGAATTACCGCCAGAGCGTGAAGTTGAGTTCTCGATTGATTTGGTACCTGGTACTAGGCCGATATCGATGGCTCCGTATCGTATGTCTGCTGTTGAGTTAACTGAATTGAAGAGTCAGTTAGAAGATCTGTTGGATAAGAAATTTATTCGTCCGAGTGTGTCACCGTGGGGTGCACCAGTGTTATTGGTTAAGAAGAAAGAAGGTACTATGAGGTTGTGTGTGGACTACAGGCAACTGAATAAAGTGACGATCAAGAATCGGTATCCTTTGCCAAGGATTGATGATTTAATGGATCAGTTGGTTGGTGCGAGTGTGTTCAGCAAAATAGATTTGAGATCGGGATATCATCAGATACGTGTGAAAACTGAGGATATTCAGAAGACTGCTTTCAGAACAAGGTATGGACATTATGAGTATTCTGTAATGCCTTTTGGTGTGACTAATGCGCCTGGAGTATTTATGGAGTATATGAATAGGATTTTCCATCCGTACCTAGACAAGTTTGTTGTGGTGTTTATTGATGACATTTTAGTGTATTCGAAATCTGAAGAAGAGCATGCTGAACATTTGAGAGTGGTTTTAGGAGTTCTACGAGAAAAGAAGTTATTTGCTAAACTATCCAAGTGTGAATTTTGGTTAGAAGAGGTTAGTTTTCTTGGTCATGTGATTTCAAGAGGTGGTGTTGCTGTTGATCCTTCTAAGATAGAAGCGGTATCTAAGTGGGAAGCTCCGAAGTCAGTTTCTGAGATAAGAAGTTTTCTTGGACTTGCAGGTTATTATAGGAAGTTCATTGAGGGATTTTCTAAGTTGGCGTTACCGTTGACGATGTTGACTAGAAAGGGGCAAGCGTTTGTTTGGGACTCAAAATGTGAAGAAGGTTTCCAAGAGTTAAAGAGAAGGTTAACTACTGCTCCTATTCTGATATTACCAAGTCCATCGGAACTATTTGAGGTTTTCTGTGATGCTTCATTGTTGGGTTTGGGTGGTGTTTTGATGCAGAATAAGCAGGTTATAGCTTATGCTTCGAGACAACTGAGGGTTCATGAGAGGAACTATCCGACGCACGATTTAGAGTTGGCAGCTGTGGTTTTTGTTCTGAAGTTATGGAGGCATTACTTGTACGGGTCAAGATTTGAGGTTTTCAGTGACCATAAAAGTTTAAAGTATTTGTTTGATCAGAAAGAGTTGAATATGAGACAGAGGAGATGGTTAGAGTTTCTGAAAGATTATGACTTTGGTTTGAATTACCATCCGGGTAAAGCAAACGTAATGGCTGATGCATTGAGTCGGAAATCATTGCATGTGTCTATGTTAATGGTTAAGGAATTGGATTTAATTGAGCAGTTTAGAGACTTGAGTTTGGTGTGTGAGAGTACTCACAATAGTGTTAAATTGGGAATGTTGAAGTTAACGAGTGGTATTCTGGATGAGATTAGAGAGGGTCAAAAATCCGATGTGCTTTTGGTTGATAAGTTGACTTTAGTGAATCAAGGTCAAGGTGGTGAATTCAGAGTTGATGAGAATGGTGTTTTGAAATTTGGTAATCGGGTGTGTATTCCGGATGTTACCGAACTTAAGAAGAGTATTCTTGAGGAAGGTCATCGTAGTGGCCTGAGTATTCATCCTGGAGCTACAAAGATGTATCATGATTTGAAAAAGTTATTTTGGTGGCCGGGAATGAAAAGAGAAATTGCGAGTTTTGTTTGTTCTTGTTTGACTTGTCAGAAGTCAAAGATTGAGCATCAGAAGCTGTCTGGGCTAATGCAACCGTTGGCTATTCCAGAGTGGAAGTGGGATAGTATCAGTATGGATTTTGTTTCTGGTTTACCGAGGACAAGTAAGAATTTTGAAGCTATTTGGGTGATTGTTGACAGATTGACAAAATCGGCTCATTTCATTCCGATCAGAATGGATTATCCGTTAGAGAGATTGGCTGAGTTGTATATTGAGAAGATTGTAAGTTTGCATGGTATTCCGTCGAGTATTGTTTCGGACAGAGATCCTAGATTTACATCGAAGTTCTGGGAAGGTTTGTAGAAGGCTTTGGGAACTAAGCTGAGATTGAGTTCTGCATATCATCCGCAGACTGATGGTCAGACTGAGAGGACGATTCAGTCACTGGAGGATCTTTTGAGGGCTTGTGTTTTGGAAAAGGGAGGTGCTTGGGATTGTTATTTACCTTTGATTGAGTTTACCTACAACAATAGTTTTCATTCGAACATTGGTATGGCACCATTTGAAGCTTTGTATGGTAGAAGATGTCGGACACCGTTATGTTGGTATGAGTCCGGTGAGAGTGTTGTGGTTGGACCGGAGATTGTTCAACAAACTACGAAAAAGATTAAGATGATTCAGGAGAAGATGAGGATTGCTCAGAGTCGTCAGGAGAGTTATCACGACAAGAGGAGGAAGTCACTTGAGTTTCAAGAGGGAGATCATGTGTTTCTTCGGGTTACTCCGATAACTGGGGTTGGTCGAGCTTTGAAGTCGAAGAAGTTGACACCTCGATTTATTGGTCCTTATCAGATTTTGGAGAGGATAGGGGAGGTAGCCTATCGTATCGCTTTACCGCCGTGACTTGCGAATTTGCATGAGGTTTTTCATGTGTCTCAGTTGAGGAGGTACATTCATGATCCGTCGCATGTAGTCCAAGTAGATGATGTACAGGTGAGAGATAACCTGACTGTCGAGACATCACCTATGAGGATAGAGGATCGAGAGTTGAAGCAATTGCGGGGTAAAGAGATTGCTTTGGTGAAGGTAGCTTGGGGAGGACCAGCAGGTGGCAATGTGACTTGGGAACTTGAGAGTCAGATGAAGGAGTCTTATCCTGAGTTATTCGCTTGAGGTATGTTTTCGAGGACGAAAACTCTTTTAGTGGGGGAGAGTTGTAACACCCCGATAAAAATAAGATAATTATTTAATTTAAGTTAATATTATATTTATTAATTTAATTAAATAATTGGAATTATTGGATTATTATTATTATTGGAATAATAATTATTGGAAAGTATATAAGTGGGAAATAAGAAAAGAGTTCCATTTTGGAAAAGAAAGTTTTTCACGTGAAACAGAGAAGCGGCTGGGAAGTGAGAAAAGGGCAAAGAGGAAGAGCAAGAGAACGAGGGTTGAAGAAGAGAAGAGCTTGAAGCTTAAAGATTCGCCGGATTAACTCAGGTAAGGGGGGTTTATCGTCGTTTAATGGGTATTATGGGTTAGCATGTAATGGGTAGTGATAAGCCGTTGATTTGACCCTAATTGGGATTGTTGAATGCTGAAAAATTGTGATGAATAAAGTGTGTTTAAGCTGTAATTGAATCTGTAATTGGATGGGTAGTGATTTCCCGAACGTAGAGCTTTTTACGGAATTGGAATCGGAGGTCCGGAAGTCCTCCAACGGCGGAAAATGCGGAGAATTCTGCATTTTGCTTAGTGTTAGCGCAGGAACAGCTTTCTGTCTTGCGTTAACCGGTTAACCCAGGGTGTTAACCGGTTAACACTGTTAGGAATTGTGATGTATTGCTGTTTTGCTTGCGTTAACCGGTTAACCCAGGGCGTTAACCGGTTAACACTGTTGTGATTTGTGGAAATTGCTGTTCTGTTTGCGTTAACCGGTTAACCCAAGGCGTTAACCGGTTAACACTGTTGAGTTTTGCCAGAAAGTGTGTTATGTGTTGCGTTAACCGGTTAACCCAGGGCGTTAACCGGTTAACACTGTTGGAAATTGGAAAAATTGATATTTTAATGTTGTGAACATAATTGGTGATTGGCCTATATCGGTGTGTGACGTAGTAGGGATTATTTCCCGTTGTTTTGAGTAGGATAGGTATTAGTAGAGTGTGCTAATACTGTGATTGAATTATTTGGCATGACATGATATAATTATGTGATAAATATGCTGATGATGTGTGAAAATATGCATAATGTTGTGAATGTATATATTATGTATGTAATTGTGGATGGACTGTTTTATGGCTTAGAGTGTGAGCATATGTCCATTGTGGATTGTTGTTGATGTTGCATGCTAGGTGATTTCGCATAGCATAATGTGGCCTTTATGGTGGTAGCTAATTCCCACGGTGAGGAATTAGTGATGTTAGTCAATTTGGACTGTTGTTGATGTTTGCATGCTAGGTGATTAGCGTGCATAGCATGGCCCTTGGGGTGGTAGCTAATTCCCATGGTGAGGAATTAGTGATGTGAGTCACTAGGTCTCAAATGAGTGGGACTAGTGAGCTTGGTAGCCGTACCTGGATTGGTCGGTGAAGTTGAACTATATGTTCACGAATAGTCGGTACCGCATGCATGGAGTCTCATTGCATAATATATGTATGGCGTATAATATGAATGGATGTATTCCAATATTATACGTGTGTTTGTGTTGATATTGAGTATGAGTATGAGTTGTATTGGCATTGAGTATGATATTTGAGTTGATGTGCCGTTACTGAATGTGTGATGTGATTAGGGTGATTAATGTGTTAAATTACTTAACATGACATGATATTTTATAATGCTTATTATATCGATTGAAGAACTCACCCTTACAACTATTTTTCAGGTAACGAGCAGTGATTGAGTAGAAGCTAGTGCTTGGAGTCTAGTGTAGTTCCTTAGTGGGTCATGCTCTGATAGATGTAACATCGGGACGGGATGTTTTACCTTGTTGAATAATTTTACATGTAATGTGTTACATGTTTTGAATGATCGATTTGATCTCTATCCGCTGTGTATTGTGCAATACTTTATGTTTGGAGTTAAATAATGAGCATGACTAAATATTATGGTGAATGGTGTGAAGTGTTTGTGTGACACCCTTAATTGCATATTTACTCTGATTGATATATGTTGTTATTTTAAATTAAATATTTGGGGTATTTTAGAAGGGTGTTACAGGTACCATTATAGAATTACAAACCCTACCTGTGATTTCAAATGATGGTTCATACTTGGGTGACCAAAGGATATTTCATCGTCTGTTTTGGGCGTTTAGACCATGTATACGTGGCTTCGCGTATTGTAAACCAATTGTGCAGGTTGATGGAACTTGGTTGTATGGCACGTACAGAGGGACTCTGCTGATGGTTATGGCACAGGATGGGAACGGGAACATATTTCCGATAGTGTTCGCATTGGTTGAAAGTGAGATAAAGGAAGCCTGGAGTTTCTTTCTTAAGAATTTGAGAATACATGTTACCCCCCCAAGCAAATCTATGCCTAATATCAGACAGGCATGAATCAATAAAGAGTGCATACAACAACCCGGAAAATGGATGGCAGTTTCCTCCTTCATCACACGTCTATTGCATTAGACATATCGCGCAAAACTTCATGCGGGAGATTAAAGACAAGGATCTGCGGAAAATAGTTGTTAACATGGGTTATGCGTTAACAGAGGCAACGTTTAACTACTATCGAGGGGAAATCCGAAGAACAAACAACGACGCTTTATCATGGATAGACAACATCCCTCGCGAGAAGTGGGCAAGGGCATTTGACGGAGGGCAACGCTGGGGTCACATGACAACTAACCTAGCAGAAGCAATGAACGCGGTGTTGAAAGAAACCCGGAACCTTCCAATCACTGCATTGGTCAAATCTACGTACTATCGTTTAGGATCACTATTTGGTAGAAGAGGCCATCAGTGGACAAAAATGTTAGCCTCTGGGCAGGTTTTCACTGATAACTGCAACAAGGGGATGGCTGAGGAAGTCATCAAAGCTAACACGCATAACGTCATGCAGTTCGACCGAGAGAGATTTTATTTCATGGTCCAAGAGAAGATTAATCATAACGACGGTCGACCAACCGGAACGTTCAGCGTTGGTCTGAGGAAACAACACTGTGACTGTGGGAAATTTCAGGCATTTCACTTACCTTGCTCCCATGTAATCGCAGCATGTTCGAGCATACGCCAGAACTATTCCATTCACATTCCAGACGTCTTCAAAATTCTTAACATCTTCAAGGTCTATCAGGAGAGTTTCCTAGGACTTCCCCATGAGGAGAATTGACCACAATATGAAGGATTTACTCTTTGCCACGACGACTCTATAAGAAGGAGGAAGAAAGGGCGCCCAAACAACACCAAGATTAGAACCGAGATGGACGACGTTGAGAAGGAAAAGAGAAGGTGTGGAATTTGCCGTGAAATAGGACACATGCGTAGGAAATGTCCTAATGTTGCAGGACCATCCCAACGACCTTCCAGATGATTATGTTGTTTTAAATATCCGTTCAGATGACTATGTTTTTTTATTTATTTATTAACTACTATGCACGTAATATATATAAACCATTGTGTATTTCTAATGTCTTTTGGGAACAAACATTTATGAAATACATTTGTTAATCAAAGGGTTATGGTTACAAAGTAAAACCACATTAACTAAACAACAACAACAACCAACACAACTGGTAATTAAAAAACTAATCAACAACAACAACCAACACAAGTGGACCGTCAACTCCTCTATTAACTTCACCACTATGTGTCGAAAACATACACTGGACATCTTCATCATTTTCTATACGATCCAGGTAATACATGTACGTACCATCGGGGCTTGCATCAGTCAACGTTATGTATGGACAACGATACTCTACTTTCCTCACCTTCATACGACGCCCGCCCAACTGTCGGAAGCCAGTGTGGATGGCAGAAATCAGTGTTCTGAAATTTCATTGCGGATCAAGGCAAACACTCATTTTTTCAGCGTGTCCATAAAATACAAGACCACAAACAGACATTCTGAACTAAAGAAAGGATTTGGTGGTCTGAGTTACATTTCTACAAGTTCTGCTATTTATACAAAAATTAATAGTTGAATACTCGGTCATTCATTGGCCGAGACAGTACAAACACAAAAACTTTTTGGCAGGAAAGATATCATTCCCAAAAAATGATTGACATTTTAGAGGGAAAAATAACAATTTTATTATTAATATATAAGACACAATTATTTCTATTATTAATATTCTAAAATTTAATCATTTTTATTATTAATATTTCAAAAATAATAATATCACAATTTTTTTTATTAACATGAAAAACTATAATTATTTACTATTTATTTTAAATATTTTTTTATAAAAAAGTTATTATTATTTTTAATTAAATCAATTATATTAATTAAATATAAAATTAATAATTAAAAATCAATTTATTAATTATTATTAGTATTTAATAAAATATTTTAAAAAAAAAAAATCTATCTTCATGTCCTCATCACTTGAAGTGACGAGCCCTAACTGCGTAAATTGGGCCTTCATCCCCTCGTCACTTGAAGTGACGAGCCCTAACTGAAAAAGGAGGTAGATTGGGAAATTATTTTCAGACTGGAGCATATTGGGTAAAAAATTTCAATAGGAGGGCATATGAAGCAAAATCTTGTTTTTTGAATGTAAAACAATTCTAATAGAAGCACACTCGATGCATTAAAGTGTTCCTCAATTTTATATGTATATAACAAATTCATATTCCAAAAAGTGGAATGAAATATTAATAGCAGACGCATAAGTACATACTATGAAAGCACATGGGCGCGAAATAAGTGCTTCTCTTCGCTCACATGGGCGCGAAATAAGTGCTTCTCTTCGCTATAGCAGCAGCTTCCACTCTACTTTTGCCACCTACAAAGTCATTTGTATAAAGTCATTAATTAAGACTTAAATAAAATCAAATGTCATAACGATTTAACACCCAAAAATTATATATATATATATATATATATATATATATATATATATATATATATATATATATATATATATATATATATATATATATATATATATATATATATATAAAAGATGAAAAAAAGGTAGAAGTTAAATTATGTTTTCTTTTCATTAATAACATTAGTTAAGTTGTTTTTGTAAACTTGAAATTGACAAAGATAAAAGTTCCAAATAAAATAGTTGTGATTTACCATTATTTTCAACTGGAAGTCTCGAAATTGCTTTAACAAGCAGACACAAAAAGGATAGTCATCCTTTTCTTAACAAATGTACTACAAATCTACCTTTTTTTATAAGCAGAGCATTAGGGACACTATCCCTTACACAAACCAAAAGGGCCAAACAGACCCAAGAAGAGCAGAACCAAGACCAAAACTAAAAAGAACCGACCCAAAACACACCCCCTGCAAGCAATCAAATCAAGTTAAATGGACAAAAGCTTAAACAGACCCTGCAGCAATAAGGCTATCCCTTCTAGCCTACGAAAAGCACCAAACACATGAACAAAAGAGGAAGATCGAAATGGCGCATGCACACAAACTGCAGCCAGCAACAAGCAACCAAATTGAAAATGGCCAACCAGCGCAGGACCCAAAACCGAAACAGGGCTGATTGCAAATAACCTGCTCAGAACACCAAATAAACCAGAAGCAAACCTCTAGCGAGACTACAACGCGAGTTCCTCGAAAGCCAGAACAGCGGAAAACAAATTCAAGCCGACAAAATGCAATCCATAAAATCCTTGTCTTTAGCCATCAACCATTTCCAATAAAATAGTTTGAATCTATGAAACTTACTCGATAAATCTTTAAAGCCTACATTAAAAAGCACTCTTTATGAGATGCAAAGGGCCTAAAGACTACATATACCACTTTATACTTGCCATCCCTATTGACATATCAATCTGATTAAGGGTCTTAGCACAGCTATAATTTTTAGTTAAATATATTACCTTGGCAGGATAATAGTTAGTTATATCAAGACCATGGTTCTCAGGCTCTGACCCTTGAACCGAAAATTCCTTCCTAATCTGAGGTCACGGAGAAAGATGTTGCAGAGAAGAGAAGACCTCATCAAAACATTTTCTTTTCCATTTCTCTAATATAAAGAAATGAATGGTGATTTGATGCACATATTTACAAAACAATATTGATTACCTGTTGGGAAATTGTTGGAGAGGGTGAATCATTGCACCTTTTAGGTGGATATTTGTCAAAAGATTTCAGCTCCCTGATTAACAAGAAGCAAATTAAACATTTTTCTTTGCATGATTTTGCAACATATTTACAAACTATTACAATACCTAATTAGATTGACGTTACTATCATTTTCAATCTGATCAATAACTTTTATCTCCTCATCTTCAGAAATCTTAAGTTCTTTCTTGAAACCATTTAATAAATTTGTCCTTTCCTGTCAAGACACATGATAAACAAAAGTAGTTAAGGACAATTTTCAAATACCATATAATACAGTTTTTATATTCATATGAATACCTCATTGAAATGGTTGTTTTTGTACAACAGAGCAGTCAACAGACAAGCATACGCTTCTATTTGTTTTTGATGAATTAGAGTTTTAAGAAACTCAGATGAGACGCCATCATTGACATGAAAATCTGAAATTAGTTTACATAATTCCAGTATTATTTAAAATCAAGAAAGAATGGAAGGGGATAAATGATCAAAAGCAGTAAAATAAACTTTTAGATTACCAGAGTAAGGAGTCAATTGATGCCCCGCAACAGGAACAGCAGGAGGAGTCAATTGATGCCCCGCAACTGGAACAGCAGGAGGAGTCAATTGATGCCCCGCAACTGGAACAGCAGGAGGAGTCAATTGATGCCCCGCAACTGGAACAGCAGGAGTAGTAGTAGGAGGAGTAAATTGATCCTCCACGTCTGCAATCAGATGTGTTGCGATGCCGGAATTATTATCAGAATCTAAGTCAGGAGTAACTTCACGCCCCACGATTGGAACTGCCGTAGTCGTGATGTCGGAGAATGAAGAATGAAGAGTCTGTGTCTCAGGATTCTTCCTCTTCCTCTGAGTCTTCTTTGTTTTTGTCTTTCTCAGCGGTTTCTATTGACATATGATAAAATGAAGGGTCAGAATCAAAAACAATTAAAAAAAGCAATTCTAAAGGTTTTGAGTTAAGCAATCTAAAATTCTTTAGTAGTTGCACCATAACTCCACTTAAGTGCCGATTCTATGGCATTAAATCCACCGCCATACAGCTCCTTATACCTAACCTTTCTGTCTTTTAATTCTTTCAAGAACTCCATACGGATTCTAGGCCAATCTTCCTCATTTTTCGACATCCCGAGCAAAGATGCTACACATCTAAAACCGCAATTGCCATCCGACTTAACATCAACAATTTTGTCCAAATATGGTTTGATATTATCGGGAATTTGAGAAAAATATTTTCTCAAATTCCCGATAATATCAAACCATATTTGGACAAAATTGTTGATGTTAAGTCGGATGGCAATTGCGGTTTTAGATGTGTAGCATCTTTGCTCGGGATGTCGAAAAATGAGGAAGATTGGCCTAGAATCCGTATGGAGTTCTTGAAAGAATTAAAAGACAGAAAGGTTAGGTATAAGGAGCTGTATGGCGGTGGATTTAATGCCATAGAATCGGCACTTAAGTGGAGTTATGGTGCAACTACTAAAGAATTTTAGATTGCTTAACTCAAAACCTTTAGAATTGCTTTTTTTAATTGTTTTTGATTCTGACCCTTCATTTTATCATATGTCATTAGAAACCGCTGAGAAAGACAAAAACAAAGAAGACTCAGAGGAAGAGGAAGAATCCTGAGACACAGACTCTTCATTTTTCATTCTCCGACATCACGACTACGGCAGTTCCAATCGTGGGGCGTGAAGTTACTCCTGACTTAGATTCTGATAATAATTCCGGCATCGCAACACATCTGATTGCAGACGTGGAGGATCAATTTACTCCTCCTACTACTACTCCTGCTGTTCCAGTTGCGGGGCATCAATTGACTCCTCCTGCTGTTCCAGTTGCGGGGCATCAATTGACTCCTCCTGCTGTTCCAGTTGCGGGGCATCAATTGACTCCTCCTGCTGTTCCAGTTGCGGGGCATCAATTGACTCCTCCTGCTGTTCCAGTTGCGGGGCATCAATTGACTCCTCCTGCTGTTCCTGTTGCGGGGCATCAATTGACTCCTTACTCTGGTAATCTAAAAGTTTATTTTACTGCTTTTCATCATTTATCCCCTTCCATTCTTTCTTGATTTTAAATAATACTGGAATTATGTAAACTAATTTCAGATTTTCATGTCAATGATGGCAATGATGGCGTCTCATCTGAGTTTCTTAAAACTCTAATTCATCAAAAACAAATAGAATCGTATGCTTGTCTGTTGACTGCTCTGTTGTACAAAAACAACCATTTCAATGAGGTATTCATATGAATATAAAAACTGTATTATATGGTATTTGAAAATTGTCCTTAACTACTTTTGTTTATCATGTGTCTTGACAGGAAAGGACAAATTTATTAAATGGTCTCAAGAAAGAACTTAAGATTTCTGAAGATGAGGAGATAAAAGTTATTGATCAGATTGAAAATGATAGTAACGTCAATCTAATTAGGTATTGTAATAGTTTGTAAAAGTTTATAGGAATAACTCAAACTAGTGGCATAATAAATGCTGCAAAACTAGGGCTCAAAATATACTGAGTTAAAAGAACTCAATTATCACGTGGACACAGAAAACGCGTTCAGAGTCTCCCATCTCCGGCAAAGAGCCTCACCGGAGCGGACCAAACGTTCAAATTCAACCACCAAATCTCTGCGTCCTCGCTCTATACCCTCCCTTAATTTCCATCAATCTTTCACCAATTAAACGAGGCAAACCGTACATGAGCCCTAGTTCACCGAATCTTAAATTAAATAAATATCATGCGTTAATCCAGTCCCAAATCTTAGGGTTAACGTTCCTCAGGGTGAATGCTACAAGATGGTAACAAAATTAGAAGAAAAAAAAAAGAAGGAATCAAATACCTCCGAAGCGGAGGTTTGCTCCGGCGATCGTTGGAATGAAGAAGATAACGACGCCGTGGAAACTCTTGAGTCAGGTACAAATTCTCTTCTCCGTGCTTCCCTTTCTTCACTCTTCTTCTTCTATCCCGTTCTTCTGAGTATTGATGAACGATTCCGTGCGCGGATTGCATATTACTCGGTCTAAACGGATTATTTTTTTATTATTTTTTATAAAAAATTAATTAAAAAAATCTAAATGTTTAATATAAATAATTATAAATATAATATATACGATATATTATTTGAAATTTAATACATTTTTAACTATTATAAATACTATAATATTTTTAAGTACAACACAAATTCAAAATTATTCAAAATAATAAAATATTCCACACAAATTAATAGAATGCGAAAAGTTATTAAGTGAGACATAGAATTTAATATTTATTCAATTATATTAATAAATTATATTTAACATAAAAATAACAAATATAATATAAGAGATAAAATTTAAAAGACAAACAACTCAACATGTTGTTTTTAGATGAAAAAAAAAATATTAGTATAATATTAGAATTTTTTTGTAATTAAAGTTTTTAAGACCGGTTTTCTAAGATCGTGCTAAAGAAACTCTTACAAAATTTGGATTGTAATTTAAAGGCATAAGCCCTATGTTTTCAGTGCGTGAGTGAAGAGTGGTTTAGCTCTTGTTGTTTCAGAGCTTCAATGTGAGGTTCTGAGCAACAACGAAGGAGAGCTCTGAAGTGAGTGAGGTTTTAGAGAATGAAATGAGTGAGAGTTTCTATGATCTTTTTCAGAATGAATGCATAGCCGAAATTGGTGATGAGCAAGGGATTTATAGAGATTCTTTCTAATAGAACCTCATTCTGTTAGCTTCTGATATATATATATATATATATATATATATATATATATATATATATATATATATATATATATATATATATATATATATATAATATTATATATATATATATATATATATATATATATATATATATATATATATATATATATGCTTAACCTAAAAATTACTGAGTCTCACAATTATCCTTCTGAGCATGTAGATACGTAACCACACACATGACATCTATCTCCCTGTTTCTTTTCCTCGGCAGTTTGCTCAGCGACCGGCGCCACAACAACCTCCAACTCGGCGACCCTAGTCTTGAGGGCCTTCTTCTCCTCATCCGTCGACTTAAGGTCAGCCTGCACCTTGGATGGAGACATGGATGGAGTATCATTTTCCTTTTGTTAGCATGAAATATATACACATTAAAAATGAAATAAAATTATTTAATGCTTTTCTAAGAGGATGGCATGTGATTATTTTGACAACACTCAACCATTTGCAATTTATACCAACTGTGATTACTTTAATTAAATGTATGATCGTATGATGCAGTATTTTAAAAATCGGGTCGGTCAAACCGGGAACCGGCCAAGTAACATGTCTAGTTCAACTGTTAGATCGCTTATGTCATTGGAACGATACAAATCGGTAAAAACTGATGTAAACCGAAAAAACCGATGCTTTTCCTAAACTGGCGGTTTGATTGCATTTTTTATTTTTATTTAAAAATAAAATAAAAAGCGTCATTTTGATTATTTTAATATATATATATATATATATATATATATATATATATATAATTTTAATAATGTAAAAATATTTAGTAATAAATAAAACCAATAGAACACATTAGTCTATTATAAACTGTGTTTTCTATGCTTTTAAAATATTTCAAACTAATAAGAACAAATAATGAAAAGAAAATAAAAATATTATATTAATATATAATAATTAATATTGAATAAAAATAATATAATATTATTTTAAGTTGTTATATATATATATATATATATATATATATATATATATATATATATATATATATATATATATATATATATATATATATATATATATATATATATATTATATATATATATATATATATATATATATAATTTTAATAATGTAAAAACATTTACTAATAAATAAAAACAATACAAGACAATGGGTGTATCATATAACATATTAGGTCTATCATAAACCCAACGTGTTCTATGCGTTTTAAAACATTTCAAACTAATAAGAACAAATAATGAAAAGAAAATTAAAATATTATATTAATATATAATATAAAATATTGAATAAAAATAATATAATATTATTTTAAGTTGTGTTATATATATATATATATATATATATATATATATATATATATATATATATATATATATATATATATATATATATATATATATATATATATATATATATATGTATAAAAGGGCGAAGCTTAACCTAAAAATTACTGAGTCCGACAGTTATCCTTCTGAGCGTGTAGACACGTAACCACACACATGACATTTATCTCCCTGTTTCTTTTCCTCGGCAGTTTCCTCAGCGACCGGTGCCACAGTAACCTCCAACTCGGCGACCCTAGTCTCGAGGGTTTTCTTCTCCTCATCCGTCGACTTAAGGTCAGCCTGCTCCTTGGATGGAGACATGGATGAAGTATCATTTTCCTTTTGTTAGCATGAAATATATACACATTAAAAATGAAATAAAAGTGTTTAATGCTTTTCTAAGAGGATGACATGTGATTATTTTGACAACACTCAACCATTTGCAATTTATGCCAACTTTGATTAGCACAACAAGTAGGTTATATCATACAAACAAATATACATATATCAATTATATACAATTATATACACAGAAAAAAGTAAGCTAAACCCATTGGAGACTACTCCCTAGCATAGTCGCCACTTAATTTCTGTAGCGATAAATTCATGACCATCAAGCTATGGATAAGCTAGACGTCGATAAAACCAGGGTCACCACCGCGCTTTTATTGTTTCCAAGAGAAAAGGGAAAAGTACGAAATGATGTTATACAGAGGTAAGGGGGTTGGTTATACAGAGGGAATGTGTTAGCACCCAAAGTGTCTTAGGTACTCCTAGGGAGCCCTTTCTTGCCTGCATATGTATTTTGTACAAAATGATGTTTTTAAACAAATAGAATGAGGGGATGAGAAAAGAATTCATTAATTATATTTTTGTGTTTGACAAGACCTTCGGACTTGTGCCTACGTACCAACATAAAATGAGGGATAAAAACCTCGTAGTTCGTGGTATAAATTTCAAAGTGGATGCATTGATGTTTAACAAAACTAAGTTTGAAAGGCACAAAGGCCTAAAATGGTTTGAATGAGTTAGTTGTTTTTGGTTGTTTGAAAGTTTTAAGTCAAGTATGATTAAGTCTATTTACAAGTTTGATTAAGAAAAGACTTTGAAAATGCAATGGCATAAGGCCAAAGTTTCTAGTTTGCAATATGGTCTAAGTTTAGAAAAAAACAGACACAAGCAAAGAAGATTTTTAAAAGGAGGGAGAGATTTTGAAATTAAAGAAATTAGGAGGAGATGAAGAGACTAATCCTAAGCATAAATTCAAAAGTTAAGAGTTGAAAAGATCTGACTAATGGGCTGCAATCCAATAGACAAGAATGTCATATAGAAACCCAAATTCCCTTGGACATTAGAATCAAGCAACAAAATGGTGCATAATATATCAACTTGAATAGCAAAGGAATAAAATAAATACAGCCACATCCAAACTTAGCAACTCCATGATCTTCTTCAAATTTGCCCATGTAGCAGATAAATTCCACAAGTTACATGTTCAAAATAACAACTTCACAATGATCATGTTGCAGATGAAATCAAAAAGGTCTTCAATGATGTATCAGATGAAATTTCAAATTACAAGCACTTGGTTTCATAAAAGTTGGCATTGGCCAAGTCCTTGTTGCATAGGGAATGTTGCCTAAATTCTAAGTCCAATTGTCTCAAACCAAACCAACAGTCTGTAGCGGTAAATTCATGATCATCAAGCTATGGATAAGCAAAACATCAATAAAACCAGAGTGGCCACCGCACTTTTATTGTTTCCAAGGGAAAAGGGAAAAGTACGAACAAAACCCAAAAGTAATAAGTTTTCAAATCAAAACTAATAAAATGTCAGAGATTTCAGGTAAGGGGGTTGGTTACACAAAGGGAAGGTGTTAGCACCCAAAGTGTCCTAGGTACTCCTAGGGAGCCCTTTTTTGTGTGCATATGTATTTTGTATAAATTGATGTATACAAGAAAATAGAATGGGGGGATGAGAAAAGAATTTATTAATTATATTTTTGTGTTTGACAAGACCTTCGGACTTGTGCCTACGTACCAACATAAAAATGAGGGGATCAAAACCTCGTAGTTCGTGGTATAAATTTCAAAATAGATGCATTGCTCTTAACAAAATTAAGTTTGAAAGGCACAAAGGCCTAAAAATGGTGTGAATGAGTTAGTTCTTTTTGACTTTTTGAAAGTTTAAGTCAAGTATAATTAAATCTATTTACAAGTTTGATTAAGAAAAGAAGTTTAAAAATGCAATGACATAAGGCTAAAGTTTCTAATTTGTAAAGTGGTCAAAGTTTAGAACAAAACTAGTTCAAGCAAAGAAGAATTTTAAAAAAAGGGGTAAAGATTTTGAAATTAAAGAAGTGGGGAGGAGATGAAGAGACTAATCCTAAGTACAAAATTAAAAGTTCAGAGTTGAAAAGATCTGACCAATGAGTAGCAATCCAAATTCCCTTGGACATTAGAATCAAGCAACAAATAATGCATAATATATCAATCTTGAAAAGCAAGGCATCAAATAAAGATAGCCACATCCAATCTTAGCCACTCCATGATCTTCTTCAAATTTGCCCATGTAGCAGATGAATTTCACAAGTCACAGGTTCAAAATAACAGCTTCATAATGATCATGTTGCAGTTCAACTCAAAGGGATCTTCCATGATGTATCAGATGAAATTTCAAATTGCAAGTACTTGGTTTCATAGAAAGTTGGCATTGGCCAAGTCCTTTAGTATAGGGAGGTTGCCTAGATTCTAAGTCCAAGGGTCTAAGATCAAGTCAACAGTCCACACAAAAGTTTTTTAGGGTTTTTATGTCTTATTATGTACATTAATGGTCAAAGACCACAGAAACAAACAAAATATACATAAACAAGATATATCACACAATATGGTCCAAGTGGACAAAGTGAAAATGGTATTAATATAAACAATTATAATGGTATGAATAATGGCAAATGAATAAAGACTTGAAATTAAATTGCATTAAAGTAAATGACTTGAAATTAAATGTTAGTTGTTAATGAGTTAGAAGTTAGTATTGTTTTTGCTTTTTCTTTCATTTTAAGTCATTCTTTGGAGAACACTCAACCCACTTATCACAAGCATGGATCCTTGAACCAAGACATCTTCCAAAGGAAGGAAAAAAGACCAAGTTTCCACACAATACCATGAACGAGGGGAGACTTACAATCTAACTAACTAGAATGTTATGCCTTTTGTGTCAAATATTTAGCGCTATGTTAAGCAATCGTAATTGGACTTATGTAGAAGTCATAACTATTTGAGGTCGGACAATAGAATTTTGGTGCTAATGCATGTTGGAGACATAGTATAGTGGACTATGCTCATGAAACATACCACACAGAAAAAGAATATGTAAAAGAGGTGGCCTAATCTCATCCATACTTATGTTGATTTTGCAATCAACTAGCCTTAGGATTTAGAGGTATCATATGTCAAATGAAATGGATGCATAAAGAAGGAGAATTAGATGAAGAGGGAGGGGAATGGATCAAAACTCAAATTGGTCAAAGGAGGACTTTTACCAAGTTAAGATCATTCATTCATTTTGGGAGATGGAATGTACATTCCATCAATCCCCTAAATCCAATGATCTTAACCTAACAAAGTCAAATCAACCTTGACCGAGGCCCAACAACACAAGTCAAACTTATACAAACCATCAAAATAGCTCAACACAATTATTTGACATTTATTCAATTTTAAAATACTAAAAATAATGCATTAAATTAAATATGGTTTGTCAAATTCCTAAAACCTCATCAAATCACCAAAGAAATGACCATGAGATTTATCATAGGTCAAACAAGGTCAAAGGACCTTGGAGAAAAAATTTCAGAATTTTTAGAGACTTAAAAGTTTTTTTAAACAATTTAAAATATTCACAAAATCCATTAAATCATGAAAAATATTAATAATGATCCAAAAAATAATTTTAATTCAAAATATGAAAGAGGAATTTATTTATATTTTTTTGGTGAAAGTCTCATTTTTTTGGATCAATATTAAAATTAATATGAATTAATGAAAACCAAATGAAATAAAATGAAAATCAGAAGAAGAAAAAAACGCGGACCACTTGATCTCCCTCATTAATTGAGGTGGCAGATCAAGTGGATGGAAACACGCGTTCCATGATGGAACTCAGTCAGCGTGTCACAGGCGTGGTAAGCACAACCAACGCCCAAGATTAAAACATTTTAAATCAGATCAATGGCTCAGAACCTGTCCAGCACACCACCGGTGCTGGACCTCCGGTCACCTTCTCAAGCGAGGTCCACCGGACTAGTTCACTCATCACCATCACTAAAATGAAAAAAGATGACATGATCTGAAAGAAAAAATGGCGTAAAGCACGAATCTGACCTCAATTTCAACTAACTCCAAATATATAGAAAGATATGAGGAGTTGAATTTTGAGGTGTGTCAACTGAGTTGCTTCGATTTGACCTCAAAGTAAGTCAATCTTCTTGCCTACATTGGTAGGAGTTCAGACAACCAAAGATCCAAGAGAATTGATGAGAATTGAGTGAGAATCGAAAAGAAGAAGATTTTTGAAAATTACCTTCAATGTTGTGCAGAATTGGATCTTGCTTGCTTCACGCTTGATTTGTCACACTCGAGGAGCTTGCAGAAGTGGTTTGGCAATGGTATAAAGCTTTGGATCCTGGAGCTTTTGAATCTCCAAACAGTGAGATTCAAACACAATTTTCAAGTTGAAAATTCTCAAGTTTTCCGTCGAATGGTGAGGGTTTGAATTGGGGGGAAAAGCTGGCGCGCAAAGTGTGTTTGGAATGAGCTCCAAGGCATTGTATTTATAGCATTTGGGATTGATAATTGCACACTTGAAAAATTGCTAAAATTAGCAAGGTGATGCACAAGCTTGCATGGGAGTGTACAAGCCCATGAATCAATCTATTATGATACAATTGTAACTTTACTGAAGTTCAAATCATGCTTGAATGGCAAGGCAATGTGAAGTGGAGTTTTGGACATTTGATTTTCTCCAATGATGCAGACCTATTAAGACCATGCGCAGCCCTAGCAAACCTCATCCAAAATGCATGAAGTAGGGTTCTTTGGAAGGCTTAGATCAAGGGGAACAACTTTGATGTTGGACACTTTTTCATTTGGAACTTGGATCATGGTGAATTTTAAGGTGGAAGTTTGGAAATTTCAACATGTTGAAAAATTTTCTAAGTGTCAAGTCATATATCTCAAAATTCCACCTTGCTTAACTTTTTATGTGAGCTTCGAATGAGAAATATGTCTTTATCAAAGTTGTATATATTTCAAAGAAATTCAAAATGGTCACCAATTTCATGTCATTTGGATTTAGAATGATAGAGTTATGTATTTTTGAAGTTGAGGAAAATCACTTGTTCAATGGTATAGGTCAAAAATGACCTATAATGTATCCTCATATCACATGCTCATAAAAATTGAATTGTCTCTTACTCAAAACATCAAAGTTGAATTATACATCGTTAACTTTATTATGAAACTTGGAAATCTTTCATCTCATAAAAATTGAGCAAGTTATGGCCTTGGGAAGTTGACTTTCAAATCAGGGTTTAGACAAACTGACCTATAATGTTTCAACATAGAAAATGATTTTCCAAGCCAAACTAGATCTAGGTCGCAACATGAAATTTGTTTGGAATGTCATTTAGAGTAACGTTTATCTTGGAATCATTTTCATATGGTGAAAATTGTAAGAGATAGGGTCTAGGGAGACCCAGTTTTGATTAGATGAATTTATCCGGCCAACCACCATCAACCAACTTGCTAACTTCCAATTCTCTTGAATTTATTGGCTCATGGTAGATCATATATGCATAAGATGATGAATTTTGAAGTTTCCCTTGAAAAATTTGATCAATTGGTGGGATAGCTTATTGAAGAAGTTACTCAGGATACCTAGTTAAACTAGGGTTTTCAAGGAAATTTACCTCCAAACTCTTGAAGAATACTCGATCAATATAACATGTAGAGATCATTGGGACTCATATATGATGCTTTGAGATATTGTGGATCAATCCTTGGTTGTGCTTTTTTCCATGAGGGTCTCAAACCCTAGATATGAGCTTGATGTATCCATGATGATCATGCCCTTCCTACAAAAGAGTTAGGCAAATGCGAAGGTATATTTTTGATATTTTGGTTAGTAAAAATGATAATATACAAGTATGATACAATCACATGGTGCTTGGTGATCTCTCCCAAAACAAACCCAATGGAAGAGGGGTAAGGAGGATGCCAAGGTATGATCCCAATGTTAATGCATATGATGAAATTACATGAAGGGATCTTAGGGTCAAAATTGGGGTGTTACAACTGCCCCTATTTAAGGACATTCTAACTGAGGAGATGAAGGTTAAAATCTTCATATCGACTCAGTAGAATGGGCTTAAATAACAACATATAGAAACAAACTTTGGTCCCTAAGAGACCTCATGATGCATATTATATGATTGTAAAAGCAAATTCTCTGTGGGGAAAGGTTACCACAAAGGAAAAGAAATCCGAGAGACCGAAGGTCCATAGGAGAATGATGCATTCCGTAAGGAAAACTCACTGGGGAAACAGAGACTCTGAAGGGGTAAAAAAGGTTATGCGTAGGCCAGGCTACGACTTAAAAACTGTTGGGGGACTAGAGGAATTCCATACAAAAAAATGGAAAGACTCAGTCGAGGAAACAAAAGAATATCTACAGGGGAAACAAAACAGATCAGAATAAAACTGACGTACTTGAATCATGCAGGAACAACGATTTCTATAAGGAAATACGCACTCAACTAAATTGGGGAATAAATAAACTTCAACGCAGGAGGAGCAGAAATCTACTATCCACTACCTATTACTGGGTAAGGAGATAATAAAGATCTGATAGAGAGGACACCCGTCATCAGTTAGGATGAACATATCAAGGATGACTCACTGAGAATCGCCAAGAGGGTGTATTCATTACTAGTTATTGGGTAAGAGTAGCCTTACTGGGGAAAGACTGCAGAAATAGGATTTACAACTACCGGTTGATGGGCAGAAGACCAAAGATGAGAATATCCGTCACCGGTTAAGGTGAACATATCAAGGATAGACTCAAAGGAAAGAAAATCCATCATCGGTTAAGATGAACATATTAAGGATATACTTGCATGGGGATGTCAAGGAGGATATCCGTCATCGGTTAGGATGAACATATCAAAGATAAACCAACTGAACAAAAAGTAGGAATTATATCTATCGAATGCTGGATGGAATACCATCAAAGAGAAAATCCATCACCGGTTAGGATGAACATATTAAGGATAGACTCTGCTGAGGAGCAACAATAGGAATCACATCTATCAGATACTGGATAGAATAGCAAAAGAGAGAGTATCTGTCACGGGTTAAAGTGAACATATCAAGGATAAACTCTGCAAAGGGGAAAAGCAGGATTTACAACTATCGGTTACTGTGTAGAAGACCACAAAGAGAAGGAAACCCGTCATCAGTTAGGATGAACATATCAAGGATTAACTCTCTGGGGAACACAATAGGGATTACAGCTACCTTTTACTGGGTAGAATACCAAAGATGAGAATATTCGTCATCGGTTAAGATGAACATATCAAGGATAGACTCAAAGCGGGGAAAGAAAGATATCCGTCACCGGTTAGGATGAACATATCAAGGATATACTTCCGGAAAAAATGAATCCACTGGGGATTCTACTGCTGGGAAAAAACAGGGGTGCTTTTGCCAGGTATTGGGCAAGAAGTAACAAACTGCAAACTAAGAAGAATATTACCAGCTACTGGGTAATAGACTCTTAGGGGACCCAAAATATATATCTAGGTAAGGTCTAGAGAGAAACAGTCAATCAAGACTCAACCCAACGAGGATATAACTCAAGGGGAGTGATTTCATCCATATAAACAATTGGGGAGGAAACTAAAACAATACTCATCCACGAGGAAATAACTCAGTGGGGAAGGGAGAAAGGTTAAAGTCTTTCTACTTAAGGGGCTGACACTCTATAATTGAAGGAGGATAGACACCAAACTTGTATAGGGATAAAGTACCGCCATAACAAAGACTAAGAATCTCAAATGATGAATCAACAAATATGATGATACAAATATGCAATTATGAAATTATACGAGTGTGTATGTATATGTATATGTATATATGATGATTATGCTGACAAAACGATCGCAAATGATACAAAGGTGTCACAAAATTTGAATCATCGGTACAATCCTCGGTCAATCCACAAAAGAGGGAGACAACTGCCAGAGAAAAGAGAGATCGCCATCCCAAAGGCTCAACCCTAGCCAGGGAAGGAGGAGATCCGCTGAGGAAACGAAACGTTATTGAGTCTGCAAGGAATTTTAGGTCAACGCCATATCAAATGGGAGACAACCATGAAGAGGATAAACATAAATAGCTGCTCCGAAACTAGGAGGGAACTCTGACTGAGAGCGAATCAGATGGTGACTGGTGAGTGTAGCCAACACAATCTACCGGGGAAACCAAACTTACTCGACTAGAGATTAAGATAAACATCAACCCTACTGGGGAATACATAAACTCCACTGGGGAATATCCACCAAATCTATCGGGGATGAAACACTCCGCATGGGAACTGAATCAACCAACTCGACCGGGGATAACTGAGGGGCTAACTGCTTGGGGAACCGTTGATGTTCCATACTTGAGACTCGTTGTTTATCGAAATGCTGTTGATAGTTCTCTTCAATTGCTTTAAAATTCTTGCTTTTATATGTTTAAGAAAATGATTTTGATTAAAAAGATTTAATTTAAAAAATGATCATAATAAAAATTTATAACTATTTGGCTGAAGTAAATAAGAGTGGAAACAATTGGATAAAAGCTCAACTTTATTTAATAGAATGGTAGTCTATAAATGACAAGACTCCATAGATCTTTACAAATTTGAAAATGGTAATTTACATGGAAAAGGGTTACATTGAATACAATTGACCACTAATCCACTGTGCTTTTGGCCGCTACTCTGGATGATGAATTGATGTCAACCCTTGTGCTCAACAAAGTTTTCTCTAACACTGGAAGATCAACAGAATGCAATTACTTGCCATAATCCCTAATCTTTGCATAAGTTACTCCAAGGTGGGGTACTCAACTTATCGGGAAAATCTTTCTATTTTATGTCTCTAAATTTTTCCTGGATCGCCCTTTCGGGTTTTCAATCCACTGAGACGCTCATTTTTGCCTAAGTCGCCCTTTCGGATTTTCAGCTTAGCGAGCTGTTCTTTCCTTTTTAGGCGAAGTATTTCTTGACTGCATCTGTGTTCACAGGATGAGTGAACTCTTCACCATCCATAGTTGTGAGAATTAAAGCACCGCCTGAAAAGGCTCTCTTAAAAACATATGGGCCTTCATAATTAGGAGTCTATTTGCCCCTAGAATCTGGCTTGAAAGATAATATTTTCCTGAGCACAAGGTCAACTTCCCTGAATACACGAGGTATGACCTTCTTATCAAAAGCTTTCTTCATCCTTTGCTGATATAACTGACCATGACACATGGAAATCAATCTCTTCTCTTCAATCAAATTCAACTGATCATACATGATTTGACACCATTCAGCCTCAGTCAACTTGGCTTCCACGTAATGAAGGAATCTCAACCTCTACAGGGAGCACTGCTTCCATACCATAAACAAGAGAGAAAGGGATTGCCCCTGTTGAAGTGCAGATGGATGTATGATACCCGTGCAAAGTGAATGGGAGCGTCTCATGCCAATCCTTATATGTCACAACCATCTTCTGAATAATCTTCTTGATGTTCTTATTTGCAGCTTCAACAACCCTGTAAGACCCTAATTTTGGCCCTAAGATCCCTCATGGCATCATAACATGGCATGTGCATAGCCTCAAGGATCATAAGCATCTTGGTTCCCTTTGCCTATGGGTGGGACCCCTTGTGAGTGGTTTGAGATCACCAAGCATGATTGAATTGTATATTATTGCTTTTTTCATTTTTATTGACTAACCAAAAGCACAAAAATATGTCACTAACATATTTTAGGTCAACTTCCCAAGAACATAACTCATTCATTTTTCATGATTTTGAGGTGAGACTTAATGCATTGGAAAGCTTAATGTGTCTAATTCAAATGTTATGTTGAGCAAAATTGCAAAATCTCAAAATAAGTACATGTGATAGTGCAAAACATTATAGGTCACTTTGGGCCAAATGCATTGAAATGTGAAAAAATCCAACTTCAAGTGCCCATAACATCTTCATCAAAAATCCAAATGATGCAAAATTTAAGTCCAAATTGATTGCCTTGAAAAGATCTACAACTTTCATGTTGAAGATTTTATCATTTGGAGCTTGCATCATTGAGACAGAAGGGCTTGAACATTGGCCAAATTTGGAAACTTCACATATGCATGTTTTGCACCCTACACTTCAAGCTCAAATTTCATTAATTTCCAAGGTCCAATTGGAGTTTTGATCAACATAGCATTTGTTCCTTATGCAATAAGCTTTTCAACCATTACTCATAAGGTTGCATTTGGAGTTTGGAAGCATCATTTTCGAAGAGATGAAGAATTAGGTGCATTTTTGGAAACCAATTGAAAACACATTGCATGAGCTGATTACATCCATTTTGCACGTCCATTTCATTCAATTATGATCTCAGCTCACCAAATCAAGTGGAATTGGGCCCTCCATGCGCCTGTACAGGGCCATGCATGGAGGCCCTTTCCATCCATGCACACGATTGATTCATGCTTGCAGCTTGCTTCATCTATAAATACAATGCCTGGCCCTCTCATTTCTTCAACCTGAAGGCGCCCCAATTGCTGCTGAATTCAAAACTCAACCCTCACCAAAGGAACTTTTCTCTTTCTTTCAAAAATTTCAGATCCGAAATTCAATTGCATTGATTGATTTTCTAGATCTATAAGTTCCTAAACCTTCTTCACTTGATCCATAGAGCTTTCTGTTTGCAAAAGGACTCAAAGTTCGTGGCTCAATTCTTCACAATTCAAAGGTTTTACTCAACTGAGTTTTGCTTCGAAACACCTCATATATTGTTCCATTTGCCTTGATTTTGTGTTGTCTGAAGTCCTCTGCATTGTGACGGTGTATTCGTCGCTATATGATCTATCGATTAAACCATAAGCTAGGGATACATTGAAATTTCGAGTCTCCACCGCACTTTTATTTATCCAAAGGACTGGCTAAAAAGCGAACAAAAGCCTAAGAAGTTTTACACGTAGAAAACTAATAAAAAGATCAGAGAGTCTGGGTAAGGGGTAAATTACGCAATGGGAAGGTGTTAGGCACCCACTACGTCCTAGGTACTCCTAGGGAGCCCTTTTCACACTTGTTGTATAAATTGTTATTTGTTATGACATAAACATTGTGCAAACATGATTGGGATGATGAGAAAAGAATATACAGTTTTTATTGGGTTATTGGGTTTGAACGGATGAACCCGCTGCCTACGTACCTTCCATCAAAGGTAAGGATCAAAACGCCGTAGTTCGGCTAAAAGATTTCCAAAAGTTGGTGGATTCAGTTTTAAACAATAGCACTGAGGCTTTTCATTATCAATGGGAGAAAACTCGACCAAGAACAACATCCACCATGTGAGGATAGCTTCGACGTACTAGAGGGGTTAGCCCTGTTTTCAGTACGGAAGTCTTACTGTCGACTCACTAAGGATAGGCAAGATTTACATCAACCACAATGATAATTGAAACCTATGGCTAATGCATGAAAAGATCAACAATGGACAAAGCCAAAACAAGTGAATGAGTGAAGTTAATTGATTGTGATTATGAAAATGGAGTCAAAGTATGATTAAGATTGATTCAAAGAAGTATTATGAAATGGAGTTTGAAAAAAGAGTCAAGGACTTGAGTCCAGGTTTTTAGTTTGAAAACATGAAGATGTTTGCACAATATCTATGTCAGGTTTGAAATCAAAGTGTGAAAAGGTTTAGGACATAATGAGGATGAATGGATGAAGATGGATTGTAAAACTTCTTAGAAGGTTCACTTCTTGAAATCATATGGGAGATGATTCAAGTGTGTCCTTTGGAATAGCAATGGATAATAACAAACAAACAAAGAAAGTCAACAAAAGCGGATATCGGATGCCAATCACTGGGCTTATACCAATCTCCTAAAATAAAACTGGATATCAGATGCCACTCAATGGTCTTACACTAATCTCCTCAAACAAAGAAATAAAAGGCGGATACCGGATACCAATAGATGGATTTACACCAATCTCCTAAAACAGAAATGGATATCAGAGGCCACTCAATGGACTTACACTAATCTCCTAAAACAAAATGAAACTTGGATACCGGATGCCAATCTGTCTGGGCTTACACCAATATCCAACATATGATCATAGGAAAGCAAATGCCAACTTGCAGGGACTTACAGTTGCAACCTCACATAAACAAACAAAAGCAAGACATGGATGTCAGATGCCAATCTGTCTGGGCTTACTCTAACCTCCACAGTATGGTCCTAGGAATACAAATGCCGCATTGCAGGGACTTACAGTTGTATCCTCACATACAAACAAACAAAGCAACATGTGATCATAGGAAAGCAAATGCCAACTTACAGGGACTTACAGTTGCAACCTCACAATCAAACAAATGCATCAAGCAAAGATAAGATGAGTGGCCAAGGTGATGGTCTTATACTCACTTCCATATCATAGGAGCAATGGCCAATGAATGGTCTTACAATTGTCCTCAATGGGTAAACAACAATGATAAGTCACAAAGACAAATGAGATGATTATGTATTGATGAGCAATAAATGATGATAAATGCCTAGAGCATACAAGCAAGCATGTGTATACAAAGCAATCAATCAATCAATGAGAATCAAACAGCACACTCTATAGCCAAACAAGGAGGCTCACACAAGAGGGTTAGGCATTGAAGCCAACTGGAATAGGGTCAAAGATTGCTCTTAACCTTGCCATTGAGAGGCTAAGGTGAAGCGGATGAAAGGAGATGAGGGGTGTGCCTCATTGCTCTTATCCCTGATCAGGGAGAGCATTTCAGAAAGTGTGGGAGTTCAGAAAGTAGGAACTCTCTCCACATATTATTGACTCGATTGATCTTGGGTTTTTATCTCAATGCTTCAACCATGTAATGGGAGCAAGGAGAGGACTCACTGAATAGTAGGGGATAGGCTACTTATCCCTTTGATCTACCAATTGCCTTACTTGAAGGACTTTTCCTGCTTGGGACAATTTTAAACACACACAAGCATTGCCTCTTAAGGAGGACTTCAGACAGTTTGCCCGGTCAAATAACAGGCCGGGTCTCCAGACTACATGAAGAAAGAGGGATTACCTCAAAGCAAATTGCTAAATAGCAAAGCAAAGCAAGTAAAGCAACTAAAGGGTACCTGAGAAAAAATCAAACAAATCAGTTCACAGTTCCACAATTAAATCAGAAAGAAAGGGAACAAACAGTTAATAGTAAACAGAGGTGCCAAAGCACAAGGCCAAACTCATATGAGTTACACCTACAAAACAAAGGTTAGCACATAATATATAACCAAAGCTCAAACAAATTGGCATGGTTCCTTTGAAGCACTATGCTTAACCTGAAACAAATGAACTCAACATAAGCCCAAAAGACCACTAGGACAAGCCTAGGATCAAAAACAAAAGGGAAAACCAAAACAGCAAACCATAGTCAACCAAAGTCAAGTTCAAGCATTTAAGAAGCAAGCACAATTGGTTTCAAACTCATATCATGCATCATTGTCATTTTATAGACCAAAGAAGTCAAAACATGGCAAAAGGGAGCACCCAAAAGGTCAACAGCAAGACCAAGCTCAAACCCAAACATAATCAATCCCAAAAATTATGAAATAATTCATACTCAATCACAATCCATATAATGACATGCATATAAAATTTCAGCTCAATTGGATCATGGGAAGATAGTCAATGAAAATCATGAAGTCAACACACATTCAAGCATGCACAAAGAAGTCAAACATTCATGGGTCATCTTCAAAAAATCATAACAAAATGAAAACAGATGAGAAATGGATGGGATTAACACCAATGCAAAGCTCAAGATGTCTAGTATGCACATGTAAAATTTCATGATCATACAATAAGGCATGAGGATTTCCCAAAGGATTTGGCAACATGTATCACATAAAGTCAACATTTGACTAGGCAGAGAAGGAAATTCACAAACAAATAGGAAATGGCATGATTAAATCCGGGAAAAAACACACATCAACTAGACATATGAGAGAAGGCTCATGCAAACAATTGGATCATTTGGAGGTCATGAAGCATGTGAACAAAAATCATGAATTTGCATAACATTGGTGTGACACAAATTGTCACACCCTTCTTCAAAAATTCATATCTAGCAAACCACAAATGGTAAATGCACAAACTCTACATCAAAACAAAGATGAATGAGTCTAGTTTCACCACAAAAAATTTCAGAACCATTGGATGCAAACTCATCATTTCACAAGGGTTTTGGCAATATGTATCATTTTTGGTCACTTTACATAAACCCTAAGGCCAATTAAAATTCATTGATCAGAAAAATCTGGAAAAATAATGGTAAAAAACTAGACATTTTCATGATCAAGATACAAAAAATCCCATGATTTTTGGAGTTGAAATGAATTAGAAATGATTTTTGGAAGTTGAGGTACAATTGGAACCAAACATGAACAAATAACATGAAGGGAAGGTCAAACATGGTTGACCGAGTGGCACACTTGTAATTGTGCGCCTCACTTAACAAAACGACTGCGTACAGGCTATGGCCACGAAATGTTTTAATTGGCTGATGGCCAATGGAACAGTACAATGAGCAACAGCAGCCAATCACCATTCACTTTTCTGGGCAACTTAGGGTTTTTGCAATTACAACAGCATGTATTCATCCTCAAAGTTCATCATCATCAAAAAACGAATTTCAACAGCATCATATAAACAAACATGACATGTGATATAGTGAACTTCATGCAACCTCAAACAACAATAAACCACACGATTCATGCAAGTTCCTGGGCAAAAAATGATTAGGGTTTCATGTATAGCATTCATCATCATCACTCATGAAGAACAAAATTTCCAGAAACTAAAATCGAGCATATCAATATGATCAACAATCAACACACAACACAAATATGACAGCCATTTTCACTAACTCATCTTGAACGAAGCAAATCGAGTGAAAACATATTCATGCACACAAATGGAAACTCAGATTTCTCAGCCATAACACAATTATTTTAAGCAAGGCATAGTTCATTAGAATCAGCATGACCAGAGCTACCTAAAACATAGCATGGCATAGCAAATGATTGAGGTCGAAACCTTACTTGTTTTTGAAGAAAAATGAGATGCAGTGGTTATTTGAAAGTTGTAGCCCGATACAGGTGAAGTTCTTGGTCCCAAATGATGTATCCTTGAAGAAGTTAAGCTCAAACTCACTTGATTCGACTCTAGCTCCAAGCTGCCATGGGAGAAGGCTTTGGAAAACAGAACACGATGAAGACTGGACAGATGATGAGCTGTGCTTGAAAAAGGCTCCAAATGATGTCCAGATGAAGGAACAAAGAGGAAAGGCTCGAGGGTTTTTGAAGTTTTGTGCAGAAATTCACTTTTTGGTAAAATGCAAATTGAGAGAAAAGAGAAAATTCTGGTCGTGTGGCTGCTGTTCCTAGGGTTGAAATGACAGAAAATTGCCTATATATGTCTGTTTTAACAATGTTAAACCAATGCTAAACTTGCTTAGTTCAAAATGAAACTAAATGGCCAAATTGCTAATTTGCACATAAGTGGATATGGAGGTGTAGTGTTGCACGAATTGGGCCTTTGGACAGGCTGCAAATGACCTTTATGCTTGCTGTTTTAGGTCTGCTCATAAATTGCTAACAAGGATTTGCTCTAAGGACTCCATTTGCAAAATTGCCAATTTCCACATATGCACATGAAGGTGCATGCTTCTGGCCAAGTTAGGGCTCTAGACAAGTTGCAAATAACATATTAAACAAATCCCAATTGGTCAAAAGTGTTAAAACTTGCCAAATCAAAAAGTCAAACTTTAGTCAAACTTGAATTTAAATGAAACAAGTCAAAAAATGCCATTTTGATTGGCAAGGTTTTGGTTCATGGAATTTATATTTTTGGAAAGAGGGGATGAAATGTGGTTTGTAGGAAAAAACCCCACCAAATTTGGCCTTATGGTTCATGAGATATGGCTTGTTGAAGTTCATAAATTTTTGAAATTGAATTGATCATATCTTGCAAACCAATCATGGGATTTGAGAGTTCTTGGACTTTTTGAAAATGGGAGAACAAGATCTTCAACTTTCATGTAGGGCAAAAATTCATTTGAAGCTTGTATCATGATGTAAGTTGAGGATCAAGAAGTTTCCATTTTTGGCAGTTGAAATTACAGGTCCACTTTCTATTTTGGGAAATTTCTGATTTGACTGGATTTTCTTCCATGATGAGGTTTGGCATGATACATGAGGCTTGTATGGACATGAATGAGCTCCTTCAAATCAATTCTATCCATCAAATCACTGATTAAATTCACAGTTGACCAAGTTTGACTTTTCTAGGGTTTTGGATGATTGAACCTCTTCTGATGAATTCCAAACCCTAATTCCTTGAGAACTTGATTCCAAATGATGTCCCAAGTCATATGAACTCTTGATTATTGATCATGGTGCCCAAATTCTGCAAGAATGGCCACCATCCATTGCTTTGACTGACTGTTGACTGTCTTTGACCTAATTGCTGATAATTGCTTCAACTGCAAGCAACAAGGTTAGCTGACAATATTTTTGTACTTTTTGGTTAGTAAACATGTGAAAAGCAAAGATATACAAATGCAAAACATGCTTGGTGATCAAGAATCAACTCACAAGGCAACCTACCCACTAGGAGGGAAACTAGGGCATGCAATGATCCTTGAGGCCATGAAATGATATGATATGGGCCATGAGGGATCTTAGGGCCAAAATTGGGGTCTTACATGCATAGAGGTATCATTATTATGTTTTTAATTTTTGAAATCAAGCAAGTTCAGTTGAACACCACCAAAGTTTCATCTCTGATTTCTCTCTCAATAGGGATCTAGAGTTGAATTGAGTGGCATAGGAGTGATGTACATCACTCCACCTTTCGAACAGTACCTAGATCGCGCATTTTGGTTGATGTTTTAATCTCTGTATTTTTTGGCCACCGTCTGGTCTCCAGATTGGATTTGAGCCGTCCATCTCAGTTTCCAGATCTAATCTCATCCATACAATGTTATGACCTTTTAATTGGCAGCGTGATTTGCATTGACTCTCGTGTATGGTGGAAGCATGCTCAGAGGCCGTGTGATGTGCCAACTCAATTAATGAGCCATCATCCAACGCCTCTCCTTTTTTCCAATTTTTAATTTTTGATTTCTATTTTCTTTTATTTCTTTTAATTCCATTTTATTTCTAAAATTCATATCTCTTTCATTATTGGTCCAAAAATTATGGGACTAATTGCATTATTTCTCTTTTAATTTCTAGTTTCTAAAAATGATTTTTAATATTTTTTATTTTATCATTTGCTATTTTTTAGTAATTTTCTCTTTTCTGGTTATTTTTAATTCATTTAAAATAGTTTTTGATATTCAAAAAATACAAAAATATTTTCTTAACCTCTTTGAATGATGATAGATCTATGAAAAATATTCTCATCAATTTATTAATTGATTTGATATTTATTTGAGATTTTAGTTCAATTAGGTTATTTTTATGCATTTTTAATTGATTTAAAATAGTTTCTTACTTCTAAAAATGCTGAAATTTTTTGTCAAACTTTGTTTGACCTTGTTGAACTTGGGATAATTCACTTGGACTTTTCAAAGTTGATTTGAAGTGATCTTGAAGTTTGACCTTTCTTTATTATTTTAATTCAAGTTTTATTTGAAATATTAAAAATGCCAAAAATATTTGACTTGTTTCTTGACCTCTAATCTTCATCTTGTTTCTATTTTCTATTGTTTGACCTTGATCTTCTCTATCTTTGGTCAACACTTATTGATTAGTACATACCATTTCATTTAATGCACTTTATTTTCTTTATTTCTTTCTTCTTCTTCTCCTTCTTCTTTTTCTTTTTTTGATCAATGAGTTAAAGATTGGTGGTTAGCATTGATTAGGGAGGTTTAATCTTCCTTGATTCAAATCTAATTCATCTTGGTCATGGATCAAGTGAATGGCTTTGCATTAAGGATAGATTGCTTCCTAAATCATGCAAAGGACCTAAATCAATACAAGATCATTTCTCATCTTCTTTTTGGTATGGCAAGTTGTTAGAGTTTGATTCACTAATCAAGACCTCTAACTTGTGTTAGTGCCTACATTATTATTGACCGGCCTCAGATAGTTGTGACTTCTACATAAGTCCAATTACAATTGCTTAACATAGCGCTAAATTTTCCTTATGGCACACTAACTACTAACATTAACCATTAACCATTAACATTTACTTCTTGCACTTTACTTTTATGCAATTTACTATTCTTGTACATATTATTCATTTGCTTTTTCCCTTTGCTCATTTGAGCACATGTTTATGTTAATGCAATTTGCCTTTTGCTCACTTGAGCACATAATTGTGTATATATCATTGTGCTTGTGTTTTGTTTTTGATTGTTGTGAACCAAATGCAAAGAAATGAACAAATGGACTTAGACTTTAGGACTTTTCCTATGCAAATTTGGAGCCAAAGAGCAACTAGGCATTGAGCCTTTAGAGTTCTATAAAAGTCAAAGAGCAACTAGGCATTAGGCCTTTAGAATGCTATAAATGTTGAAGACGACTTTGAAAGGACCAATTTCTAAACTCCTTCTTGTTCATTCTTGATTTGTTTGATAGAACTTTTTAATGTGTGTGTTCTTGTGCTAGGGATTCCAACATTGAGCCTGAGTGAGGAAACATTGCCATGGGCTTCTAAGAGCCATTGAGGGACTTTCCAAGAGCTTGATTAATTGTGTTGATTGTTTGAGCTTACTATTATTTTGCTTGCATATTCCAAAGGATGGGAGCTACTTGGATAATCAATATGATCTCAAGAGAGGAACTCCATTTATGGTCTTACTTCTTATCCCTTATCTCTTGTATGATTAGGACTTTAGCCATTCTTCTTGTTCCCTCCACTCTAACCCAAGCCAAAACTTTTGTGCAAACATTTAACACTTCTTTTTAAACATTAGAAACCTAAGCCTTATGCTTTTGATTTTCAAACTTTCTTTTCATAACACTTATTTTGAATTGAATCCTTAAATCAACTTTGACCATTTTGTATATACTTTTCATTGGTAAATATAACTCATTAAAATACTTTTGTGGTTTCAATGGCCACTTCCTTAATCAAAATTTTTTCCATAACCTTTAGCTATTAGGTTTGAGTTATCCTTGAGGTAGATGTAATACTCACCTATATCCTTAGTGATGGACAATGAGTCTTCCATGCTTATTATAGGGTTAACCCCTCACTAGCATGTTGAAGCTATCCTCACATGGTGGATTTGTGATTTTAGGTTGAGTTTTCTCCCTTGGATAACAAAAGACCTTAAGGCTTTTGGACCAATCAATTCACCAACTCATTTTGAGATTTTTTACCCCGAACTACGAGGTTTTGATCCTAATCTTTTTTTAAGATGGTACGTAGGCAATGAGTTTATCCATCCAAACACAAAAATGTAAATGACTTGTATATTCTTTTCTCATCTCTTCAATCATGTTTGCACAAATAATTTTTCACAAAAATACCAACCTTACAACAAATGTGAAAAGGGCTCCCTAGGAGTACCTAAGATGTTTTGGGTGCTTAAAACCTTCCCATTGCATAACCACCCCCTTACCCAGATCTCTGACATTTTTACTAGTTTTTGATTCAATAAAACTTTTAGGTTTTTGTTCGCTTTCTAACCATTCCTTTGGATAAATAGAAGTGCGGTGGCGACTCGACTTGTATGGTTTATCTTAGATTTAGTCAATATCTCTAATGGTAACAAATACCCCGCTACAAACCTCATTCATCTTGGGTCTGTAGGGAGAAGAATTATGATGTGCAATCCTGAAGTCTTTACAAAGAGCTTCCACCATATTATTATTCAAGTTCGATCCATTTTCAGTAATGATCTTGCTTGGCACACCATAACGATATATGATCTGATTCTTGATAAACCTTACAACAACTTGCTTGGTTACCTTTGCATATGATGTCGCTTCAACCCATTTTGTGAAGTAATCAATTTCCACCAAAATGAATCGATGTCCATTCGAAGCTTTAGGCTCAATCATGCCAATCATATCAATTCCCCACCAGGAGAAAGGCCATGGGGAGGAAATAACGTTCAACAATATCGGAGGAACATGAATCTTATAAACATAAACTTGACACTTGTGGCATTTCTTCACAAATTTGCAATAGTCAGATTCCATTGTCAGCCAATAGTAACCTGCTCTCAATATCTTCTTCGCCATTGCATGTCTATTGGAATGAGTAACAAAGGAACCTTCATGCATTTCAGTCATCAACAAGTCTGCTTCGTGTCTATTTACACATCTGAGCAAAACCATGTCGAAGTTTCTCTTATACAACACATCACCATTTAGGTAGAAATTGCCGGCTAATCTTCTCAAAGTCTTCTTATCTTTCAAAGATGTCCCAGACGGGTAAATCTGACGTTGGAGGAAACACTTGATATCATAATACCAAGGCTTCTCGTCTTTGACCTCTTCAACAAAAAACACATGAGCTGGCCTATCAAGATGCATCACAATCAAATTGGGAACGTCATTCCAATACTTCACTACGATCATTGACGCCAACGTTGCAAGAGCATTTGCCATCCAGTTTTCATCTCGGGGGATATGGTGAAACTTAACCTTTGTAAAGAAAGTTGAAATCCTCCTTGCATAATCTCTATATGGTATCAAACCAGGTTGATTCGTCTCCCATTCGCCTTTGATTTGGTTCACAACCAAAGCTGAATCTCCAAAGACATCTAAATATTTGATTCTGAGATCAATGGCCTCTTCGAGCCCCATAATGCAAGCTTCATATTCTTTCATATTGTTTGTACACTTGAAAGTCAATCTAACTGTAAATGGTAGATGCGTTCCTTGAGGAGTAATAATGACTTCCCTAATGCCATTACTGTACTGATTAACAACTCCATCAAATACCATACCCCAATAGGAACCAGGTTCTGGCCATTCTTCAAGCAATGGTTCATCACAATCCTTCATTTTCAAGTACAAGATCTCTTCATCAGGAAAATTATACTGCACTGACTGATAATCTTCAATTGGTTTGTGAGCCAAATGGTCAGCCAAGATACTACCTTTGATCGCCTTCTGAGATCGGTATTCAATATTGTACTCTGATAACAACATTTGCCAACGGGCAATTCTCCCAGTTAAAGCAGACTTCTCAAATATATACTTGATTGGATCCATTTTGGAAATCAACCAAGTGGTATGATTTAATATATACTGACGCAGACGCTTAGCAACCCAAGCCAATCCGTAACAAGTTTTCTCAAGCATAGAATACCGAGTCTCACAGTCGGTGAACTTCTTACTGAGGTAGTAAATTGCAAATTCTTTCTTTCCAGTCTCATCTTGCTGACCAAGGACACAATCCATACTATCTTCAAGCATAGTCAAATACATGATCAATGGTTGTTAGGGACCAATTAGTACTACTTTTCATATACTTTTATTGGTCCCTTTTACAATTTTCTTATTGAATTACACACTTTTATCCTCACAATTTAGTAAAAATGCAATTAAGTTTAATTGGTTATGTTTTGAGTAGATATTTCACGTATTTGTTAGTTTTGTAGAGTTTTTGGACAAGAGAACATTGGAGTGCATAACCATAATTTGGAAGAAGTTTCAATGGCATTTTGGAAGCATTTGAAGAACAAAACTTTGGGAGAAATATTTAAATGAAGCTTGCAAGGCAAATAAGCTGAAATTGCTTCAGTTCGCGCCGCGACCAAGGTTGGCGTCGCGAACCTTGCGAAAACAGCAAGCATTTGGTTTGGGCCAATTGTTCTGTTTTCAACCCAACTTTAGTGTGACAGTTTTGTATCATTTTTAGAGTGCTTTTCAGTTTTATACCAAAATGAACATTTAAGGAAAGGATGAACTCTTTAAAAAACAGAATGGAAAAAAAGGAAAAATCATTCGCAAGTTGTAGAAGAAAAACAGAGCTGAGTTTGGTATTTCATTTTGCTGTCAAAAATGATGATGAGGAACTAAACCCCACTTTGTCAAGATTGGAGGTATTAGCTATTCCTATTTGTTTATGTATTCCATTTGACTCTTGTATGTGACAAAAGGTTATTGATGTAATGAATGATATTTTTGCCCTATTTTGAATATTGAGATTTGAGTTGTTGTTGAGAAAGATTATTCAAGTCTTGACTTAAAATATGCTTTCAAGTAGTGAATGAGTTGTAGAAATAGATTTATACACTACTCTTCTTTTGTATCAAACATTAAAGATTGCTATATTGATAGTTAGGTAGAGAAATCATTTAACCATTAATATAGTGATTATCACAATATCATTTAGAAATAAATGATATTGAGAGGATACTTGAATATCATCAATAATTTGGAGTCCATATAGTTGTCATTAAAGAAACATAAGAAATTTGGATAGTGAACTCCAATCTTGCCAAGTCTTTTATATTTGATTAAAACTATTTTTATTGTCTTAGTGTCATTTTACTCAAAAGATAACTATTCCAACAAAACAACTTGGTTACATTTTAAGCTTATAACAATTTGAGTTATAGAACGGCGGTAATAACAACCAATCTCTGTGGATATGATATTAAAATATTTGCCGGAAATATACTTTTCAATAAATTAGCGTCGTTGTCGAGGATTGGTGTTCGATATTACAAGCATTGCAACAATTCATTACTCTAAGTTTTTTTATTATTACTATCACTCTTGTGTTTAACTTGGTTTGTTAGTTTTGTAGATTCTAGTGCATGCAAGAAAAGGCTACCGAGGAGCAATTTCAATTCGATCCCGAAATTGAAAGAACACTTCGAAAGCTCAATAGCAAAACACGAAGAAGAAGGAAACTAGCCGAAGAGAGGAACTGGAGAGAAGAAGTATCTACTTCTTCACTTGTTCAAATCAAAGAAGTGGGTGTAGAAACTTGTGAAGAAAACATGGCGGATGAAACTCCTACCAAAATGTCCGCAAATAGTCCAAGGCGGAATTCCTAATTTGCTCGTGGTGGAAGGAATACGGAGATGAAGACCGGAATCCTCCAACTCCTTTATGCAAATCCATTCACCGGAATGGACCATGAAGATCCGTATATCCATCTCATCAAATTCTATGAGATTGCGGGTTCTACGGGAATAGAGGAAGCGGGTGAAGAAGCATTATTCAAGAGAATGTTCCCACATTCCTTAGTGGGGAAATGTCGCTCCCTAGGATTTCCCGGATCCAGGTACAAACGCGAAAAAGAGTGGCGAGAGGGAAAATGATAGAGTCGCCAGCTATGTACTTTTATCCCATAAGGAGGGGAAAGGTAGTACTGCATAACCTAGGGGGAATGGATAAAACAAGTCTCGAACCAAAGAAATCTGGGTAAGGGGGCCGGTTACGTGAAGGGAAGGTTATCGCACCCCTTCACGTCTGTGGTACTCCACAGGATCCACGATTGCTAATCTATGTCTAAAGGTGCGTGTAAAAATCATATGTGCAATGCGAAAGAGAGAAAATCAAAGTAGGGAAAACAAAGAGTTATTTGCTCGCACAGACCCTACTCTGCTGCATACGTATCTCAAGAAGGATTGAGAATCAGAGCACCGTAGCTCGGCTAATCTATTTCTATTTGTTTTGTGTTTTTTAGGTGAACAACGTCACTACACAATCTACCGGATGCCCGACCTTGGGAGACTTACTCACCTGTAGTAGAAGGAGTCGACGTGTCCTTAAGGGAAGATCACGTTTGTTTGTGTTTTTTAGGAATGCTCATGCAAGAAAGGAAGTCCTAGACGAAGGAACCGTGCTACCTTAAGTTGACATGCAAATGAGAGACTACGAGTCTAGCAAACCTATTGGAAACAACAAACAAGTCTCAACGGAGACAACAAACACTGGAAATGGAATGCCAATCGCTGGGCTTACATCCAACTCCACAAAACAAGAAACAAACGGGAAACCGAATGCCAATCGCTGGGCTTACATCAGACTCCAAACACACACACAAATGCAAAAGCAAGCATAAGCAATTACATCAATCAATTAGCACACGCTATACACAAGCAAGAGGCTCAATCAAAGCTGGGTATTAGTCAAGGGGTCATATCGACCTTGACAAACAAACCAGTACTATCATGGGTGTTTTTGAGCTCTTAACCCTAACATTGAGAGTTAGGGTGAAGCAGATGAACGGGAATGAGAGTTGTGCCTCATAGCTCTTATCCCTGGCCTGGGAGAGCTTGAATCACTAGAAAGTGTGGGGGTCCAAAATGTGGGACCCTACTCCACATGACTGACACTACAAGATATTTGGGATGCTTATTCAAATGCACCAGCACGTAGTGCGAGCAATATGAATGACTCAACTGAATAGCAGGGGATGGATTGCACATCCCTTCTATCTGCCAATGCCTCTTCACTTAGGAGGTCTTTGAAGTACAAGGCACAAAGATAAACAAGCACAAACATTGCCTCTTAAGGAGGGCTTCAGACAGGTGCCTGCCAACATAACATGACAGGTCTTCCAGACTACATGGAGAATAGGATGATTACCTAGGTGGTATGCCAACCACAAGCAAAGCAACTCAAACAATGAGTTAAAGCGGCTAAAGTACCTGTAAGAAAAACTAAACAATCAGTACTATGTTCAAACAAACAACCAACAGATAACAACAGTCAAACAACCAATATACACAACATGCAAGCTTCATGTGAAAGCATTCAAATTATCATCTCAAATGACCTACAAACAGCAAGGGCTAGTGGACAAAGTAAATAGCAACACTCAAATGATGAGGCAACATCAACCTTGGAGATTGGATGCTTGGTCCTGAAATACACAGCTCAAATGTGAGTTCAAACCTCTAGGGCAAAGCCTAGGGTCAAAGATGGAGAAAAAAGTCAAAACAGCAACTAAAACTCAACATAAAGCTCATGTAAACAATCATGAACATGTCCTAAAAAGGACCAAATCAAAATCATCAAGCAAAGTCATTTCATGAGCATGAGAAGGCAAAGGCAATTTCAAAGCATGCAATTGATCATCAAGAATCAAAATTCCATATTAAAACAGAAATGACTCAAACAATTCTGGAAATTTTTATGAGCATACAACACACCAAACACAATCATCATACCAAAAATCAGCATCATCAGAGTTCAATGGATATGGAAATAAAATTGCACAAGTAAGTCAACTAATAGTGTGACACAAATTGTCACACCTAAAGTACATGTGTCCCAAACAGTGAAGGAAATAGCAAAAAATGCCAAATAAAATCTCATAAATCCATCAACATGTTAAGAATCATCATGCAAAATTTCAAGGCATTTGGATCATGTATGAGCATTTTATGATAGGATGAATGAGACATGGTACAAATGCATATATGTTCAAAGAGTCTAGCACAGACCAAATTCCAACCATGCACAATTTCAGAAATCAACATCAAAAAATAAAAGACATTTCAAGGATCATGTAGCAAAAAATTGGAGGTGAATTGGACTTGTATTCTATTTTTTATCATTTTTTGAAGTTGCATAAATTTTTTGAAATAATGAAGAATAAACATGTTAATTTGGAGGGAAAGAATTAAAGTGGTGAGCAATTTGAAAACACGCTGGAGTCCAGAATCGAACCGTGTACAAGGCTAAAACGCTGAGTTTAATTAAATGAGCTGGCGCGCTTACATCAGCGTTCAAGGCCTATGTGGCTTCGGTCAACTAATCAGAGCCAATCGTTTGGACATACAAGCGCTTGCGTGGACATGAATATGGACAAAACCCTAGGCCACCTCATCAATTGCAGATGGAGGCGCTAGCGGTGGAGCAGGGAGGAAACAACCGTCTTCCTCGCGAAGACGACGGAGCAACAACAAGCTCACATATTTTTTTTCCAGATTTTCATAAAAATGACATCAATCAAAAGCTTATGACATGTAGGTTCCAAATCCACCATTGTTTTATCCTAATTCCGAAAGAACCATGCAAATCGAAGAAAATAAAAATGAACATTCAAACTTTAATCTCATGTATCTTCCTCAATATTGCGCCATTTTTCATGTTCTTTATACCAGTGGAATCATCAGGCAATGCACTACAAGTATATGGCAATAAAAACAAGAATTAGGAGGTGCGAAATTCTGACCTTCTTGAAGCTTCAACAATGGCAGTGGTAGATTCAAGGCTTGGCGAGCATCCAAATCCCTTCTATCAACCATGTAATGACTTCTGAAGCACAAATCAACCTTTGGAATGGCTTGGATCTAGCTAGATCTTCAAAACTCCATGTTTATGTTCATGATTGGAATTGCTTGATTCTTCACCAATTTCTTCAATCAATGGCTTGAATCTTACCAAATGAGGATCAAGAATACAGAATATGCAATAAAAATCAAGTGTTCTTTGAAGAATTTTTGAATTTGGAAGAAGAGAAATTTTGGAGGGAAATTTTCAATCTAGATCTAGAATTGTGTATCATGAAAATTCTGTTATGATTAGCTATTTATATGACATGTTAATCCATTTCCTAATCATGTTTAGGCTTGGCTAATTAAATTTTAATGAGAAAAGAGGTGTTATGCAAAATTTGTTTTTTTCACCCCATGCATGCAATCCCACGTGAACAGTAACAAATGGCCATGCATTTTCACTTAAAACCATATTATGAACATGTTGGAATGGTTAAAAAGCTCATGTGATGCACCAATTTTGAATTCATGATTTTCCCTCCAAAAAGGTTATGAAAGAACAAATGATTATATGATGAATTTTCATGCAAAGTGATAAATGTTTTGGAAAGAACATGTCATGAGAAGAAATATGCAAAAAGGAGCACTCAATTTGGAGTTATGAGTCAAAAGTTATGATCTTTTGAAGTTCCAGGCACACTTGGCAATGATTTGATCACATCTCCTCAACCATTCATCATATGCTCATGATCTTGGACTTTTTGGAAATGGGAGAGAAAGATCTTCAACTTTCATGTTGGACAAAATTTCATTTGAAGCTTCTTTGATGTTGGAAAGTTGAGTTGAAGTTGGTCCAAAAACTTGCCATTTTTGGAAACTTGAAATTACAGGTCACTTTCCATTTTTGGAAACTTTTGATCTGACTTCAAAATCTTCAATGTAGACACTTGACATGATGAATAAACCTTTTTTGGACATGAATGAAGTGTCTTTGACCATTTCTCCACCTCCTAGCCCTCAGTTGACTTGCAGTTGACTTTTATGGGCCCCAGATGACTTGAAACTGCACTATGGACTTTGAGCCTCTAGCACTTGGTACAAATTGCTTTAAAATGAACCTTGATTCATGTAAGCTCTCTAGAACAACCATAGGGCCTTTTTCTCATGGAAATGCTTTGCTCCTTTGCACAGATGAATTCTCCTGATGCCAGTCTTGACTGATGGGATGCAATGTGCTAGGCAATGTTAATGCAAGGTTAATGACCTAAAAATGAAATGAATGTACAAATGGGGGGTGCAAATTTGAGGTGCTACAGCTGCCCCTATTCAATCAGCTGGGAACCTGAACGGATGAGAGCAACGGCTGTCAGAACTTCAAGGTACACAGGGATTGAATACCAAAAGAACCGTAGAAATTTGCACACTGCGGGGATGAAGCAAAGAAAAGAATGTTCACCAATGGCAGCTTCCACTGGAGATTTGATATGGACCACTGGACCAGACAAGACGTTTACCAACGACCCTACTGGGGATTTTAATCTTTATCAAAGAAAGGATACATGACCAGACATTGACCGATGACTGGAAAAAGATGCTCAAACAGACGTCAGCGGACGAATGGGAAAAAACTCGATGTTTACCGACATCGAAAGATGATGTTTACCGACACCAAAAGAAGGAACGACCAGACATCGAAAGACGATGAATGGGAAAAGGAACCATGACTAGACGCCAAAGGACGAATAGGAAGGACTCAGCCAGACATCAACGGATGAATGGGAGAAAGAAACCACGACCAGACATCGAAAGACGATGAATGGGAAAAGGAACCACGACTAGACGCCAAAGGACGAATAGGAAGGACTCAGCCAGACATCAACGGATGAATGGGAGAAAGAAACCACGACCAGACATCGAAAGACGATGAATGGGAAAAGGAACCACGACTAGACTCCAAAGGACGAATAGGAAGGACTCAGCCAGACATCAACGGATGAATGGGAGAAAGAAACCACGACCAGACATCGAAAGACGATGAATGGGAAAAGGAACCACGACTAGACGCAGGACGAATAGGAAGGACTCAGCCAGACATCAACGGATGAATGGGAGAAAGAAACCACGACCAGACATCGAAAGACGATGAATGGGAAAAGGAACCACGACTAGACGCCAAAGGACGAATAGGAAGGACTCAGCCAGACATCAACGGATGAATGGGAGAAAGAAACCACAACCAGACATCGAAAGACGATGAATGGGAAAAGGAACCACGACTAGACGTCAACGGACGAATAGGAGAAAGGAACCACGACTAGACATCAACAGACAAATAGGAGAAAGGAACCACGACCAGACATCGAAAGACGATGAATGGGAAGAGGAACCACGACTAGATGCCAACGGACGACTAGGAAGGACTCGACCAGACATCAACGGATGAATGGGAGAAAGAAACCACGACTAGACGTCAAAGGACGAATAGGAACAAAGAAACCACGACTAGACGTCAAAGGACGAATAGGAAGGACTCGATGTTACGAACATCGAACGATGATGTCTACTGACACCAAAAAAGGAATGACCCACACGGGGATCAACACGACACCTACTGGTATCATAAGGACGACATCTACATATGCCAAGACCAGGCAGACACCTGCCGGGGACTATACTGGGGAGTCAAGCTTTCCTTTCACTGACGGGTGAGGAAATAAACCTCTCTGGGGGTTACCAATCCTGAATGCTGTCAGGAGCCACCACTGCAAATATGCCATGCGGATTGTCGAACAATGATCTGCCTCCGTTGGGGATATGGTCCAATTAGGTTGAGCACATGTATGCATATGTTTGAATTTCTATGGCGTAATGCTCCATATTGAATGGAAATGCTACGCTATTTGAGGATGCAATGATTGCTACATGCAAAGTGCAAATGAAGGAAAACTCCTGCTGGGGGGAACTGGTCGCTCTGCTGACTTGATCCTCCAACTCTGTGGGGAGTCACAACAAATCTGCTACGGATGCTTTGCTGATCTGACACTCTGGACGACAGAGAAACCAACTCAACTGGGGAGTCTCAAGATGGGGAATACACCAACCCCTCAAACGTGCTGGGCAATAGCACTGCTGCTGGAGAAAGGATAAATCCCATCGGGGACAACTTTCACTGAATCCAATCCACTTGGAGACTCCGCTAGGGGAAACAACCAATGCTTACCTCCACTGGGGATAACTACCAACCCACGGGCAGGATTAACTCTACTGGGGATAATTTCCACCGAACATGATCCGCTTGGGGACTTCGCTGGGGAAAACCATTAACACAAAACTCCGTTGGGGAGACTTGCTAGGGGAAAACATTCACAACCCTGCTGGGGAAAGGCATTCACGACCCTGTTGGGGACTACAGCACTTCAGACCCGACTACTGAGGAACAGACTACCCACAGGCACCACCGCCGGGGATATAGCAACCTTCAGACTCAGTGGGGATTGACAGTCTTCAGACTTGCTGGGGAAAGAGCAACTTTCAGGCCTACTGCTGAGGGACAAACTATCCATTGACGCCTCTGCCGGGGATAAACAATTCTAATAGTTTTCAGACTTGCTGGAGAAAGAGCCACTTTCAAGCCTGCTGGGGAAACGTCCTCAACCCTGCTGGGGAATCCCTGATCTCGAATAAGTTGGGGAGACAAGTCCTGAACCTGCTTCTAGACAACCTAACTTCTCACACCACCGGACAATGTTGAAACACCTCTGCACAAACCGTGGCTTATCTGCTCTAGCCAGCAATCAAAGATAACAACCTGCAAAACAGCAAAACATACACGCCCCGGGGGATTGTATGGACAAGATACATCCAAGTGTATTCAACATTCAAAATGATTTTCAAATGTTTTATCTTTCTGCACGTTATTGTCTAGCCTTCATGTTTTTAGATGCAATGTTTATCAAAAATTCGTACTTTTTGCAAACAAAACAGTAAAATAAAAACAAGAGAGCAATTTAACTGAATAACGACTTTTATTGATTGAAAATGGGCCTATAAAGGCAAATACATCAGGAAGCAATCCCTAGGAAGAGGTAATTGCACACAAAAGGAAATAAACTATCCTATTGGCAATGTGAACACGACATCCACTATTTTCCAATTCTGTTATGACTCACAGATCGTCAATTTCCCCCAAATTCCTTGCTTTCTGAGAAGAATGATTGGACCGATCATATCCTTCGAGATGGTAGACACTGAAGCGCGATGAAATACAGATAACTCAGACTGTAGTCTTCGCTCTAATCCCTCTTTTGCCTGGATCTCCTTTTCAGGTTTTCAATCCACCGGGATACCCATTTTTGCCTAAGCCGCCCTTGTGCGTTTTCGACTTACTGGGTGTACATATTCTTTTCATTCTTTATCCCTAACTTTTGCCCGAACCCTTTCTTTCTTTTTTTTTGGTTCGCCGGGATGCCCTTTTTTGCCTGGACTCTTTTATTCTTTTTGTCCAGCGGGTCAATTTATGCGAAGTATTTTTTGACTACATCTGAGTTCACAGGGGATGGGAAATCTTCACCATCCATAGTTGTAAGCATCAAGGCTCCACCGGAGAAGACCTTCTTAACAACATATGGACCTTCATAATTCGGAGTCCACTTGCCCCTGTTATCTGTCCCGGGAGGAAGGATCCTCTTCAAAACTAAATCCCCTGTTTGATAGCTTCGAGGACGCACTTTCTGATCAAAGGCTTTCTTCATCCTTCTCTGATACAGTTGCCCATGGCACACAGCCGCTAATCGCTTCTCTTCGATAAGGCTCAACTCATTAAACCTTGTCCGAATCCACTCAGCTTCGTCCAGCTTGACATCCAACAGGACTCTCAGAGAAGGAATCTCCCCTTCAACAGGTAGGACCGCTTCCATACCATACACAAGGGAGTAAGGGGTTGCCTCGGTCGACGTACGTACTGAGGTACGGTACCCATGCAAAGCGAAAGGCAACATCTCATGCCAATCTTTGTACGTTACGACCATCTTCTGCACAATCTTCTTAATGTTCTTGTTTGCCGCCTCTACAACACCATTCATCTTTGGTCTGTAAGGAGAAGAATTGTGGTGTTCGATCTTGAAATCTCTACAGAGCTCTTTCATCATCTTGTTATTGAGATTCGAACCATTATCAGTGATGATCCTCTCAGGAACCCCATAACGACAGATGATCTCCTTCTTAATGAAACGGGCAACCACTTGCTTGGTAACATTAGCATAGGAAGATGCTTCCACCCACTTGGTGAAGTAATAAATCGCAACCAGGATGAAGCGATGTCCATTAGAAGCAGTAGGTTCAATCTTCCCAATCATATCGATGCCCCACATCGCAAATGGCCAAGGCGAATTCATGACATTCAGAGGGCTTGGTGGTACATGCACCTTGTCTGCATAAATCTGACATTTATGGCACTTCCGAGCGTATTTGAAACAATCGGATTCCATAATCATCCAGTAATAACCGGCTCTCAACAACTTCTTGGACATTGCATGACCACCAGCATGGGTACCGAACGACCCCTCGTGTACTTCTTGCATCAACATGTCTGCTTCGTGCCTATCCACGCATCTGAGCAGAACCATGTCAAAATTCCTTTTGTACAACACATCATCCTGATTCAAGTAAAAGCTTCCAGCTAGCCTTCTTAGGGTTTTCTTATCATTCTTTGACGCTCCTTCAGGATACTCCTGGCTTTTGAGGAAATTCTTGATATCATAGTACCACGGCTTCTCATCAACAACAGACTCGGCTGCAAACACATACGCAGGCCTCTCGAGTCGATTCACAGCAACGTGTGGCACATGATTATGCCAATGGACTTTAATCATAGAAGACAAAGTAGCCAAGGCATCATCCATCTGATTTTCATCTCGAGGGACATGATACAACTTCACTGTCTTGAAGAAAGTCAGGATCCTTCTGGTGTAATCTCGATAAGGAATCAAATGCGGTTGATGAGTATTCCAATCTCCATTGACTTGGTTAATCACTAGAGCGGAATCTCCATAGATGTCCCGAGTTTTGATCCTTAGATCGATGGCTTCTTCAATCCCCATGATACAAGCCTCGTACTCAGCTTCATTGTTGGTTACTTCAAAAGTCAACCTGGCAGAAAAAGGTAAGTGTGCACCTTTAGGGTTGATAAGTACTACCCCAACACCGTTTCCATTCACATCAACTGCCCCATCAAACATCAGTGTCCACTTGTCATCAGGATCCGGTCCTTCCTCGACAAGAGGCTCTTCACAATCTTTCATCTTTAAATACATGATGTCTTCATCAGGGAATTCAAACATCATCGGCTGATAGTCGTCAATCGGTTGCTCGGCAAGGTAATCAGACAAAATACTACCTTTGATGGCCTTTTGAGACGTATACTGGATATCATACTCAGTTAAAATCATCTGCCAACGAGCCACACGTCCGGTGAGAGTCGGCTTTTCAAAGATGTATTTCACTGGATCCATCTTAGAAATCAACAAGGTAGTATGGTTCAACATATACTGTCTCAGTCAGCGAGCAGCCCAGGCCAAAGCACAACAAGTTTTCTCGAGCTGCGAATATCTTATTTCACAGTCGGTAAACTTTTTGCTAAGGTAGTATATAACATGCTCTTTTTGACCAGACTCGTCATGCTGTCCCAACACACACCCCATTGAATTCTCAGTCACTGACAGGTACATTATCAGAGGCCTCCCAGGAACTGGAGGTATAAGGATTGGAGGTTTCTGCAAATACTCTTTTATCTTATCAAAAGCTTTTTGACAGTCATCATTCCACCTGATTGCTTGATCTTTTCTTAGCAATTTGAAAATCGGTTCACACGTGGCAGTTAGGTGAGATACGAACCGTGCAATGTAGTTCAATCTCCCCAAAAACCCACGAACCTGCTTTTCAGTTCTTGGTTCAGGCATTTCTTGAATAGCTTTCACTTTCGCTGGATCAACCTCAATCCCCTTCTCACTGACAATGAAGCCTAACAACTTTTCGGATCTCACCCCAAACGTACACTTGTTTGGATTCAGCCTTAGTTTGAATTTTCTCAGTCTTTCAAACAACTTCTGCAGGTTTACCAAGTGCTCCTCTTCTGTCTGAGACTTCGCAATCATATCATCCACGTACACTTCAATCTCTTTGTGCATCATGTCATGAAAGAGAGTTGTCATAGCCCTCTGATAGGTAGCACCGGCATTCTTCAGCCCAAATGGCATCACCTTATAGCAAAACATGCCCCAAGGTGTAATGAATGTCGTCTTTTCCATGTCTTCTGGCGCCATCTTAATCCGATTATAGCCAGAGAAACCATCCATGAAAGAGAAAACCGAGGATTGAGCAGTGTTATCAACCAATACATCAATGTGAGGTAATGGGAAGTCATCTTTCGGACTGGCTCTGTTTAGATCTCGGTAATCGAAACATATCCTGACTTTGCCATCCTTCTTCGGCACGGGTACGATGTTGGCCACCCAAAGGGGATAATTGGTAACTGCCAGAAAACCCGCATCCAGCTGCTTCTGAACTTCCTCTTTAATTTTGACAGCCATATCAGGACTAGTTCTGCGAAGCTTCTGCTTTACTAAAGGATAATCTTCTTTGAGAGGTAGCCTGTGTACCACAATATCTGTATCCAACCCAGGCATATCTTGATATGACCAGGCGAATATCTCCACATATTCTCTCAACATTTCAATCAGCCCTCTCTTGACATCTTCCTTCAAAGCAGCCCCGATTTTGATCTCTCTCCTGGCGTCCTCAGTACCAAGGTTAACAATCTCCAACTCCTCCTGATGAGGTTGGATGATCCTTTCCTCCTGTTTCAATAATATGACCAGTTCTTTGGGGAGTTCACAATCTTCCTCACTCTCCTCTTCGGCTTGGTAAATGGGATTATCGAAATCATACTGAGCCATAACAGAACTGTTCTTAGCGGAGTCCGCGAGATCGATTCTGCATGTTTAATGCTTTATCTTAGAAAAGAGTTCAAGAAAGTCACAAAAACAAAAACATTGCCATTTTTATTGTTTTGAAAATGAAAACAAAAACAGAAAGACAATGAGCACAAAATTTGATTGCAAAACGTCCTTTATTAATGATAATCATTGAAAACATGATGTGGCCCTAGAATGAACCACTACGCCCCGGGCAGAACGTAGGGTTTTTGTGCAGAATGAAAAAACAAAAGAAAATTACTCTGTCTGAAGAGTAACTTGGACCATTTCTTCGGCTGTCCAATTATCCACCATCTCCCCTGGAGCCTGCGGGCGCACCCAGTTGTCCACATCACAGTCGCTGTCACAGTCTTCACTACCGGCTGCAAAGACGTCTCCATGATTCATCAACCCAGGGCTGGGGAAGGTACTCGGCCCTTTCTGCTCACCCTGCTCTTCCTGAAGAGGTTGGTAGCCAATACCGAATTTGTCTTCTTTGAAGGGCAGATCAACCATCTTGCCCCAGCCTTCTGTCTTGCCAGAATTAACAACCTCCACAGCCTGCTTGTATAACGCAATTGAGACACCCGGCTTCTTCTGCTCGACTGAAGCCACCTTCTCAATAGCAATGGTCTCAAAAGCCTGACACAGCGTTTCATGAATTTCGCTATCCATCTCCACATACTTGAAGGAAGATAGATGACTCACAAGAATGTCCTCCTCGCCGCACACAGTCACAACCTGACCATTCCATACATACTTCAGCTTCTGATGGAGAGTTGACGACACTGCTCCAGCCCCATGTATCCAGGGACGCCCCAATAAACAACTATATGCTGGTTGAATATCCATCACATAGAAGACAATATCAAATACCTCCGGGCCAATCTTCATAGGCAAGGTGACTTCACTGAAGACTGATCGCTTGGATCCATCAAAAGCTCGGATGATGAGATCACTCGGAGTGAGAACAACCCCTTCAACGTCAAGTTTGCTCAAAACCTTCTTGGGCAATACATTCAACGAAGAGCCAGTATCCACCAACGCATGCGATAATACTGCACCCTTGCATTCCATGGTGATATGTAGAGCTCGGTTATGGTTGCGACCCTCAGGCGTCAAATCCAGGTCTGTGAACCCCAACCCATGTCTTGTACTGACATTCGCAATAAAACCCTCAAGTTGATTGACAGAAATCTCCTGAGGCACGTAAGCCAGATTCAACATTTTCAGCAAGGCGTTACGGTGTGCCTCAGAACACAATAGAATTGAGAGGATAGAGATTTTGGACGGAGTTTGATTCAGTTGGTCCACAATTTTATAATCACTCTTCTTAATGATTTTCATAAACTCCTCCACATCTTTCTCAAAGGATCCCTCAGGCGCCTCCTTCTGCACAGGTCCTTCTTCAACCATAGCTTGTTTACCTTTTGCTTTGGCAAGAGCCTCAGCATTGCTGTCTCTCAAAGTCTGTGGTGCAAACAGACGACCACTTCTAGTAAATCCTCCTGGTCCTCCCACATTGTCCACAGCCGGACCAACAGTCACTGGAGCTCTAACTGGCACATCAATTGTTACTGGAGCTTGACTTACCGGTCTGGTTTGACTTTCCGACCTTCTGTTATTGCGGTAAGCATTATCATACCTCCAAGGGACTGCCCTACTGTTCTCAACAGGTCTTCTACCAGAAACAGCAATAGTGGTAGGAGCACCAACAGTTACTGGCGCAGATATGGTCACAGAAGTACCAATAGTCGTGGGTGCATTAACATTTCTTGGCACACGTCCAGGACCCTCGGATGGTTTGAAGTATATGGTGACAGTTGACACCACTCCACGATCTTTCACAGCCCTACTAAACTGTAGGCAACCCTCATCAATCAGACCCTGGATACCTCTCCTCAGCTTGTCACAACCATTCTCTCGATCAACACAATCTGAACAACCCTCACCGCAGCCCGGGAACACTCCCCCTTTCAGCAGACGCTCTTTTACCACAAGCAGTGACGTCTGAACCTCATCAACACTGACTACCAAGTCTAAGGCCTCCTCACCTTCCACATTATTCACCCTGGGCCCACCATGTTGAGGCATAAGGTTATTCACAACATTCGGAACAGGAGCAAAGTTGATTGTTTTAGCATCAATCAGATCCTGGACCTTATGATGAAAAGCCCGACAGTTCTCAATATGGTGCCCCGGTGCACCGGAATGAAAGTCACAACGAACGTTGGCATCATACCTAGCAGGAATTCTTGTCAACGACGCGATGGTGCGAAGCTCGACAAATTTCAACTTGAGCAGTTCAGGAAGCAATTCGGCATACGTCATTGGTAGCGGATCAAAATGACGCTCGGGCATTCTCTGCCTTAGTTGAAACGGGCGTTGCTGTTGTTGTTGTTGTTGTGGAGCTCTTTGTTGTTGTTGTTGAGGTTGAGTTGGGATGGTCACAGCGGAAACCTGACGATACTGTCCTCTATTTACATTCCTTCTGTGTTGCACAACATTAGTCTCCCCCTCTCTCCTTCGGGGTGCTCCAGAAAAGGGCTTTTTAGAACCGGAAGACGAGGAACCAGAATCCTGAATCTTCCCTGCTTTAATAAGGCTCTCAGTCCTTTCTCCGCAGATTACCACATCGGAAAAGCTACCGAACAGGCAACTTCCCATCCGGTCCATGAACACACCCTGCAGTGTTCCAATGAACATGTCAGTCAGCTCTCTCTCCAACATAGGAGGTTGCACTCTTGCAGCTAACTCACGCCACCTCTGGGCGTACTCTTTGAAACTTTCACCAGATTTTTGAAACAGACTCTGCAGTTGGGTTCTGCTCGGAGCCATATCCATGTTGTGTTTATATTGCCTCAAGAAGGCTTCCCCCAGATCTTTCCAGCTTCTAACAGACTCCCTCTTCAACTCCATGTACCAGTCCAGGGAAGCTCCGGACAAGCTGTCCTGGAAAAAGTACATCCACATCTTCTCGTCATCTGTATAGGCTGAGATTTTTCTGTAGTAAGCCTGCACATGGGTGCGAGGACCAGAAGTGCCATTATACTTGTCAAAGGATGGCGCCTTGAATTTGTAAGGAATTCTCAGCCCATCAACCAAGCCCATATTGGTTACATCAAAACCCAAAGAGTTCTGACACTCCATGGCACGAATCTTCTCAGCAAGGGCATCAACCTTCCTATCCCTCTCTTCAGTCCTTACAACTTCGTCTTCATCACTCAGAAGGGTAAACATATCCTCCTGTCTGTCAACTAACGGAGCAGGATGGCGAACCGGAGCACGGGTTGCTATAACATTAACAGTCTCAGCAGCAACAGGTTGTCCGTTGATCCTGATACCCCTCAACTCATCTCCCACGGCATAGTTGTTGACGGGAATAGTGGCAGCAACAACTTCATTAACAGGGACCCACTCTGGTGAGGCACGGTTGACCGGTGGAATCACTGCTTCCTGTCTCTGGGCTAAGGCACGCAACTCCTCTTGCCCTTGAACGACCCCTTGCATCATGGTCATAAACTGGGCCATGTTAGCCCTCATCTCTGCCAACTCAGCTTGAACTTGGTCCATACTTCTATGTTGATTCAGTCTTGTAGCGTAGCGGTGCGGACGACGATCAGCAATCCTGCCTAAAACAGGAACCAGAGTGAGAAGTCTCGTTCAAGAACACCTGTAATGCAAGAATGATATGTGTATGATGCTTATGATGCGTATGATGCATATGATATGTTCATTTCTCAGACATCCAAGAGCCTTATCCATCTTTCAAGAAATGGCAACCTGCAATATAAACAACAAAGAAGCAAACTACACAGGATAATGAGCACAAGGTGAAACATCAACAATATCATCTATAGCCATGAGCAACAAGGATCATACAACATGGTTCAATCAAAGATTCAAATCATTAGAGTACAACAATGAATCCCATCCAACAATCCTGGAGGTGATTCTCAAAATAAACAACAAGACAAGCTACGAAAGTCGTCCTCCAGGAATGAGAGTCTTCAGATACTGGCACTGGTCTATCAACAGGTCACATTCTGAACACTCAGGTAAAGGAGTGAGCTTCTCCTTCAATTGCTCCCTGAGTCCCACCACTTCTTCTCTGAGCTGGCTCTCTGATGCACGCCTTAGGTCCACTTCCTTCTTCAACTGAGCATCTTTGTCTCTAAGCTGCTTTTCCAAGTCTCTTATCTTCCTTTGGTAATTAGCTTCCGCTTTTTGCAACCTCAAACGCTCATGGTGTTCTTCATTCAACATTGTCTCTATCTCCTCATAGGACCTCTTCTTACTCTTCAATCTGCTAGCATCTTCACCTTGCGCTCCTTTGAGTTTATGGGCCAAGTTCAACTTATCAGCTTTGGCTTTATAAAGCTCCATCTGGATCTCTTGTTCCTTCTCTTTCAACTAGCGATTCTCCATTAAGGCTCGTTTGTAATACTCAGCAGGCACATTCTCAGAATGTATCAAAGGTGGTTGCTCTTGCAATGGCTCCATCCTATCATATGGTAGCAACAGAGTCCCAACTCTATCCTTGACCCACTCGATGTAGGCAGGCATAACAATAGCAAACTTCTTCCCCAAAATAGATCCATCCTTGACACCAATAGTCTTCCAAGCGTTTCCCAATTGCTCCAATCTAGCTGGGTCACTCCGCTTCTCAAAGCACACACTCTCAGCTATCTCAGCATGGCCTTTTGTTCATGACAAAACCTAACTGACGGAGAGAAAGAACCGGGTTGTAGTTGATGCAACCCTTAGTCCCTATGAGTGGAACATTACGAAACTCTCCACAACTCATGATGACATTACGCACATTCATCCGGTAAGCCTGCCACTTGATATCATAGGAGGTGAGTGACATAATCCTCTGAGTCCACTTATGAGTGCTCTGAGTATCCACAAAAGGTCCACTGGTTGGCAGAAATGACAAGAACCATCTGAGTAGCAAAGGGAGACAAAACCTGATAGCTCCACCCTTACCATGCTTGCCGTGTATAGCATAATAAGTGTCAGCTAACAAGGTAGGAACCGGATTTCCTCCAATGAAAATAGTGACTGCAGCAAGATCCACAAAATTAGGCATGCTCGGGAACAAGACAACTCCATAGATCATGACGGCCAACTGAGCGTTGAAAGCTTCCCAATTCCCTTTCTTCGCTTCTTCCTTAGCCATTCTCACCAAGTACTTCAAGGGCAAACCCATAACATCACCACTTGGTTTCCAATTGTCACTCAATTCTTTGACACCCAACTGGAGAGCTTTAGCAACAACCCTGAAATCAACCTCCCTTGGCACATCCAGAAAGGGTACCTGATATCTGATCGGGACATGCATCAGGATGGAATACTCTTCAAGGGTAGGAGCCAACTAGTAGTCCTGAAAGGTAAAACAATGGAGCTCTGGATCATAGAACTGTAGGAGAGTCTGCAGAGGTACTGGGTCAACCACCATCTTCAACAGTGCCAGAATATCCCCATACTGATCATCAAACACCTTCTGATTACCGCCGGTCACAAGATTGCTCAACTCTACCAAAGATGTCAACGACTCACGGTGAAAACTGTAGGTGCAAGTCTTCCTCTTCAACTCTGGAATGGTTGCCATCTCTCCCAATGAACAGACTCCTGAATGAACCTGAGAAATGATATGCATGCAAGTTAGCTTTTTTCTTTTCTTGCATTTTTTCTCTTTTTTTTTTGCATTATTTTTTTGAAAATAAACATGCTATGATGCAAATGATGTAATGATTGGTTGGTTGTGTATCACAAGGCACAGGTTCAGAGCTTCGACATGAATTCGGAACCGGAAACCACAAACCAAAGTCATCTGGAACCCAAAGTCATATGGAACCCATACTTCAGAACCAATAGTCACCAACAGGACCCAAGAGTCACCAACAGGATACAGTCACCCACGGTACCTGTAAAATGATTCAATCCCGCCCCCGCTCACGGGTGTCATCTAGGTCAAGGTAAGGTCAGGAGAAACGCAGGATAAACAACCCTTTCAAGCATATCATCATATGCACACCAGATGTATGCAACGATAATACCCCATCAGGATCTGAACTGCTCGTGATATCATGTTCCGCTAAGTGGCGCTATACCACCCGCTTCCCATGAATCACTCTATTCCTAGGTGTCCTAGAGTTCACTCATAGCCTGGGTATTGGGCCTTTTACCTCTTGTAACTCCCACCAAACAGAGAAACAGATACACAGCCAGCACAGTGATAATATGATGTATGCAAACAGATATGCACATAGAATGCAATGCAAACAGATAAATATGCAAAGCAACAAATAAACAACATACAATAGACAGTAAACAAACAAACGCTAGGAAAGACCCGCTAGGGAACAATGGACCAGCAAGAGGTCAACATTGGGTAATCCCCAGCAGAGTCGCCAGCTGTCGCTCCCCCTAGGATTTCCCGGATCCAGGTACAAACGCGAAAAAGAGTGGCGAGAGGGAAAAGGATAGAGTCGCCAGCTATGTACTTTTATCCCACAAGGAGGGGAAAGGTAGTACTGCATAACCTAGGGGGAATGGATAAAACAAGTCTCGAACCAAAGAAATCTGGGTAGGGGGCCGGTTACGTGAAGGGAAGGTTATCGCACCCCTTCACGTCTGTGGTACTCCACAGGATCCACGATTGCTAATCTATGTCTAAAGATGCGTGTAAAAATCCTATGTGCAATGCGAAAGAGAGAAAATCAAAGTAGGGAAAACAAAGAGTTATTTGCTCGCACAGGCCCTACCCTGCTGCATACGTATCTCAAGAAGGATTGAGAATCAGAGCACCGTAGCTCGGCTAATCTATTTCTATTTGTTTTGTGTTTTTTAGGTGAACAACGTCACTACGCAATCTACCAGATGCTCGACCTTGGGAGACTTACTCACCTGTAGTAGAAGGAGTCGACGTGTCCTTAAGGGAAGATCACGTTTGTTTGTGTTTTTTAGGAATGCTCATGCAAGAAAGGAAGTCCTAGACGAAGGAACCGTGCTACCTTAAGTTGACATGCAAACGAGAGACTACGAGTCTAGCAAACCTATTGGAAACAACAAACAAGTCTCAATGGAGACAACAAACACTGGAAATGGAATGCCAGTCGCTGGGCTTACATCCAACTCCACAAAACAAGAAACAAACGGGAAACCGAATGCCAATCGCTGGGCTTACATCAGACTCCAAACACACACACAAATGCAAAAGCAAGCATAAGCAATTACATCAATCAGTTAGCACATGCTATACACAAGCAAGAGGCTCAATCAAAGCTGGGTTTTAGTCAAGGGGTCATATTGACCTTGACAAACAAACCAGTACTGTCATGGGTGTTTTTGAGCTCTTAACCCTAACATTGAGAGTTAGGGTGAAGCAGATGAACGGGAATGAGGGTTGTGCCTCATAGCTCTTATCCCTGGCCTGGGAGAGCTTGAATCACTAGAAAGTGTGGGGGTCCAAAATGTGGGACCCTACTCCACATGACTGACACTACAAGATTTTTGGGATGCTTATTCAAATGCATCAGCACGTAGTGCAAGCAATATGAATGACTCAACTGAATAGCAGGGGATGGATTGCACATCCCTTCTATCTGCCAATGCCTCTTCACTTAGGAGGTCTTTGAAGTACAAGGCACAAAGATAAACAAGCACAAACATTGCCTCTTAAGGAGGGCTTCAGACAGGTGCCTGCCAACATAACATGACAGGTCTTCCAGACTACATGGAGAATAGGATGATTACCTAGGTGGTATGCCAACCACAAGCAAAGCAACTCAAACAATGAGTTAAAGCGGCTAAAGTACCTGTAAGAAAAGCTAAACAATCAGTACTATGTTCAGACAAACAACCAACAGATAACAACAGTCAAACAACCAATATACACAACATGCAAGCTTCATGTGCAAGCATTCAAATTATCATCTCAAATGACCTACAAACCGCAAGGGCTAGTGGACAAAGTAAATAGCAACACTCAAATGATGAGGCAACATCAACCCTGGAGATTGGATGCTTGGTCCTGAAATACACAACTCAAATGTGAGTTCAAACCCCTAGGGCAAAGCCTAGGGTCAAAGATGGAGAAAAAAGTCAAAACAGCAACTAAAACTCAACATAAAGCTCATTTAAACAATCATGAACATGTCCTAAAAAGGACCAAATCAAAATCATCAAGCAAAGTCATTTCATGAGCATGAGAAGGCAAAGGCAATTTTAAAGCATGCAATTGATCATCAAGAATCAAAATTCCATATTAAAACAGAAATGACTCAAACAATTTTGGAAATTTTTATGAGCATACAACATACCAAACACAATCATCATACCAAAAATCAGCATCATCAAAGTTCAATGGATATGGAAATAAAATTGCACAAGTAAGTCAACCAATAGTGTGACACAAATTGTCACACCTAAAGTACATGTGTCCTAAACAGTGAAGGAAATAGCAAAAAATGCCAAATAAAATCTCATAAATCCATCAACATGTTAAGAATCATCATGCAAAATTTCAAGGCATTTGGATCATGTATGAGCATTTTATGATAGGATGAATGAGACATGGTACAAATGCATATATGTTCAAAGAGTCTAGCACAGACCAAATTCCAGCCATGCACAATTTCAGAAATCAACATCAAAAAATAAAAGACACTTCAAGGATCATGTAGCAAAAAATTGGAGGTGAATTGGACTTGTATTCTATTTTTTATCATTTTTTGAAGTTGCATAAATTTTTTGAAATAATGAAGAATAAACATGTTAATTTGGAGGGAAAGAATTAAAGTGGTGAGCAATTTGAAAACACGTTGGAGTCCAGAATCGAACCGTGTACAAGGCCAAAACGCTGAGTTTAATTAAATGAGCTGGCGCGCTTACATCAGCGTTCAAGGCCTATGTGGCTTCGGTCAACTAATCAGAGCCAATCGTTTGGACATACAAGCGCTTGCGTGGACATGAATATGGACAAAACCCTAGGCCACCTCATCAATTGCAGATGGAGGCGCTAGCGGTAGAGCAGGGAGGAAACAACCGTCTTCCTCGCGAAGATGGCGGAGCAACAGCAAGCTCACATATTTTTTTTCTTCAGATTTTCGTAAAAATGACATCAATCAAAAGCTTATGACATGTAGGTTCCAAATCCACCATTGTTTTATCCTAATTCCTAAAGAATCATGCAAATCAAAGAAAATAAAAATGAACATTCAAACTTTAATCTCATGTATCTTCCTCAATATTGCGCCATTTTTCATGTTCTTTATACCAGTGGAATCAGCAGGTAATGCACTACAAGTATATGGCAATAAAAACAAGAATTAGGAGGTGCGAAATTCTGACCTTCTTGAAGCTTCAACAATGGCAGTGGTAGATTCAAGGCTTGGCGAGCATCCAAATCCCTTCTATCAACCTTGAAATGACTTCTGAAGCACAAATCAACCTTTGGAATGACTTGGATCTAGCTAGATCTTCAAAACTCCATGTTCATGTTCATGATTGGAATTGCTTGATTCTTCACCAATTTCTTCAATCAATGGCTTGAATCTTACCAAATAAGGATCAAGAATACAGAATATGCAATAAAAATCAAGTGTTCTTTGAAGAATTTTTGAATTTGGAAGAAGAGAAATTTTGGAGGGAAATTTTCAATCTAGATCTAGAATTGTGTATCATGAAAATTCTGTTATGATTAGCTATTTATATGACATGTTAATCCATTTCCTAATCATGTTTAGGCTTGGCTAATTAAATTTTAATGAGAAAAGAGGTGTTATGTAAAATTTGGTTTTTTCACCCCATGCATGCAATCCCACGTGAACAGTAACAAATGGCCATGCATTTTCACTTAAAACCATATTATGAACATGTTGGAATGGTTAAAAAGCTCATGTGATGCACCAATTTTGAATTCATGATTTTCCCTCCAAAAAGGTTATGAAAGAACAAATGATTATATGATGAATTTTCATGCAAAGTGATAAATGTTTTGGAAAGAACATGTCATGAGAAGAAATATGCAAAAAGGAGCACTCAATTTGGAGTTATGAGTCAAAAGTTATGATCTTTTGAAGTTCCATGCACACTTGACAATGATTTGATTACATATCCTCAACCATTCATCATATGATCATGATCTTGGACTTTTTGGAAATGGGAGAGAAAGATCTTCAACTTTAATGTTGGATAAAATTTCATTTGAAGTTTATTTGATGTTGGAAAGTTGAGTTGAAGTTGGTCCAAAAACTTGCCATTTTTGGAAACTTGAAATTACAGGTCACTTTCCATTTTTGGAAACTTTTGATCTGGCTTCAAAATCTTCAATGTAGACACTTGACATGATGAATAAACCTCTTTTGGACATGAATGAAGTGTCTCAGACCATTTCTCCACCTCCTAGCCCTCAGTTGACTTGCAGTTGACTTTTATGGGCCCTAGATGACCTGAAACTGCACTGTGGACTTTGAGCCTCTAGCACTTGGTACAAATTGCTTCAAAATGAACCTTGATTCATGTAAGCTCTCTAGAACAACCATAGGGCCTTTTTCTCATGGAAATGCTTAGCTCCTTTGCACAAATGAATTCTCCTGATGCCAGTCTTGACTGATGGGATGCAATGTGCTAGGGAATGTTAATGCAAGGTTAATGACCTAAAAATGAAATGAATGTACAAATGGGGGGTGCAAATTTGAGGTGCTACAGGAAAGCAAAAGAGTGGTATCTTGATCAAGCACCAAGAGTGATGGCGGATTGGAATTTGTTAGAAGAAAAGTTTCTAGAAAGATATTTTCCTCAATCCCGATTCATGGAAGCTAAAACGGCTATTGCGGTATTCACTCAAGGAAGCAACGAGTCTCTAAATGAGGCTTGGGAAAGATTCAAGTCAATGTTGAGAAAATGCAAAGGCCATGGTTTTGATGAACTCACTCAAATCCATATTTTTCTAAATGGGCTCCAATCAACTCACAAGACACTTTCGGATGCTACCGCGGGTGGCTCCCTTATGTCAAAGAATATGGAAGAGGCAAAAGTCATTATTGATCGGATGGTACTCAATGATCGTCAAAGTCAACATGATCGTAGTCCTTCACAAAGGAAATCGGGAGTTTTTGAATTAAATACCAATGATGCTATTATTGCTCAAAACAATCTACTTTCTCAATAAGTGGAGTTTCTCACTCAACAAATGTCCAAACTTCCATAAAAAATGAAGGAAATTCAAGGATCTCAAGCTAGATATCAAGTAGCATGTTGTGAACTATGTCAAGGAGATCATCCAACCGGTTATTGTCCTCCATTGGAAGAAGTGAGTTATGTGAAATACCAAAATCAAGGTTATCAAAGGCAACCTCCACCCTACAACAACTCATATCAAAGGAACAATCAAGGCTATCAACCATCAAGGTTCAACAACCAAAATTTTCAGCAACAAAGTCCTTATTAACATCCAAATTCTCAAGGACAACAATCGCAAGGCGGAAGTTCAAAGCTAGAAGACACTCTCAGACAATTCATGCAAACCAAATGAGCAATGAGGCAGCTATAAATTTTTTGGAGATTCAAGTAGGCCAACTTGCGAAGCAATTGTCTGAACAACATGCAGGCTCTTCCTTCTCCGCTAACACTCAAACCAATCCAAAGGAGCATTGTAAAGCAGTTGTTACTATAAGCGGTAAAGAGTTGACAAGTGGAAAAAGTGAGGAGATTATAATAGAGAATGATATGGATGTTGTACCTGAAAATGAGGATGTGGAGTGTGAAAAGGAGAAAGAGGCAGAAACTGTTCACTTCACGTCGCGATCACCTTTCGCACCGCGAAAAGAGTAGAAACAGAAGGGATCAACAGAACAGCAGGGTGAAGTGGATGAGAAGAAAGAAGCAGAGCCGAGAAAAAAGAAGAAAGGAGACAAAGGAGTGAGTTCCATTCCAGCTCAACGTCTATCTTATCCGCACGCACCATCAAAGAAGGATAATGCTAGACACTATGCACGATTTATGGATATATTTAAGCAACTTCAAATAAATATTCCATTTGTCGACGCATTAGAGCAAATGCCAAGATATTCAAAGTTCATGAAGGATATTCTCACAAAGTAAAGGAGATATGTGGAAGACGAGACAATCTTGCTTGATGCACGTTGTAGCGCCATAATCCAAAAAACTCTTCCAAGGAAGGAATCCGATCCGGGCCGAGTTATTTTACCGGTAACCATTGGAGGCACTTACATTGGTAATGGTTTGATCGACTTGGGATATATCATCAATTTAATCCCCTTATCCATTGTTAAAAGATTGGGGAATATTGAGATTAAATCTACAAGGATGACTTTACAACTAGCCGATAAGTCTACCACTTCACCATATGGAGTTGCTCAAGATATGCTAGTGAAGGTGGACAAATTCTTGTTTCTGGTAGATTTTGTGATAGTGGACATGGATGAGGATCGTGATGTTCCTCTAATTCTTAGAAGACCATTCATGAAAACAGCCTGAATGATGATTGACATTGATGATGGACTCGTGAAAGTAAGAGTGCAAGATGAAGAGGTAACTTTCAATCTTTTTGAGGCCATGAAGCATCCTAATGATAAGCATGATTCTTTCCGAATCGATACCACCGAGGAGGAAATAGTGGAGGTTGCAAACCAAGTTCATGTTTCTAATCCGTTAGAGAGATCTCTTATTGGAGCTTACAATGTTTTAACCGAAAATGAAGAAAAAGAGATTGAAGCAATTTTGCATGAATTGGAGTCTTGTGGAGAGATTGCTTATCATGAGGAGACAAATGAAGACTTGGATGTGAAAAAGAAAGTGGAAGAGCCAAAACTAGAGTTGAAAATGCTACCTTCACACTTGAAATATGTGTTCCTTGGTGATGATTGTACTAAACCGGTCATCATTAGCAATACCTTGTCCATAAAAGAGGAGCATAAATTGATACAAGTGCTGAAAAAGAATGAAGGTGCAATAAGGTGGGTATTATCCAATTTAAAGGGTATTAGTCCGGCCTATTGTATGCATAAGATCATGATGGAAGACAATTTCAAACCCGTTGCACAAACTCAAAGGCGCTTAAATCCATCAATGAAAGAAGTGGTGAGAAAAGAAGTTGTCAAACTCTTGGAGGCCAGAATGATTTATCCTATCTCCGATAGTGAATGGGTGAGTCCGGTGCAAGTAGTTCCAAAGAAGGGTGGTATGACGGTTATCAAAAATGATAAAAATGAGTTGATTCCAACTAGAACGGTAACCGGGTGGAGGATGTGTATTGACTATAGGAGGCTAAATCAAGCTACAAGGAAAGATCACTTCCCGCTACCTTTCATGGACCAAATGTTGGAAAGGTTGGCCGTCAAGAATTTCTATTGTTTCTTGGATGGTTATTCGGGGTACAGCCAAATTTCGGTCAATCCGACGGATCATGAGAAAACGGATTTTACATGTCCTTTCGGCATTTTCGCTTACCGAAGAATGCCTTTTGGATTATGTAATGCACCGACAACCTTTCAACGGTGTATGCAAGCAATATTCTCGGATTTGATCGAAGAATGCATTGAGGTGTTTATGGATGACTTCTCCGTTTATGGGTCATCCTTTGATTTGTGCTTGAAAAATCTTGATGTGGTTTTGGGAAGATGTGTGGAAACAAACTTAGTGCTCAATTGGGAGAAATGCAATTTTATGGTCACCGAAGGTGTTGTTCTTGGTCACAAAATCTCTTTCGAAGGGCTAGAAGTCGATAGAGCAAAGGTGGAAGTCATTGAAAAATTACCACCTCTAACAAACATCAAAGGAATAAGAAGCTTTCTTGGACATTCCGGATTTTATCGAAGATTCATCAAGGACTTCTCAAAGATAGCAAAGCCCTTGAGTAATTTACTCAACAAAGGTACGCAATTTCTTTTCGATGAGTCGTGTCTAAAAGCATTCCTTGAGTTGAAAGAAATGTTACTCACCACACCCATAATCGTTACACCAAATTGGACACTTGATTTTGAACTTATGTGTGATGCAAGCGATTATGCGGTTGGTGCGGTTTTGGGTCAAAGAAGAGCTAAAAATTTTCATGCCATCCACTATGCTAGTAAAGTTTTAAATGAGGCGCAAGTCAATCATGCGACAACCGAAAAAGAGTTACTAGCTATAGTGTATGCATTGGAAAAGTTTAGAGCTTATTTGATCGGGTCCAAAGTTGTAGTTTACATCAACCATTCGGAAATCAAGTATTTGCTAACCAAGCCGGATTCCAAACAAAGATTAATTCGTTAGATTTTGTTATTACAAGAATTTGATTTGGAAATCCGGGATAAAAAAGGTTCCAAAAACTTGGTAGCGGATCATTTGTCCCGTTTGGTTAATGTGCAAATTACAAATAAAGAAGAAGAAGTAAGGGAAGAATTTCCAGATGAAAAGCTTTATGCGATTCAAGTGAGGCCTTGGTTTGACGATTTTGCTAATTACAAGGAAACTGGTTTGACACCGGAAGACCTCACTAGTAATCAAAGAAAGAAATTCTTAGTGGATGCAAAGTACTATGTGTGGGATGATTCGTATTTGTTCAAAGTAGGTGTGGATAGTATTTTAAGAAGGCGTGTGACACTTGAAGAGTCAAAAGACATCCTTTAGCATTGTCATAACTCTCTGTATGGAGGTCATTATAGCGGTTTGCGAACAACCACTAAAGTCCTTCAAGCGGGCTTTTATTGGCCGTCTTTGTTTAAAGACGCACATGAACACGCAAAGAGTTGTGACACATGCCAACGAAGTGGAGGGATAGGCAAGCAGGATGAAATGCCTCTAATCAACATGTTGGAAGTAGAAGTTTTTGATTGTTGGGGCATTGATTTCGTTGGCCCATTCCCCTCTTCATTCTCTAATGAATATATCCTCGTAGCCGTTGACTATGTGTCAAAATGGGTGGAAGCAATTGCTTCACCTAAGGCCGACTCCAAAACGGTGATAATTTTTGTAAAGAAAAACATATTTTCACATTTTGGTGTGCCTCGGGTGTTGATAAGCGATGGGGGGTCACATTTTTGCAATACACCTTTCGAAAAAGTTTTAGAACATTATGGTGTAAAGCACAAGGTGACTACTCCCTACCATCCACAAGCGAATGGTCAAACGGAAGTTTCTAACCGAGAAGTGAAGAGGATCCTTGAAAAAACGGTTTCGAGTTCTAGAAAAGATTGGTCATCAAAATTGGATGAAGCTTTGTGGGCGTATCGTACCACCTACAAAGCTCCTATTGGACTAACTCCATTTTAGATGGTTTATGGGAAGACTTGTCATCTCCCGATGGAAATGGAGCATAGAGCACTATGGGCTCTCAAATTCTTGAAATTTGACTCCACTCTAGCTGGAGAGAAAAGAAAAGGACAGCTCCATGAATTGGAGGAATCACGGAACAATGCTTACCATTCAAATAAACTGTACAAGGAAAAAGTGAAAGCGTACCATGATGGAAAGGTCCGTCACAAAGAGTTCAAAGTTGGACAAATGGTGCTTCTTTTCAATTTAAGATTGAAGTTGTTTCCCGGTAAGCTAAAGTCCAAGTGGTCGGGACCGTTTGTTGTAAAGGAGGTGCAAAACTATGGAGCCATCGTGGTTGAGGACCCAAAGTCACAGGAAAGCTGGACTATGAATGGGCAAAGACTAAAAGTCTACCACATTGGAGAAGTGAATAGAGACGTCTGTGTCATTTCCCTAACCGGACCATGAAGATCATTAAACTGTCGAGCTCAAAACGATGTTAAACAAAGCGTTTGTTGGGAGGCAACCCAACATCGTAAGTTTGCATTTCAATTTTTGTTAATTCAGTTTTTAAAAGTATTCTGTTTTGGTTTTTCTTATGAAAAAGGAGTTTTGTCCAATGCCCAAACAATTTTTAAAAAACTTCCTTCAGTTCGCCCCGCGAACAGCATTCGCCTCGCGAACTGAATGGAAAAATCCCGTTGGTGCCGCGAACCATGTTCACCCCGCAAACTGAGCGTGGCAGACCCTTTTAAGTTCTGTTTTGTGTTATTTCTATTTCACTCATATTTTACAACTTCACACTTCTCTTCATCACTTTCACTATCCCACTTCCAAATTCAAAATTAATCCTCTCCATTTCAAAAATCCCAAACTTTTTAACAAGAATCAAGTCAATCCTCAACAAAGGTATGTGTAATCTCTCTTCCTTTCCCTTTTTTGTTCCTCATTAAGGTGAATTAGGTTTTGTTAGAAAATGATTTAATTGCTGAATATCACCTTGCATGTTTAGAGAGGATTCAAATTAGGATTGGGTAAGGGTTTGTGGTTATGGTTGATAAAATTTTTGAGCAGAAGGAACCCTAGAGGCTACTGATATTTTTCTGGTTCGCAAGGTTCGCGCCGCGAACGGGCCATCACGCCGCGAACTGGGAAATTTCAGTTTCATATTTTTGGATTATGGCTGCTAACTTCACTCATGGCTATTATGTGGTTGTTTCTGATTTTGTTGCAGATGTCAAAACATACCAAAACAACGAGCTCCGGTCCTTCACGATCCGTGCGACGATTCACTAGTGATGAGGACGAGGAGAGATTTGAAAAATTGATCAAAAGGACCATTCAACAGGAAAGATTCATTCGTTTGTCACCGGGTGGAACTTATAGGAAGCTGGTGGCGAACTTTGAAAGAAGAAAATGGAACAAAATTTGTGAACCGGAGCCAGAGATCAACTATGACATTGTGCGTGAATTCTACGCCAATGCTCTTCAGTTGGAGGAGGGAGTGGCATTTCATTCTAAACAAGAGTGAGGGGAAAGATCATTTCCTTCAGTAGGGACGCGATCAACGCCTATTTGGGTAATCCTCTCATTTTGGCGGATAATGGGCGGTGCGAGTACCGTGCCAAAGAAATGGCCAATGATTGGGACCTTCCTACCGTGAGTGCTCATTTGTGTCTTGAGGGAAGGACTTATGATTTGAATGATCAGGGATTCCCGAAGTCGTGGAAGAGGGAGAGTTTGAACTTGGAAGCAAAGGCCTATTTGGTGCTTCTATTGAAAAATATTCGGCCACGGAGCCATAGCACCACCATTCCATTGGATGTCAGATGCCTCTTGTACTACATCATGATTGGTAAATCAGTAGATGTGGCATCCATCATTACGGGGGAGATGCGCAAAGTTGCGACTAGTGGAACCAAGTTCGGTGGGAAAGTTGGTGTTCTAACATATGATTATGAGACTTTGCCGAAAGGCAAATGTGCCCATTCCGGATGAGGTACACTTGTCTATCACTAGTATAATTGATGATGCTTATTTGAACAGGTTTCGCTAGAGCCAAATGGACAGATGGCGTTCGCCACCTATTGCTGTGAGAGTTTTGAGGCTTCTAGGAGGTCTCAATCATTCATTTTTGATGCTATGCAGCAGCAGTTTCAAAATACCTTTTTTGCGCCTGAAGCCCGCACTTTTCCGTCCTAGGCGGAGTATGCTGCTTATTCTAATTGGCCTGAGGGCAGGCCAACATTTATAGGGGGTGCAGGAGGTGGTGGTGCGACCCATGATGATGAGATGGAAGATGTCATTGGATCCGTAGGTGGTGGACATGATGAGGAAGATTGAGGATTTTGTTTGAGTAGTAGTAGATTTTTATTTTGAGCTTTTTATTATTATTGTTTTTGTTTAATTATGATTGTACTTTTGGTGGCTCTAGTTTCACCATAAACTTTGGTTTGTTAATTGCATGGATCTTTTGTGAGATTTGATTGTATGTTGCAATGAATTTTGGTATACCCTGTTTGTTTGTCTAAATTTTCGTATTCTTAAGTTAAGCTTGAAGGAACCAAGTAATGTTTGCAAGGAAGGAAGCGTAGGACACTTCGAGTGGTGATGATAAGAATTGGTGTCGGCATTTCAAGGTACACTTTATCGCTTTCTAGACTTAACATGAATGGTTTGATGGTGTGTTGCAAATTTCATTTCATAAATTCCTTGAGATACATGTCATTTTTGAATCAAAGTAGAACTTAACCAATTGTGAGGTAGCTTTCCATTGTACACTAAATGCGGGAAACCGAACATTATTTCAATTCATTCTTATCATGCTAAATCATGCATTAATCTATTTTTGTGAAAATTGTGAAAATGATAAAGGCATTGTTTGTTATTGAGAAAAACCACTTGGCCAAAAAGTTTTGAATCAACTAACCTTGTAAGGAGTGATCCTTAGTTAACCCCCTTTGAGCTTGTTTTAGGATTCATTTGATTGAGAAGTGTAAAGTCAATTGAAAATTTTGTGAATAAATGAATCCTAATTTCTTACGTTTCAATTGAACCTTCAACCGAGTTTGTTTGCAAATTTTGTCTTTCGCCTATGTCTAAGTGTAGCGGTGTATTCGTCACTTTATGATTTATTGACTAAATCAAAAGCAAAGCATACAAAGAAATCGAGTCGCCACCGCACTTTTATTTATCCTAAGGAATGGATAAAAAGCGAACAAAAGCCTAAGAAGTTTTACACATAGAAAACTAATGAAAAGATCAGAGAATCTGGGTAAGGGGTAAATTACGCAATGGGAAGGTGTTAGGCACCCAAAACGTCCTAGGTACTCCTAGGGAGCCCTTTTCACACTTGTTGAATGAAATGTTATTTGTTATGAAAATATTATTGTGCAAACATGATTGGGAGGATGAGAAAAGAATATACAAGTTATTATTTTTGTGTTTGAACGGATGAACCCGTTGCCTACGTACCTTCCATGAAAGGTAAGGATCAAAACGCCGTAGTTCGGCTAAAAGATTTCCAAAAAGTAGGTGAATTGATTTTAAAACAAGAGCACTAAGGCTTTTCATTATCAACGGGAGAAAACTCAACCTGAACCAACAATCCACCATGCGAGGATAGCTTCGACATACTAGTGAGGGGTTAACCCTATAATAAGTATGGAAGACTTACAATCAACTCACTAAGGATATGGTAAGATTTACATCAACCACTATGATAATTGAAACCTATGGCTAATGTATGAAAAATTATCAACAATGGACAAAGCCACAAAACAATTGAATGAGTGAAGTTAATTGATTATGAATATTCATAAAAAAGATGGTCAAAGTATGATTAGAATCCAATTCAGAAAGAAGTGTTAAGAAATGGAGTTTGAAAATCAAGGGCTTAAGGCCCAGGTTTCTAATTTGAAAACAGGTGAAAAGTTTGCACAATAATGTTTTCAAGTTTTTTTTTAAAGTCAACAAGTGAAAAGGGGTTTGAAGAAACAAAAGGGTGTGGGTGAAGGAGTGTAAAACTTCTTAGGTGTCCACCTCTTGAAATCATATAGAAGATGATCCAAGTGTGTCCTTAGGAATAGGCAAATGAGCAATAACAAATAAGCAAAACAAATGATACTGGATGCCAATCAATGGACTTATTCTAATCTCACAAACAAAGGTGGATACTGGATACCAATCAATGGATTTACACCAATCTCCTAAAACAAACATGGATATCAGATGCCAATCAACTGGACTTACACTAATCTCCTGAAACAAAACACAACATGGATACTGGATGCCAACAAATGGACTTATACCAATCTCACAAAAGCAAACCAAATATGGATATCAGATGCCAATCTATCTGGACTTATACCAATCTCCAAGGATGATCATGGGAATACAAATGCCAACAACATGGACTTACAATTGAATCCTCACATACAACCAACAAACAAAAGCAATAAGAAAGGGGAAATAAGTTGCCAATAAATGGGCTTACACTTAACTCCTACCAAATCACAGGAAACAATTGCCAATAAATGGACTTATGATTGACTCCTCAATGGTCATAGGAAACAACTGCCAATAAATGGACTTACAATTGACTCCTCAACTACAAGACAAAGATGTCACAAAGCAATGAACAATGATCATGCAATGATGTACAATTAATGATGATAAATGCACAGAGGCACACATAAGCAAGGATACACAGATGAATCAAGCAAGATAAGCAAACAAGTCAGTTAGCACACACTATATACAAGCAATTAGGCTCAAGCAAGGTTAGGCATTAAAGCCAACTGGAATAGGGTGATATGAGCTCTTAACCTTAACATTGAGAGTTAAAGTGAAGCCAGATGAAATGGAGATGAGGGGTGTGCCTCATAGCTCTTATCCCTGGTCAGGGAGAGCTTCAGATGATAGAAAGTGTGGGAGTTCAGAAAGTTGGAACTCTCTCCACAAGTGAATGACTCTATAGATCTTGGGTTAAGATCCACAATGCATCAACATGTAATGTGAGCAAAGGGATGAAACACTGAATAGTAGGAGATGGACTACACATCTCTTTTATCTACCAATTGCCTTATCAAAGGACTTTACCTGCTTAGCACAAAGATAAACAATCACAAACATTGCCTCTTAAGGAGGACTTCAGACAGGTGCCTGACCAAATAACAGGCCAGGTCTTCCAGACTACATGAAGAAGAGAAAGTATACCTAATTGGTTAAGCAACCAAGCAAAAGCAAGTTCAAAATGAACTTAAGCAACTAATGTTCCTGAAAACAATCCAACTCAATCAGTATACAACTCAAAAAGTCAAACAGATAATCCAACAGTCAACAGACAGTACACAATCAAACAAGTAAGGCTACAATGTGCAAGGCACAAGCTCAACTCAAATGAGCTAAAAGCATCCTACAAAGCAAGTCAAGGTTAGTCAATATCAATCAAATAAACCAACTCAAGCAATGTGAATTAATCTCCTTAAGGCCATGTGCTTCTTAACCTGAAAACAAGCTCAAACATGAGAAGCAAACCACTAGGACAAGGCCTAGGGTCAAAGAAGGAGAAATAATCTAAAACAGAACATGAAAATTGACAAGAATCAAGTTTAATCAATCAAGAACAATATCCAAGTGGTCTCATATCAATAGCATCAACCAAATTCATTTCATAAAGCAATCATGTCAAGGTATGCAAATTGAAAGCTCATTGAAGCAACATGATGAACAAAGGCATATTAATTCAAAAATGGTTCAATTAATTCCAAGCAAAATCATGGCTAAACAGAACACATCAAATGATCAACACACCAAAAATCAAGGCATTTGGACAAGTATAGGCATGGCAAAGAAATTCACTAAGTCAAGGTAAGCACAAACAAGCTCAAAGGAGGCACAAATTGATACCTCAACTTAAGGCAATCCTAAAACAGAAATGACAAGTGATAAATGACTCAAACCAAAGCCACAATAAACTTCAACACGTCAAGAATCAATGTACAAAATTTCAAGTCCATATGATAAAGCATAAGTATTTCCCAAATCATTGAAGTTCAACACTCATCAAAAGTCCAAACATGACCAACCAGCAAAGAAAATCTCAAACAAACCAGAAATGAATCCAAAAATTCCACAAAAATTCATGATCAAACCTAACATGTATAAGAAGCATCACACATAAAATCAGATGATTTGGTATTTATTTGGCATGGTAAAGAAAATCAGAAAATCAAGCAAGCCAAGGTGTGACACACATTATCACACCTCCATTAATTAGATCATATCTCAACAACCAAAAATGCTAAAAATGCAAACTCAACACCAAAATGTCAATTAGGATTTCTAGTTTAAGCATGTCAATTTTCACATTCATTGGATCAACCATCATTATTTCACAAAGAAAATGGCAAGCAAGGTACATGATAGCATATGCATGAACAAGCCCTAGGCAAGTTTAAATTCCAACCGAGCAAAAATTCTGGAAAAATATCCATAAAAAAGTAGACATCCTGAAGAACAAGGTACAAAAAATCTCACATCAATTGGATCATTATTCATTGAGTTATGGATTTTTGGAATGAAGAGAAAAATGAAAAAAACACATGAACAAGCATACATGAACATGGATAGCATAAAAGAAATAAATCAGCAAGGCAAAATGGAAATGTCAAAGGCCAAGAATCGAACTGGTGAGACATTTGAATTGAGGCGCTTCAACAATGAAACGCGCCGTTTCATTTAATGATGTGGCACGGCAAATTAAAAACAACCAATCAAAAGGCCATGTGGATGCCTCGCTGGACCAGTGCATGGGCTTAAACACGAAATTGCATGCAAACACACGCTCATGAAGATCAAACAGGTTCTGGAAAACGAAAACCCTAACATTCATACACATTCAACGTGTTCTTGAGCATCATGAACAAACTTCTCAGAAATTGAAAACCAACACATCAATGGACTCATCTCACATCACACATCAACAATCCAGGCTCAATTTATTCTAATTCTCAATAATATGAATGGATCGAGCAAAAGAAGTTTAACATGTCAAACTTATAATCATCACAACTAACTCATTACTGCATGAAATTCATGGATCTAAAGTTCAGCATGATCAGCATTAAAGGATCTACAAGATGCATCCACCAATTTCATGAATTATAAGATTCGAATTCTGACCTTAATGAAGCTACAGAAGTGAAATCGTGCAATTCAGGCCTGGAAAAGCTGAAACAGATCCTCCTCAACTCTTGGATGAATGAATGGATGAAGAATTGTAGCTCAACAGTGCTTGATTTGTCCAGAAACTTCAATTGCCATGAAAGGATGCAAGGTTCAACAATCTCGATTCTTGATGAATTCTTCAAGATCTTGCTTCAACAATCTTCAATTATGCTTGTAGATGATGAACAAACCACGAACCAAGAAAATGATATGAAGAATTTGGATGAAAAAGTTGAGAGAAGATTGAGAGAAAACTTTCAGATCTGAAGTTTGTGAATTGTTGTTATGATTTTCTGTTAGGATTAGCTATATATACCATCTGTTAATGAAGCTGCTAATCACAATTAAGCCAAATGCAAATGGATTAGTGAAATGAAGGTGTTGATGCAAATTGGCCAAATCACCCTTACATGTGCAAGGCAATGGAACAGTACCCGAGTTTGGCTTGGAATGCACTTAAAATGTGATTTTGAATCAAATGCCAATGGTGGGAAGTGAAGGCAATGCACAATTTTTGAATTTGGATTTTCCCTCCAAAATTCAAATGAAATTCAAATGAAAATGTCAATATTTTTGTGATGAGAATTGATGAAATGTAATGCATGATTTGGATAGTAGAGATCAAGAGAGAAATGTTCCAACAAGAACCACTTCAATTGGCCTTTTGGTTCAAAAGTTATGCAAGCTTGAAGTTCAAATTTACTTGACAATGATTGATCCATAATTTCTTAACCACACATGAGAAATGGACGTTCTTGGACTTTTTGGAAAGGTGAGAGCAAGATCTTCAACTTTCATGTTGGACAAAATTTCATTCGAAGCTTCCTTGATGATGTAATCTTGAGGAGAAGACCTTTCCATTTTTGCCAATTTGAAATTACAGGTCACTTACTATTTTTGGAAACTTTTCATCTGACCTCAAATTCTTCCATGTTGATGTTTGATATGTTAAATGAGACTTGTATGGACATGAATGAGGTCTCTCTAACCATCTCCCACCTTCAAATCCATGGTTGAATGCACAGTTGACTTGTGTTGACTTTCCTAGGGTTTCAGTTGACCTAACTATGCTCTGATGAAATCCAAGCCTCTACCACTTGAGATCTTGATTCAAAATGATATCATAACTCACATGAACTCTTGTAAATGATCAATGGTTCCCAAATTCTCAAGAATGGCCACCATTCATTGCTCAATGAATGCTTTTGACTGGCTTGACCTAGTGTTGCTTCATCTGCAAGTAACAAGGTTAGATGACAATATTTTTGTACTTTTGGTTAGTGATAAAGAGAAAAGCAATAATATACAAATGCAACACATGCTTGGTGATCAAGAATCACACTCAAAAGATGACCCACCCACAGGGAAAGGAGGCAAGGTGCACAATGATCCTTGAGGCAATGATATGATATGACATGATGCCATGAGGGATCTTAGGGGCAAAATTGGGGTCTTATAGATGCCCCTATTTAAGGTCATTCTAGCCGGAGAAGTGAAGTTTAGAAATCTTCATCTCGACGCGGTAGAATGGGCTTAAATAACAGTAATGAGACAAATTTTGGTCCCTAAGAGACCTCATGATGCAGATGTATGCATGTAAAAAGACACAACTCTGTGGGGATATGGTCCACAAAGAACAGATGATCCATCAGAGTAACACTCACCAGGAACAGAGACTCTGACAAGACTCTCACGGGGACTCTTATTGGGGATAAGAAGGAAAAGAATGCGTGAGCAGGACACGACTCTGGATTTAGGGGAAAACGAAACTGACATGACTTCACCGGGGAGAGAAGGACTCACACTGGGGAAAAGAAGATTTCCAAAGGACAACACATCCATTGGAAAGACACAAGCTGACTCAACATTATCCACAAAGGATAATTCGGATAAAAATCCGGACTCGGACCAGGAAAGATTCACAAATAATCTCCCTGCTGGGGAAACTTGCATATATTGGGGAAAACGCCAATACAGCAAAGGGGTAAAATCACAACAAGAATTCCACCGGGAAAGGTCTAACAAAGAGACTCTCCTGGGGAAAAGCAACAAGATGAGGTGTTACCGGTATAAAAGTAACAAGCTCAGGAAGAATGAATATCTAAGACCGGTATAAGGGTGAGAGATATCAATCAACCAAACATCTGAGAAAGACTTGAAAAAGGTACATCAACTCAGGAAAATCTGACTCCACAGGGGACCGAGGTCATAATAGGGAGCAGAAAGGAAGGAACACCAGGGATACCAGTTACTGGGTATATAATAGGTGACCGACCAAAGGCGTGAATTGGTTTTTACTGCCAAAACACTCATCATCCAAAACACAAACTGGTTAAAGGATGGATATTCGATTCTACAAAGAATACGAATCTTACTCAATTGGGGAAAATCAACAAAGGACTCCAACCAAAGAGCGCATGAGACATATTATTCATTACCGTCAGAACGTGAATAATATACTCGAAAGGAAGAGACACCAGAGATACCGGTTACTAGGTATATAATAGGTGACTAACCAAAAAGAGAGACAATCGATACCAAGCATACGGGTAAACGAAAGACAACTCAAGGGGATAAATTGCAAGCATCCGGCAATTATCCAAGGAACAAAGAATATTCGACTCCACAAAGGAATAACGAATCTTACTCGACTAGGGAAACACAACAGGTTTCGACTGAAGAGTGCATGAGATATATTATCCATTACCGTCAGAACGTGGATAACATACTCGCATGGAAGATTATCCATAACCGGTTACTGGGTTAATAAAGGATAAATCAACCGAAAAGAAAGGCATCGAGATACCAAAACTAGGTATATAAAGATGACCAATCAAAGGGAGCAACAATCATTACCAACAAAAGGGTAAATGAAAGGCGATTCGCTGGGGATGAATTGCATAAACAACAATTATCCACCAAAAACTCGAGAGGGATATATTGATAAACAATCAATAATCCGGGGAACAAATCACTAGCAAACGGTGAAAGGACCCACAGGCGACTTCAAAAGGGATAAAATTGCAGGCATACGACAATTATCCAGAAGACTTGCTGGGAAACAATTGCGAGCATACGGCAATTGACCAGAAGCAAGGAGGAAATATCAACATCGAACAACGAATGAAGATAACCACAAAGAGTAACCATCATCGGTTAGGATGAACAACAAGGTTAACTCTGCAAAAGGGAGCAAATTAGGGTTTACAACTACCGAAACGGGGTAGAAGACCAAAACTCTGGCTGAGGAAACAGGAGGTTTAACACTACCGAATACTGGGTAGCAAACCACAGACTCAACTGGGGATAGGATTGCTAGCAACCGGCAATTATCCACCAAAAAGCACAGACTCTGTTGGGAATAAAACCACAACAGCACAAGATCCACCAATAACCAGAACGAACCACAAAGGTTACCTCTGCTAGGGGAAAAGATATAGGACTTTCGACTACCGAATACGGGGTAGTGGCCATCAACTCTGGTGAGGATAAAAGGATTAGGGTTTACATCCACCGAATACTGGGTAGAAAACCAACAACTCCGCGTGGGGAATGGAAGAACCATAAATCCGCACGGGAAACCAAAATAGGGTTTGTAACAAACCACCAACTCTTGCCAAGGAATAAAAGGTATATAACCATAAATTCCGCCAAGAAGGCAAGAAACATAGGACTTACAGCTACCCGTTACTGGGTAGAGGCCCAAAACTCCGCTGGGGATAATATGAACTATTGCCGGTTACTGGGCAATTCATTCATTTATTCCACAGGGAAGCGCAAGAAACAGTTGACAAATAGCCAATTCGGGATCAATCCGAAAAGACAGACTGAATCAAGACTCGTCCTAATGAGGATATAACTCAAATAGGAATATCCATCCCAGTATATATGTTGGGAGGAAACGGAAGAAACCGTCGTCCACGAGGATATATCTCAGTGGGGAACTGCAGAAGGAAAAACAGACACTTTCTGCTTACGGGGCTGACTCTATATGGAGAGATTTAAACACCCGACATCTGCTTGGGAAGATCTAAAAAGAAGATCTATATCACCAATAGCAGAGAACAACAAACAAGAGATATATGGCAAACAATGCAACATGAATATCTGAATGTTAAAAGTATGCATGAATATGCGTAATTATGTTTGATGAATGCTGACAAAACAGACATTGCTAACACAAACAGGTCCAAGGATCAAACACCCGATACTATACTTCCAGGGGAAAAACCAACTGGAAAGCCAAACTGATGGAGATCTTTAAGCTACAAAAGCAAAGATCTGCGGGGAGGCAAAAGATCAGAGATATCAAGTAACACCAAATCTCTGAGTGATGGATCAACACACTTCCCAACTAGGGAACAGAAAGCCACAACAGGCAAGAACTGCCACAAAGACAAATCTGTTGGGGAAAAGGAGCAAACCTGAGATCTGCAGGGGAGTCCTCAGCATCAACTGAGAAACAGAAAGTTCACTGCACAAGCGAGGACTGCTTATGAAAGCAACTCCAAAACATCTCCGCTGGGGAACAACCCACAAAAGGAGAACAACATCATCCAAGTAGAATCTGCCACAAGCAATTCTACTGGGGAAAACTGTCAACCACTCTCTTGGGGAACAACCCACGGAGGAGAAAAGATCACTCAAGTAGATTCTGCAACAAGCCACTCTACTGAGGATCAAGAGCATCAGAAAATCAACCAAATCTAGGGATGATAGATCACCAACCAACCCTACTGGGGAAACAGAGGTTTCAACAGGCAGAAACTACCATAACAACAACTCTGTAGAGGATACCAACTCTGGTGGAGACTCCGAGGGGATTATTACAGATGCAATCCGGGCTCTGTTGGAAATACCAACTCTTTTGGGGATTCTGCACAGATACAATCTACCAAACCACAAACCTACTGGCGGCCTCGCTGAGGAATCCACTGGGGAAGGAGGAGAGCTGGGAAGTCAACCACTAAATGCTGACCCTTCTGAGGAGAACACCCACAACTGCTGAGGAGGAACACAATCACTGTCCTACTGAAGGGATAAGCGCACTGATGGGCAGACATGGCAAAAATGCAGTATATCAAATCAACAATCCTGGCGACAGTGCTGAGGAAGAAAGCAACAACTCCTCGGGCGACTGTACTGGGGAGAGTGATGGGGTACCAAGGTTTCAAACCACCCACTACCAAACTTCCAAGAGGAAAACACCCATGCTGGGGGGATAATATTGCTGGAGAAGAAAACGAAGTCTTCAACAGACATCTGCTTGGGGAACAACCCTACCAAAAGCTCTGCTTGGGGAACAACCCCAACAACCAAAACTGGAGAAAGAGGATACAACCAAATGCCAGGAATATGAACAAATGTCTTACCTGTTGGAAATCATGCCACCCTTGAGAGAGCACTGAGACATTCTTAAGTATCCTTTCATCATTGTGAATGTTCACTTTGTTTAAAACAACAATTTGAAAATTTTGTTTGTTTAAAACAATGACATTTTATCAATTAAAACATGCAAAACATTTGTTGAATTAAAACAAATAAGAGTGCAAATAATTGGATAAAAAGCTCAAATTTATTTGATGGAATGGTAGCCTGCAAATGGCAAGACTCCATAGATCTGTACAAATTTGAAATCAGTGATATATATTGGAAGAGGGCTACATTGAACATAATGATCCTTTCTCTACCAATTTGAATCTCGATGTATTCGAAGCTTCGGTTGACGACGAATCAAGAGATCTCTGACGAAAAGACGGCTGCGGAATAGAAAGTCTTGTCCGGATGCAGTCACTTGCCAAATCCCTAATTTTTGCCTAGATTGCCCCAGGGTGAGGTACTCAATCTAGCGGGATGCAAATATCTCTTTTTTTCCATGTCTCTAACTTTTGCCTGAATCACCCTTTCGGGTTCTCCACCGAGACGCTCATTTTTGCCTAAGTCGCCCTTTCGGGTTTTCAACTTAGCGAGCTATTCTGTTTTTCTTTTGCATATACTCCTTTTTTAGGCAAAGTATTTCTTGACTGCATCTGAATTCACAGGACGAGTGAAATCCTCCCCATCCATTGTTGTAAGCATCAAAGCACCGCCTGAAAAGGCTCTCTTAACAACATATGGACCCTCGTAGTTTGGAGTCCACTTGCCCCTGGAATCGGGCGCGAAAGACAAGACTTTCTTGAGCACAAGGTCACCTTCTCGGAACACACGAGGCTTGACCTTCTTATCGAATGCTTTCTTCATTCTCTGTTGATACAACTGACCATGACACATGGCAGTTAATCTCTTCTCTTCAATCAAATTCAGCTGGTCGTAACGACTTTGAATCCATTCAGCACCAGTCAACTTGGCTTCCATCAAGACTCTCATTGATGGGATCTCCACCTCTACTGGGAGAACAACCTCCATGCCATAAACAAGAGAGAAAGGGGTTGCCCCTGTTGAAGTGCGTACAGATGTACGATATCCATGCAAAGCAAATGGCAGCATCTCGTGCCAATCCTTGTACGTAACTGTCATCTTCTGGATAATCTTCTTGATATTCTTATTAGCAGCTTCAACAGCCCCATTCATCTTGGGTCTGTAAGGAGAGGAATTATGGTGTGCAATCTTGAATTCAACGCACAACTCATCCATCATCTTATTATTCAGATTAGATCCATTATCAGTAATGATCTTATCTGGCACACCATAACGGCAAATCAGCTGGTTCTTGATAAACTTCACAACCACCTGTCTGGTCACATTCGCATACGATGCGACTTCAACCCATTTGGTGAAGTAATCAATTGCTACGAGAATAAACCTGTGTCCATTAGACGCCTTCGGCTCAATCATGCCGATCATGTCGATTCCCCACATAGAGAAAGGCCATGGAGATGAAATCACATTCAGAAGTGTCGGAGGAATATGAATCTTGTACGCATAAATCTGACACTTGTGGCATTTCTTCACATATTTGCAGCAATCAGACTCCATTGTCAGCCAATAGTAGCCTGCTCTCAACATCTTTCTAGCCATGGCATGTCCATTGGAATGAGTACCAAATGAACCCTCATGGACCTCAGTCATCAACAGGTTTGCTTCGTGTCTATCCACACATCTGAGCAAAACCATGTCAAAATTTCTCTTATACAACACTTCACCACTGAGGTAGAAACTGCCTGACAACCTTCTCAAAGTTTTCCTATCTTTCACAGATGCCCCAGGCGGGTAGACCTGGTTCTGGAGGAAATTCTTGATATCAAAATACCAAGGCTTGTCATCATTCACTTCTTCAACTGCAAATACGTGAGCTGGTCTATCCAAGCGCATCACGGCAATGTTGGGAACTTCATTCCAATACTTGACAACAATCATTGAAGCAAGCGTAGCAAGAGCATCTGCCATCCGATTATCCTCTCGAGGAATATGATGAAAATCAACTTCTGTAAAGAATGTTGAAATCCTTCTCGCATAATCTCTATACGGAATGAGACCAGGCTGATTCGTCTCCCATTCACCCTTGATCTGATTGACAACCAGGGCCGAATCACCATACACATCAAGATGCTTGATTCTCAAATCAATGCATTCTTCCAATCCCATAATACATGCCTCATACTCTGCCATATTATTCGTGCATTTGAAAGTTAGCCTTGCTGTAAGCGGAATATGTGTGCCATGAGGAGTAATGATTACTGCCCCAATTCCATTTCCATACTGATTTACAGCGCCATCAAACACCATCGTCCATCTGGAACCAGGTTCCGGACCTTCATCAAGTGTAGGCTCATCAGAATCTTTCATTTTCAAATACAGAATCTCCTCATCAGGGAAGTCATACTGAACAGACTGATGATCTTCAATCGGCTGATGCGCTAAATGGTCAGCCAAGATACTACCTTTGATAGCTTTCTGAGCTCGATACTCGATATCATACTCAGACAACAACATCTGCCAACAGGAAATCCTCCCAGTTAAAGCAGGCTTCTCGAAGATGTACTTGATTGGATCCATTCTGGATATCAACCAAGTAGTATGATTTATCATGTACTGGCGCAAACGCTTAGCAGCCCAAGCCAAAGCACAACACGTCTTCTCAAGCATTGAGTACCGAGACTCACAATCAGTAAACTTCTTACTGAGGTAGTAAATAGCAGATTCTTTCTTCCCTGATTCATCTTGTTGACCGAGTACACAACCCATCGAGTCTCCAAGAACAGTCAAATACATGATCAGAGGTCTTCCTTCTACAGGAGGAGATAAGATCGGAGGTTCAGACAGATACTCCTTGATACTGTCAAAAGCTTTCTGGCAATCCTCGGTCCAATCATGAGACTAATCTTTCCGAAGGAGCTTGAATATCGGCGCACATGTGGCAGTCATGTGGGATATAAATCTGGAAAATATAGTTCAAGCGGCCAAGAAAACCTTGGACTTGCTTCTCAGTTTTGGGTGCAGGCATCTCTTGTATTGCTTTGACCTTTGCAGGATCAACCTCAATACCTCTTTCGCTGACAACAAAACCCAACAGCTTGCCGGAACGGACTCCAAATGTACATTTGTTCGGATTCAGACGAAGTTTGAACTTCCTCAGACGCTGAAAAAGCTTCAACAAATGCTCAACATGTTCTACTTCCGTTCGGGACTTAGCAATCATATCATCAACATAGACCTCTATCTCCTTGTGCATATATCAAGAAACAAGGTAGTCATAGCACGTTGATACGTGGCTCCGGCGTTCTTCAAACCGAAGGGCATCACTCGATAATAGAATGTTCCCCAAGGTGTGATGAATGTTGTCTTCTCCATATCTTCGGGTGCCATCTTGATTTGATTATATCCGGAAAATCCGTCCATAAACGGAAAGACTTTGAATTTAGCTGTATTGTCTACCAACATATCAATGTGTGGTAGAGGAAAATCATCTTTCGGACTAGCTTTATTCAAATCTCTATAATCAACACACATACGGACCTTTCTGTCCTTCTTAGGAACAGGCACAATGTTGGCCACCCATTGAGGATATGTAGAAGTCACCAGAAACCCCGCATCAATTTGCTTCTGAACTTCCTCTTTGATCTTCACTGCCATATCTGGATGAGTTCTTCTGAGCTTCTGCTTCACTAGCACGCACTCAGGCTTCAAAGGCAGGAAATGTTGCATAATATCTGTATCTAGACCCGGCATGTCTTCATATGACCAAGCAAAGATATCGGAATATTCTCGTAGCAAACTGATCAACCCCTTCTTGACAGACTCTTCAAGAAGTGCCCCAATCTTCACCATACGAACACAATCTTCAGACCCCAAGTTGACTGTTTCTAGATCTTCGAGATGCGGATGAATGATCTTCTCTTAGTGCTCAAGGAGACGGGTAATCTCATCAGGAATCCCTTCAACATCATCTTCCTCTGCCTCGAATACAGGGAATTCAAAATTGGGAGATGGCGTTGGATCATTATGTTCAATGGGTTTTAGAATCAACCTGCATAATGATTTTGGTTAATGAAAAACTTTTAGAATTTAGACAAGCAAACCATTATGCAGATGAAAGGGTTGCTTTTATTCTTGTTTTTTATGGGTTTTTTGTGATCACTGATTTCATGCAAAAGCAAAAAGTGAAAACAAATGGAAAAACAAATGTTTAACAATGCATTAATTGAATGAAAATATCATTGTATAAATGCTGCCAACAATGTCATCACTTCTCCTTTTGGCATGTGAGAAGGGTTTTAAACAAAGTGAACAATTACTCTGATCTATGAATGACTGTAGGAACATCTATAGCGACCCAAATGTGGCAGACACCACCAGGTATGATGAAATTGCTCAGATCCTCTGCATCCTCTTCCAAGATAGCAGCAGCCTCTTCAGGTTGATCAGCATGGATGAATCCTCCACTCTTGAACAGCCCTTGCTCGTTGAATGCCCCAGAAGAATAGCCAATGCCAGCCCGGGATTTGTTATCTTCAAGCTCAATCATCTTCCCCAAACCAGCAACTGCACCACACTCAATGGCCAGTTTCGTATCACGGTAGGAAGTGAATGAAGGGGACTTCTTCTCAATCGGCTCAGCAATAGATAAAGCTTGGAACGGAGTTCCAACTTCATCCTCAGCATCAATATATGAGAAAGAAGACAGGTGGCTGACCAGGAGAGCCTTTTCTCCCCCTACCACAACCAGTTTCTTGTTCTTGACGAATTTCAGCTTCTGATGTATGGGGGATGTCACGGCGCCAACCTCGTGAATCCATGGTCTACCAAGGAGACAACTATAGGATGGGTGGATATCCATAACCTGAAAGGTAACTTGGAAATCACTTGGTCCAATCTTGATTGGGAGATCAACTTCCCCAATCACAGTCTTACGCGACCCATCAAACGCTTTCACAACAACGCCACTCTGCCTCATGGGAGGCCCCTGATATGACAATCGAGAGAGTGTGGTCTTTGGCAATACATTAAGAGATGATCCAGTGTCCACCAGCACGTTGGACAAGGCATCAGTCTTGCAGTTCATGGAAATATGTAGAGCCATGTTGTGGTCTCTTCCCTCCTCAGGGAGATCAGCGTCACAGAAACTCAAAGTGTTGCAAGCGGTAATGTTTGCAACTATACTGTCAAATTGCTCTATAGTGACATCATGATCAACATAAGCCAGGTCCAAAACTTTCTGCAGAGCCTCCCTATGGGGTTCTGAATTCAGCAGCAAAGATAAAACGGAGATCTTGGACGGCGTTTGTAGAAGCTGGTCTACAACGTTGTACTCACTCTTCTTGATGAGCCTCAGCATCTCATCACATTCTTCATTCACAATGCCACTAGGGCCAACCGAAGAAACATGAGTCTTTTGTACGGAGGAGGGTTCGGCAACAGGTGCCGGGTTCTGAACATTCACAGTAGTCCCAACCGGACGCTCAACAGTGTCAGAAGCAACAACCCTTGCCTGAGGCTTAGGCGCAGAGAACACACGACCACTCCGGGTCAATCCGCTCACATCAGCAATATTTGTCACAGAAGTTGAAGGCAGCGACACTTCCTTCCCATCTTCCACAACAACGGGATTATATCTGAACGGAATCGCCTTATCCGAAGAATAAGGCACAGGGCCTGCAGGCTTGATTATCAGTGAAAGAGAGACCTTCGGCTTGCTGCCATCATAACGGATGACAACAGGCTCAGGCAGCTTGAACACAGGAGATATAACATTGACCTCTGGTTCATCTTCATCAATATTACGGTTCTGAAGAATCTCTATAGTTCCATCATCTAACAGCTCTTGAAGCTCTCTTCGCACTTGGCGACAACCCAGACGATTCACGGAACAGATGCGGCATCTGTCATGGTCATGCTCCATATGACTGTACTCACACAGGAGACGATGTAATTCGACCAATGACTGTCTAATATGACTGACATATTTGACTTTATATTTCCTAGGGCACCCCTGGACCATGTTCACTGATTTCCCATGCTCGGGCAATGGGTTCTTTGTAACATTGGGGCCTGAGTCCTCAAAGCTCAGAATACCGCATCTCATAAGGTCTTGCACCTTAGTCTTCAACGGAAAGCAGTTCTCTATGTTATGACCCGGAGCACCGGAATGATAAACACAGTGTTGATCTGGCTTATACCACCATTGCGGGTTCGCAGGCATAGCTGGAGGATCCCTTGGAGTAACCAACTTCCTCTCCAACAAGGAAGGATACAATTCAGCATATGACATAGGAATGGGATCGAAGCTGATCTTCTTCCTATCATAGTTCATATTGGCCTGGTTACTAGTGCTGCCACGAGGCTGGTAAGCCTGTTGCTGTGGACGGTGTTGCTGCTGATATTGAGGTTGTTGTTGATGCTGATGCTGATTAGGCTGCTGATACTGAGCACTATCTCTGAAGACAGGTGCTATGTGAGCCACCTAGTGCTGATGACTGGTACGACGTACCGGCTTCCTCTGAACAGAGGGTCTTCTTGGTTTAACATGGGACTGCACAACATGTGTCTCCCCATCTTTCTTCTTAAACGCCCCATACCGTTTAGAAGAGCTCTCATCCTTACTCAAACGTCCCTCACGGACTCCTTCCTCCAATCGCATCCCCATGTTCACCATCTCGGTGAAATCAGAGGGAGCACTCGCAACCATCCGCTCATAATAGAATGAGCTAAGAGTCTTCAAGAAGATCTTAGTCATTTCTTTCTCTTCCAGCGGAGGAGTAATCTGAGCAGCCAACTCTCGCCACCTCTGGGCGTACTCCTTGAATGTCTCTTTATCCTTCTGGGACATGGCCCTGAGTTGATCACGGTCAGGCGCCATATCCACATTATATTTGTATTGCTTGACGAAGGCTTCGCCAAGATCATTGAAGGACCGAATGTTTTCACTATCAAGGCTCATATACCAGCGAAGAGCCGCACCGGACAAATTATCCTGGAAATAATGGATCAGAAGCTGATCATTATCTGTTTGCGTAGACATTTTCCTGGCGTACATGACCAGGTGAGCAAGAGGGCAGGTGTTCCCCTTATATTTTTCAAAGTCAGGCACTTTGAATTTGATTGGAATTTTAACACCGGGAACAAGGCAAAGTTCAGCAGCAGACTTGCCAAAAAGATCTTTCCCTCTGAGGGTCTTCAATTCCTTACGCAGCTCAAGGAATTGGTCATTCATTGCGTCCATCTTCTCATTGACATCTCGGCCCTCAGACGACTCAGAATGATAGATGGTGTCGTCTACCCTAGGCATGGTATGCACGACAGGAGGAGCAGCAGCAAGGACCGGGCTAGATGCCGGCATAGAAGCAAAGGTCGGTGCTGGCAGATCAGGCATGAAACCTGGAGGCATACCCCACGGAAACCCGATTGGCATGGCATGCGGCATGAAATAGGCACTGGCAGCTGGCACAGTAGAAGACACCACTTCAGAAATAACTGTCCTCTGGGGAGGAGTTGCAGGAGGCGGAGAAGGTTGATTCTGGGCAACCAGAAATTGCTCCATCAGAGCACTCAGACGAGCGACCTCTTCCTTCAATTCTCTGTTCTCTTGCTCAAGTTGATCCATTACTCTGGCAGAATTGGCTCTTGTATAATACCGGTGAGTCAGCTTGTCTTCAAAATAAATGAAGAGCACAGAGTTAGGCCACAGACAAGAAGACCAAGAACGACACCTGCTTATGCAAAATGGCGACTCTGCTGGGGACGCAGAAAAACCTTTGTGGTTTTGCCTACTTTTCACCCTTGTTGTGTGATATATTGTTATTTGTTATTTGACATATTTTTGTACAATTTGGGATAACTGTATTGATTGTAATGTTTGAATTGCTTGATATACACTTGCTGTTTGCTTTGGTGATCTCTGTGAGATGAGTTCTATACCCGAACTCGAGTGCACCTTAGGATAGGAGAATGGCATAGTCTTGTCGACTGGTGTGGAGTATTCCTTAGCCAGTTGACTTGCGAGTCCATTCACTTGGTGGAGGTCATATTGAATTAATAATGTCACACAAGTTATTTGTGGTTAGGCATTATTCTTTCAATCATGTGCCTTAGAAGCCAAGGACCTTAGTTTACGAAGCCCATCTTGGCCTATTTTTAGGACGTAGTGCGGAGGTCGTTCAGATGTCAGATCTGATACGATTGTTACGCGATACTACACTCATAAGAGTCTCTCTTGAGAATATTTTTGGAATACGAGTATTCGTTCCTCCGATAATATCCGAAAGATGGGACGATGATTATGGGAACCTCTGGTAGAACATGTTTGGCAGGTTTAAACCCTAGTACACTCCCTTTGGGTGGTTCTTAACCGAGACTCCATGCTCGTGACTCTCAGCAAACTCGTGATTCATGGTTGAGTCGTTCAGATAACCTTAATATCAATGGAACCTGGGTGTTGATAAGGTGAAAACCTAAATCCACCAAAACGGATGGTTGATATTAAGGATGTTAGAGCCGGTTCATGTATCGTTAATATCAATGGAACTTGGGTGTTGATAAGGTGAAAACCATAATCCACCAAAATGGATGATTGATATTAAGGATACAATGAGCTTTCCCATGACCTTTGTCTGGTGTGATTTGCTTGATCCTTGAGTGTGATTGTTGCATTCATGCATTCATGCATTCATCTGCATTCATGTCATCAGAAAAATAAGAGAATTTTCAAGGAACTTAAAGGGTTTATTTGCAAAATTTTCAGACATGGAAAGACCAAAAAGGCATACAAAGAAGTACAGCTTTAGACAACCTGATGTGAAAGAGTTAAGGAATCTGACATCTTATGTATTAGATCCCTTGGGTTTCAAAGCTCGTTATGGGAAGCTTCTGCCTCTGTTGACTACTCAGGTTGATGAGGGTTTGATGAGTACTCTGGCTCAGTTTTATGATCCTCTGTATCACTGCTTCTCATTCCCGGACTTCACACTATTGCCTACGCTTGAGGAGTATTCTCATCTTATTGGGATCCCGATTCTGGATCAGGTGCCGTTCAGTGGCTTGGAGAGTATTCCGACTGCTCGAGAGATTGCGAACTTGTTGCACATAGATGAATCCCTGATTAAAGCTAATTTGACTGTCAAAGGTGGAATTCGAGGTCTTCCTTCCGAGTTCCTCATTGCTCAAGCTACCGTTTATGGGAAGACCATGAGTGAGGATGCCTTTGAGGCTTTATTTGTGCTACTCATCTATGGTTTGGTATTATTCCCCAACATCGACAAATTTGTGGATGTGAACGCCATTAGGATCTTCTCAGTTCTTAATCCCGTTCCGACTCTGTTGGGTGACGCCTATGTCTCTTTGCATCTGAGGAATGCAAAGGGTGGAGGAGTTATTGTGTGCTGTTTGCCTTTGCTGTATAAGTGGTTTATTTCTCACTTGCCGCAAACGCTTGCTTTCAAGGAGAACAAGAGTTGTCTACGGTGGTCTCAGAGACTCATGTCTCTCACTAATGATGATATCTCTTGGTATGATCGCGTGTATGATACTGTGCAGATTATTGATTATTGTGGTGAATTCCCTAATGTGCCTCTTCTTGGTACATGTGGAGGGATCAACTATAATCCCATTCTAGCACGTCGTCAGCTTGGGTTCCCCCTAAAGGATAAACCTCATAATATTCTGTTAGAAGGTGTATTCTTTCAAGAGGGTAAAGATCCCCAAGGCCTGAAAGCCAGATTTGTCCGCGCTTGGCACAAGGTTCATAAGAAGGGTAGGAATGAGTTGGGTCCGAAGAATTGCATTGCTTTGGAGCCATATACTTCTTGGGCCAGACAGAGAGCTGCCGAGTACCTTATGCCGTATGATCATCCGAGACCTACACCTTTGGATGTGGCTGGGCCTTCAACCCTCCCCAACCAAGATGTAGAGGAGTTGAGAGAAGAAGACCTTTCACGTGCCTGGATCCGTGAAAGAGAAGAATTGCTTCAACAGCTCAAGGAGAAGGACGCTTTGGTCGAGTTTCTTGAGCATCAGGTGATCGACGATCCGAACGATACTTGGACTTCTCTGCTTCCTCAGTCTTCCAAGTTCTGGAAGAGGAAGTATGATCGACTTGCAAAGGAGAAAGCGGACATGGAAGCAGCCTATGAGAGAGAGATCAAGAAGCTGTGTGCATCTCGTCTTCCAGCATCCCGAGCTTCTAGGGATCCATAGGATGTTATTTTCCTTTTCTCTTTGTAATTTGATCAAAAATGTTGTACTTCTTTGTTCCGAATATATTTGATGAGATATTTTCCATATGCTATTAAAATGCTTTAAATATTCAAAATTGCAAATAAATGCCCTGAAAGTTCCTTGAAAATAAAACAAAACATAAGCACAAACATTAACACACAAGAACATGGCCTCTTAAGGAGGACTTCAGACAGGTGCCTGACCAAATAACAGGCCAGGTCTTCTAGACTACATGAAGAAGAGAAAGTATACCTAATTGGTTAAGCAACCAAGCAAAAGCAAGTTCAAAATGAACTTAAGCAACTAATGTTCCTGAAAACAATCCAACTCAATCAGTATACAACTCAAAAAGTCAAACAGATAATCCAACAGTCAACAGACAGTACACAATCAAACAAGTAAGGCTACAATGTGCAAGGCACAAGCTCAACTCAAATGAGCTAAAAGCATCCTACAAAACAAGTCAAGGTTAGTCAATATCAATCAAATAAACCAACTCAAGCAATGTGAATTAATCTCCTTAAGGCCATGTGCTTCTTAACCTGAAAACAAGCTCAAACATGAGAAGCAAACCACTAGGACAAGGCCTAGGGTCAAAGAAGGAGAAATAATCCAAAACAGAACATGAAAATTGACAAGAATCAAGTTTAATCAATCAAGAACAATATCCAAGTGGTCTCATATCAATAGCATCAACCAAATTCATTTCATAAAGCAATCATGTCAAGGTATGCAAATTGAAAGCTCATTGAAGCAACATGATGAACAAAGGCATATTAATTCAAAAATGGTTCAATCAATTCCAAGAAAAATCATGGCTAAACAGAACACATCAAATGATCAACACACCAAAAATCAAGGCATTTGGACAAGTATAGGCATGGCAAAGAAATTCACTAAGTCAAGGTAAGCACAAACAAGCTCAAAGGAGGCACAAATTGATACCTCAACTTAAGGCAATCCTAAAAGAGAAATGACAAGTGATAAATGACTCAAACCAAAGCCACAATAAACTTCAACATGTCAAGAATCAATGTACAAAATTTCAAGTCCATATGATAAAGCATAAGTATTTCCCAAATCATTGAAGTTCAACACTCATCAAAAGTCCAAACATGACCAACCAGCAAAGAAAATCTCAAACAAATCAGAAATGAATCAAAAAATTCCACAAAAGTTCATGATCAAACCTAACATGTATAAGAAGCATCACACAAAAAATCAGATGATTTGGCATTTATTTGGCATGGTAAAGAAAATCAGCAAATCAAGCAAGCCAAGGTGTGACACACATTGTCACACCTCCATTAATCAGATCATATCTCAACAAACAAAAATGCTAAAGATGCACACTCAACACCAAAATGTCAATTAGGATGTCTAGTTTAAGCATGTCAATTTTCACATTCATTGGATCAACCTGTAAGACCCCAATTTTGGCCCTAAGATCCCTCATGGCCTATATCATATCATATCATGGCCTCAAGGATCATTGCATACCTTTGCTTCCCTCCTAGTGGGTGGGTATCTTGTGAGTGTGGTTCTTGATCACCAAGCATGTATTGCATTGTATATCATTGCTTTTCATATGTTTACTAACCAAAAGTACAAAAATATTGTCATCTAACCATGTTACTTGCAGATGAAGCCAATTAGGTCAAAATCAGTCAAAGTCAGTCATTGAGATGGATGGTGGCCATTCCTGAAGAATTTGGGCACCATGATCATTCATCAAGAGTTCATATGAGTTGTGACATCATTTGGAATCAAGATCTCAAGGGATTAGGGTTTGGAATTCATCAGAACATGGTTCAGTCAAGCAAAACCCTAGCAAAGTCAACTGTGGTCAACTGAGCATTTAATCAGTGATTTGATGGTGGGAATTGGTCTGAGAGGTCTCATTCATGTCCATATAAGCCTCATATAACATGTCAAGCATCCACAGTGAAGAAAATAAAGTCAGACAAGAAATTTCCAAAAATAGAAAGTTGACCTGTAATTGGAATTTGCCAAAAATGGAAACTTCTTCTCCTCAACATTACATCATCATACAAGCTTCAAATGAATTTTTTCCCAACATGAAAGTTTAAGATCTTGTTCTCCCATTTCCAAAAAGTCCAAGAACACTCATTTCTCATTTATGGTTGGCAAGTTATGATCAAATCATTCTCAAAAATTTTTGAACTTCAAAGTGGCATATCTTCCAAACCATTTGGCCAAATTGGGTGGGTTTTTTTGCTACAAGTCCTATTTGATGTGCTCTATCCAAATCCTTCATCACATTTTACCAAAACTCAACCAAGCAAAATGGCATTTTTAAAGTGGTTTGAAATAAATTAAGTGAGGTGAAAAAATGACCTTTCAAAATAACCATCTCCAATACATTTTACCAATTGGAATTGTTCAGAAAACTCATTTGGGATGTGTTGCCAAGGCCCAATTCGCAGCTGTAGCCATGCCCTTGCCACTTAAGTGAAATTCATCAAATTTCCAAAACATGTCATTTTAGCAAATTGTGATTACCACTTACTAACCAAACACTTAGTAACTAAACACAGAATATATATGGAACATTTTCTGCAGAAACCCTAGCAGCCACACTCTTACACAAACAGACCAAAACTCTCTTGCTCTCAAAAACATCCATTTCTTCATTTTGAAAATTTTGCTGAAATTTCTCAAAGAGCTCGAGCATTATTTGTTTGTCCATCATTTACCAACCATTTGGAAGCTATAGCAAGCCTCAAATCTCAACTGTAAAGCCATTTTCCAGCTCTGCTTCATCAAAGCTCTTCCATGGCAGTCTTCGAGTTGAGCCATTTCAAGGATTGTTGAGCCAAATTCCTTCACTCATTCATCATCTGGAAGCTTGTAGTGCATCTGTTTCTACACAGTACGGCCAAACAACATCTGTTTCGACACTGCTCTTCCAACTTGGTAAGAATTCGACTCTCTTATTTCACTAAATCATGCTATGCTTTGTGAAGATCCTTTCATGATAATTCTATTGAACTTTAAATCATTGAAAATGGTTGGTTATTCTGAAAGTTATGTTGAAATGAAATTTGATGTTCAAGTATGTTTTTGCACGATTCTTCCATATTAGCTCGAGTTAATGTAAATGGTCGTTGGATTATTGATGAGCATGTTGAGCTGATTCTATTGGTATGCTTACTTTCCATTTCTGGGCAAGAAAATTTTTCACGATTGTTGAAGATGATGAATGTTGCCACTGTTGCAAGAACCCTAATTGCAAACCCAGAATTCCTGTTTCATTCGCGTTTGGCTGTTGTTGTTTTTGCCTTTGCATGGAAATCACTGTTTTATTGCCCATGACAAATCACAGCGTGACACATCACTAAGTGAAACGCAGTGTTTCACTTAGTGATCCCCATAATTTCAAATATGCCACTGTCGTGCCTAATTGTCCCATTAAATCATGTTATTTCACAATTTTTATTTCATTTTGATCCCAATCTTTGAAAAATCATAGAGCATTCAATTTTAATCCAAAATTCATGGGACTTCTTGCAAAATGTTCATCTCAATCTCTAGTTTTTTATCATGATTTTTCCAGATTTTTGGCATGAGTGAATTTTAAAAGGTGCTAGGGTTTATCATATGTGTCCATTTCATGTATGTTTTGCCAAATCAATTGTGAAATGATGATGCATTATCCATTGACTCCCAAATTTTTTGTGCTTAAACTAGACACATTCATGGTGATTTTGGTGTAGAGTTTGTGAATTTATCATTGCTGGTTTGTGAGTTATGATTTTTTGAATTAGGGTGTGACAATTTGTGTCACACCATTGATGTCCAACTTCTTGATTTTCTTTACCATGCTTCTTGACCTCAAATTGGCTTGAATTTTTGCATGAATGTACTTATGGATGTCTAGTTTACATGTGATTTTTCCTGGAATTTTGGAATGCATTTTCTAATTGTTTGGGATTTTCTCCCCTGTTTGACCAAATTGTTGACTTTTGTGACACATGATGGTATATGCTTTGTGAAATTCTCATACTTTATTGGATGGACATGAAATTTGACATGTGATTAGTAGACATCTTAAACTTTGCCATGGTTTTAGTCCCATTCATTTCTCATATGTTGCCACTGTTTTATGATTTATTGAAGTTGGTGCATGTTTGGTTGACTTCTTTGAGCATGCTTGAACTTGCCTTGCCTTTCTGATTTTCATTGACCTACTTCCCTTGATCCAAATGATCTGAAATTTGATATGCTTATCATGTTATAGATGATGTTTGAGCATGAATTATTTGATAATTTATTGAAATGTTTGAGATTGGTTTTGAACTAAATCATTCTGTTGACTCTTTTGAGCTTCTATATGCCATGCTTTGACCTAATTTGCTTATGAAATGATGATGATGATTGATATGAACATGAAACCAATTGAGTTTGTTTCTTGATTGTTTGAACTTGATTTTGGACACTTGTCACTTGCTGTTTTGACTTTCTTATCTCTTTTTGACCCTAGGCTTGTCCTAGTGGTCATGTTGCTCATGTTTAAGTTTGTTGTTTCAGGTTAAGCAACAAATACCCAAAGAGATCATTACAAATTGAATGAGCTTGATTGATTATCATGAACTAACTTGTTTGTTTTGTAGGATGCTTAGCTCATATGCTTTGAGCTTTGTGCATTGCACATTGTGTTGACTGTTGATCCTTATCTCATTTTGATTTAACTTTGAATTGTATACTGATGTTGTCTGACTGGTTTCAGGTACCTTTAGTTGCTTACAGTTCTTTTAAGAACTTGCTTTGCTTTGCTTAATAGCAATTTGCATTGAGGTATAACTTCTTATTTTCATGTAGTCTGGAAGACCTGGCCTGTTACTTGGCCAGGCAACTGTCTGAAGTCCTCCTTAAGAGGCAATGCTTGTTTGTGTTTACATTTGTCCCAAGCAGGAAAAGTCCTCATTTGAGGCAATTGGTAGATCAAAGAGATATGTAGCCTATCTCCTACTATTCTGTGAGTCTTATCCTTGCTCCCATTACATGGTTGTAGCATTGAGATCCAAACCCAAGATCTATCGAGTCAATAATCTGTGGAGAGAGTTCCTACTTTCTGAACTCCCACACCTTCTGATATTCAAATGCTCTCCCTGACCAGGGATAAGAGCAATGAGGCACACCCCTCATATCCTTTCATCTGCTTCACCTTAGCCCCTCAATGGCAAGGTTAAGAGCACCATTAACCCTATTCCAGTTGGCTTCAATGCCTAACCTTTTGTGTGAGCCTGATTGTTTGGTTATAGTGTGTGCTGAATGACTTCATTGATTGATTGCTTATCTCATATGCACATGTTTGCTTGTATGCTTTATGCATTTATCATCATTAATTGCCCATTAGTGCATGATCATTACATTTGTCTCTGTGACATATCTTTGTTGTTTGCCCATTGAGGACAATTGTAAGACCATTCATTGGCCATTGTTCCTATGATATGGAAGTGAGTATAAGACCATCTCATTGGCCACTCATCTTCTCTTTGCTTGATGCATTTGTTTGTTGTATGTGAGGATGCAATTGTAAGTCCCTGCAAGTTGGCATTTGTATTCCTAGGACCATATTGTGGAGGTTAGAGTAAGCCCAGATAGATTGGCATCTGACATCCATGTTTTGCTTTTGTTTGTTGTATGTGAGGATGCAATTGTAAGTCCCTGCAAGTTGGCATTTGTATTCCTAGGACCATACTGTGGAGGTTAGAGTAAGCCCAGATAGATTGGCATCTGACATCCATGTTTTGCTTTTGTTTGTTTATGTGAGGATGCAATTGTAAGTCCCTGCAAGTTGGCATTTGTATTCCTAGGACCATACTGTGGAGGTTAGAGTAAGCCCAGATAGATTGGCATCTGACATCCATGTTTTGCTTTTGTTTGTTTATGTGAGGATGCAATTGTAAGTCCCTGCAAGTTGGCATTTGTATTCCTAGGACCATACTGTGGAGGTTAGAGTAAGCCCAGATAGATTGGCATCTGACATCCATGTTTTGTTTTTGTTTGTTTATGTGAGGATGCAATTGTAAGTCCCTGCAAGTTGGCATTTGCTTTCCTATGATCATATGTTGGATATTGGTATAAGCCCAGACAGATTGGCATCCGGTATCCAAGTTTCGTTTTGTTTTAGGAGATTGGAATAAGTCCATCTATTGGCTTCCGACATCCTTGTTTCTTTGTTTAGGAGATTGGTGTAAATCCATCTATTGGTATCCGGTATCCGCTTTTGTTTGTGAGATTGGAGTAAGACCATTGAGTGGTGTCCGGTATCATTTGTTTGCTTATTTTGCTATTGCTCATTGCCCATTCCAAAGGACACACTTGAATCATCTTCGATATGATTTCAAGAGGTGAACCTTCTAAGAAGTTTTACCCTCCATCCTCATCCATTCATCCATTATGTCCTAAACCTTTTCACACATTACTTTCAAACTTGAGATAAATATTGTGCAAACATCTTCATGCTTTCAAATTAAAAACCTGGACCCCAAGTCCTTGACTTTTTTCAAACTCCATTTTCATAATACTTCTTTTGAATCAATCTTAATCATACTTTGACCCTACTTTCATGAATACTCATAATCAATTAACTTCACCCATTCAATTGTTTTGTGGCTTTGTCCATGCTTGTTAAGTTTTCATACATTAGCCATAGGTTTGATTTATCCTAGTTGGTTGATGTTAATCTCACCTATTTGTCCTTAGTTGATTGAATTGTAAGTCTTCCTTGCTTATTATAGGGTTAACCCCTCACTAGCAAGTTGAAGCTGTTCTCACATGGTGGACTTGTTGTTTGTATAAGGTTGAGTTTTCTCCCGTGGATAACGTAAGACCTTAGGGCTTGTGTTTAAAATTGAATCCACTAACTTTTGGAAATCTTTTAGCCGAACTACGGCGTTTTGATCCTTACCTTTGATGGAAGGTACGTAGGCAACGGGTTCATCCGTTCGAACACAAAAATAATAAATTGTATATTCTTTTCTCATCATCCCAATCATGTTTGCACAATACTTATGTCATAAAAAATAACAATTTTATACAACAAGTGTGAAAAGGGCTCCCTAGGAGTACCTAGGACGTGATGGGTGCCTAACACCTTCCCATTGCGTAATTTACCCCTTACCCAGACTCTCTGATCTTTTCATTAGTTTTCTATGTGTAAAACTTCTTAGGCTTTTGTTCGCTTTTTAGCCAGTCCTTTGGATAAATAAAAGTGCGGTGGCAACTCGAATTCATTGTATGCTTTGCTTATGGTTTAATCAATAAATCATATAGCGACGAATACACCGCTACAGAAAAGTGGCGACTCCACTGGGGATGAATTGCATCAGATCCTTGGTGGTATTGCCTACTTTTCACCCTTGTTGTGCTATATTGTTATTTGTTATGACATAAATATTTTTGTACAATTTGGGATAACTGTATTGATTGTAATGTTTGAATTGCTTGATATACAATTGTTGTGTGCTTTGGTGATCTCTGTGAGGTGAGTTCTATACCCGAACTCGAGTGCACTCTAGGATAGGAGAATGGCATAGTCTTGTTGACTGGTGTGGAGTATTCCTTAGCCAGTTGACTTGCGAGTCCATTCACTTGGTGGAGGTCATGTTGGATTAATAATGTCACACATGTTATTTGTGGGTAGGCATTATTCTTTCAATCATGTGCCGCAGAAGCCAAGGACCTTAGCTTACCAAGCCCATCTTGGCCTATTTTTAGGACGTAGTGCGGAAGTCGTTCAGATGTAAGTTCTGATGCGATTGTTACGCGATACTACACTCATAAGAGTTTCTCTTGAGAATATTCTTGGAATACGAGTATTCGTTCCTCCGATAATATCCGAGAGATGGGACGATGATTATGGGAACCTCTGGTAGAACATGTCTTGCAGGTTTAAACCCTAGTACACTCCCTTTGGGTGGTTCTTAACCGAGACTCCATGCTCGTGACTCTCAGCAAACCCGTGATTCGTGGTTGAGTCGTTCAGACAACCTTAATATCAATGGAACCTGGGCGTTGATCAGGTATAAAACCTAAATCCCCCAAAACGGATGGTTGATATTAAGGATGTTCGAGCCGGTTCATGTACCGTTAATATCAATGGAACTTGGGTGTCGATAAGGTGAAAACCTAAATCCACCAAAATGGATGATTGATATTAGGGATACAATGAGCTTTCCCATGACCTTTGTTTGGTGTGACTTGCTTGATCCTTGAGTGTGATTGCTGCATTCATGCATTCACGCATTCATCTGCATCCATATCATCAGAAAAAGAAAATTTTCAAGGAACTCAAAGGAGTTTATTTGCAAAAAAATTTCAAACATGAAAAAACCGGAATTTTTTTTTCACCTGATATATCTGATGAGATATTCTCATACGATCAAAACATTAACATTTCAAAGTTTGCAAATAAAACCCTTGAGTTTCTTTGAAATAAAAAACAAGCATATGCACAAACACTTCATGCATCATTTGCATCAGCAGGTGTTTTGTTCCGGTCTCCCGTCCTATGGTCTGACCCTGCGATCTTCATTTATTTTGAAGCCGCACCTCGCCGGTACTATACCAGAGCCGATTCTTCGAGATTGATGGATTGCCTAGAGCAAGAGAGCTGTGAACTCAAGGAGGAATTTTCCCCAGAGTGCTTTTGATGGATTTATTCCTGTTGCTGGTTTGGGGAAGGTGATCGAGCTTGAAGATAATAGATCCCGGGCTGGCGTTGGCTACTGTTCTGGGGCATTTAATGAGCAAGGTTTGTTCAAGAGTGGAGGATTCATCCATGATGATCAACCTGAAGAGGAAGTTGCTGCTATCTTGGAAGAGGATGCAGAGGACATGAACAACTTCGTTATTCCTGGTGGTGTCTGCCACAATTGGGTCGCTGTAGATGTTCCTGCAGTCATCCATAGATCAGAGTAATTGTTCACTTTGTTTGAAACCCTTCTCCCATGCCAAAAGGAGAAGTGATGACATTGTTGGCAAAGCATATATACAATGATGTTTTCATTTAATTAATGCATTGTTAAACATTTGTTTTTCCTTTTGTTTTCACTTTTTGCTTTTGCATGAAATCAGTGATCACAAAAAACCCTGAAAAACAAAAATAGCTTTTTCATCTGCATAAATGATTTGCTTGTTTAAATTCAAAAGCTTTTCATTATCCAGAATCATTATGCAGGGATTTCTAAACCCATTGAACATAATGATCCAACGCCATCTCCCAATCTTGAATTCCTTGTATTTGAGGCAGAGGAAGATGATGTTGAAGGGGATTCCTGATGAGATTACCCGTCGCCTTGAGCATGAAAAGGAGCTCATTCAGCTGTATCATGAGAATCAGCAAAACAGTCAAACTGGGGCATTACAAATGTAATGTAAAAAATAAAAAATAAATAAAAAAAAAAAGGAGAAAGAAGAGGAAAAAAATAAGAAAAATCAAAAATCAGGAAAATTTTTTCAAATTTTTTTCAAAAGAAAAAAGAAAAAAAGTATACCCTCAAAGTCCCTAGTTGACTGATGCTGAATGGATTCAGAGTCGTTATGACCAACTGAATTTGATCGAAGAGAAGCGATTGACTGCCATGTGCCATGGTCAGTTATATCAACAGAGAATGAAGAAAGCATTCGATAAGAAGGTCAAGCCTCGTGTGTTCCGAGAAGGTGACCTTGTGCTCAAGAAAGTCTTGTCTTTCGTGCCCGATTCCAGGGGCAAGTGGACTCCGAACTATGAGGGTCTATGTGTTGTCAAGAGAGCCTTTTCAGGCGGAGCTTTGATGCTTACAACAATGGATGGGGAGGATTTCACTCGTCCTGTGAATTCAGATGCAGTCAAGAAATACTTTGCCTAAAAAAAAAGTATATGCAAAAGAAAAACAGAATTGCTCGCTAAGTTGAAAACCCGAAAGGGCGGCTTAGGCAAAAATGAGCGTCTCGGTGGAGAACCTGCAAGGGTAATCCAGGCAAAAATTAGAGACTTGAAAAAAAGAGATATTCGCATCCCGCTAGATTGAGTACCTCACCCTGGGGCAATCTAGGCAAAAATTAGGGATTCGGCAAGTAACTGCATCCTAACAAGACTTTCTGTTTCACCAGCTGTCATTTCGTCAGAGGATTCTCGATTCGTCGTCAACTGAAGCTTCGAATACATCGAGATTCAAATTGGTAGAGAAAGGATCATTATGTTCAATGTAGCCCTCTTCCAATATATATCACTGATTTCAAATCTGTACAGATCTATGGAGTCTTGCCATTTGCAGGCTACCATTCCATCAAATCAATTTGAGCTTTTTATCCAATTATTTGCACTCTTATTTGTTTCAATTCAACAAATGTTTTGCATGTTTTAAATTGATAAAATGTCATTGTTTTAAACAAATCAAATTTTTCAAAATTGTTGTTTTAAACAAAGTGAACATTCACAAGGTTGAAAGGATACTCAAGAATATCTCAGTGCTCTCCCGAGGGTGGCATGATCTCCAACAGGTAAGACATTTGTTCATATTCCTGGTTTGGTTGTATCTTCTTTCTTCAGATCTTTTTTGAGGTTGTTCCTCAAACAGAGTTGTTGGTGAGGTTGTTCCCCAGTATAGTCGCAAGCAGAGTGTTGTTGAAGACTTCGTTTTCTCCAGCAGCAATCTTCCCCAGCATGGGTGCTTTTCTTGTGAAAGGTTCAGCGGTTGATGGTTTGTCATCTTGGTGCCCCGTCACTTTCTCCAGTGGGTCGATATCCCCAGACTTTATTTGTCTCCTCAGCACAGTCGCGAGCAGAGTTGTTGTCACTCTCCCCAATACAGTTGCCAGCGGAGTTGTCTGTTTCCTCAGCACGGTCGTTTTCCTTTTGGAAGACTCGGTAAGTCAGTGGTTTGATACCCGGTACTTTACCTTTTCCCCGGCGAAGTCGTCTGCGGAATTGTTGCTATCTCTCCATCAGAGTGTTTGTTCTCCTCAGCAGAGCAGGATTTATTTTCCTACTCAGTGGTTGATTGGGTTGATATCCCAGTATTTTCACCCATTCTTTCCCAGCGTAGTCTGCAGAGTGGTTGTTGAGGCAGTTTTGCCTGTTGAATACTCCTTCAATCCCCAGTATGGTCGGTTAGTGGCTCTAGCATCCAGAGAACGGATTGATTTCCTGACTGTTTGTGATCCCCAGTAGAGTGGCTCATATTGCAGAATCTACTTGTTGTTATCAGTTGGCTATGTATATTCTCCCCGAGTAGAGTGGCTTGTTGCAGAATCTACTTGTGTGATACATTCTCCCTCAGTGGGTTGTGCCAGCGAAGTTATGTGGAGTTGCTTCTACAGCAGTTCTTGCTTGTGCAACGCACTTTTTGTTTCTCAGTTGACACTGGGATCCCCTGCAGATATCTTCGAGATTTTCTCTTGTTCCCCAACAGATTCGTCTTGGTGGCTGTTTTGCCCGTTGTGACTTTCTGTACCCTGGTTGGGTTGTTTGCTGATCCATCACTCAGAGATTTGGTGTTTCCTGATATCTCTGATCCTCTGCTTCTCCAGCAGTACCCGCAGATCTATGCTTTATAGCATATAGATCTCCGCATATTGGCTTTCCAGTTGGTTTTTCCCCTGGAAGTATAATACCGGGCGTTTGATTCCTGGACCTGTTTGTGTTAGATATGTCTGTTTTGTCAGCATTCATCAAACATAAATCGCATATTCATGCATATTCATAAAACATTCAGATATTCATGTTGCATTTCTCGCCATATATCTTTTGTTTGTTATTCCTTTCTATGGATACAGATCTCCTTTATAGATCTCCCCTAGCAGATGTCGGGTGTTTAAATCTCTCCATATAGAGTCAGCCCCATAAGCAGAAAGTGTCTGTTATCTGTCCTTCTGCAGTTCCCCACTGAGATATATCCTCGTGGATGACGGTTTCTTCCGTTTCCTCCCAACGTATATATTGGGATGGATTTTCCTATTTGAGTTATATCCTCAGTAGGACGTGTCTTGATTCAGTCTGTCTTTTCGGATTATTCCCGAATTGGCGTTTTGTCAACTGTCTTGTGCTTCCCAGTGGGTTGTTCCCCAGCGGAGTTTTTTGGGCCTCTACCCTTATACCGGTAGTTGTAAGTCCTATTTTCTTTGCCTTTTCAGCAGAATTGTTGGTTATATACCTTTTATTCCTCGGCAAGAATTGTTGGTTGTCTACCTGGTAGTCGATAGTCGTAAATCCTGTTTCTTACTCTCCAACAGAGTTTGTGGTTTGTTATAAACCTTATTTTTGGTTTCCCGTGCGGATTTATGATTTATTCTATCCCCACGCAGAGTTTTTTGGTTTTCTACCCCGTATTCGATAGATGTAAACCCTAATTCGTGGTTTTCCCCACCAGAGTATGGCTATTACCCCGTATTCGGTAATTGTAAGTCCTATCTTTTTTCCCTAACAGAGGTAACCTTTGTGGTTCGTCCTGATTATAAGTGGATTTCTGTTGTTGTGGTTTTATCCCTAACAGAGTTGGTGTCTCCCTGTGGTGATTTCTATCCCCAGTTGAGTTTGTGGTCTTCTACCCCGTATTCGGTAGTTGTAAATCCCAGGTGTTGATTGTTTCTCCCCAGCGGAGTTTGTGCCTTGTGGTACAGTCGGATAATTGCCGGATGCTTGCAATTTATCCCCAGCGGGTCTCCTTTCATTTACCCTTGTGTTGGTAATGTTGTTGTTCCCTTTGATTGGTCATCATTATATACCTAGTTTGGTATCCCGATGCCTTTTCTTTTCGGTTGATTTATCCTTTATTAACCCAGTAACCGGTTGTGGATAATCTTCCATGCGAGTATGTTATTCACGGTCTGCCGGTAATGAATAATATATCTCATGCACTCTTCAGTCAAAGCCTTTTGTGTTTCCCTGATCGAGTAAGATTCGTTTTTTTCCTTTTGTGGAATCGAATATTCTTTGTTGTTGGATAATTGTCGGATGCTTGCAATTTATCCCTTTGAGTTGTCTTTCGTTTACCCGGATGCTTGGTATCGATTGTCTCTCGCTTTGGTTAGTCACCTATTATATACTTCGGTATCTCTGGTGTCTTTTCCTTTCGAGTATATTATTCACGGTCTGCCGGTAATGAATAATATGTCTCATGCGCTCTTTGGTTGGAGTCCTTTGTTGATTTTCCCCAGCTGAGCAAGATTCGTATTCTTTGTAGAATCGAATATCCATCCTTTAACCAGTTTGTGTTTTGGATGATGAGTGGGTTGGCATATATACCAATCCACGTTTTCGGTAGATCACCTATTATATGCTTCGGTATCTCTGGTGTTTCTTACCATGCGAGTTTATTATCTACGTTCTGACGGTAATAGATAATATATCTCATGCGAGTTTTCTTATCCACGGTCTGCCGGTAATGGATATTATATCTCATGCACTCTTTGGGTTTGTGTCCCCAGTTGAGTAAGATTCGTTTTCCCGTTGTAGATTCGAATGTCCATCCTATAAACAAGTCTGCTGTTCTAGCTTTCTTCAGGGTGATGAGTGTCTTGGAACACAAACCAATTCACGATTTCGGATCTTATCCTATAAACAACCTACAACCCGGTTCAGGATAATTTTCCATGCGAGTACATTATCTACGTTTTGACGGCTATAGATAATACATCTCATGCACTCTTTTGTCGAACACTTTGTTTGTTTCCCCAACTGAGTAAGATTTGCATTCTTTACAGAATCAAATATCCATCCTATAAACAAGTTTGCTTTCGCTCTCTTCAGGATGATGAGTGTTTTGGCATATATACCAATTCACGTTTTGGTCAGTCACCTGTTTCATACCTACAACCCGGTATCCTTGGTGTTCCTTCTTTTCTGCTCCCTATTATGACTTTGGTCCCTTGTGGAGTCAGATTTTCCTGAGTTTATGTACCTTTTCCAGGTCTTTCTCAGATGTTTGGTTGATTGATATCTCTCACCCTTATACCGGTCTTAGATATTCTTTCTTCCTGAGTTTGTTACCCTTATACCGGTAACACTTCATTCTTTGGTGCTTCCTCAGTGGAATTTCCTTTTGCTTCTCCCCACGAGTCAGCTTATGTCTCTCCAATGGAGTTTTCTCCTTTGGAATTTTCTTTTCACCAGTGTGAGTCCTTCACTCCCTAGTGAAGTCTCCAGTCTGATTTCTTTTACCCTAATCAGAGTCGTGTTTGTTCACGCTGTGTCAGTTTTGTTTTTCCCCAACTTGAAGTCGTGTCCTGCTCACGCATTCTTTTTCTTTTACTATCCCCAACAAGAGTCTTGTTAGAGTCTCTGCTCCTGGTGAGTGTATTACTCCGATGGATCGTCTTTTCTTCTGTGTGAACCATATTCCCCATGGAATTTGTGTCTTTTGCATACATACATTTGCATCATGAGGTCTCTTAGGGACCAAAATTTGTCTCATTACTGTTATTTAAGCCCATTCTACCGCATCGAGATGAAGATTTCTAAACTTCACTTCTCCGGCTAGAATGACCTTAAATAGGGGCATCTGTAAGACCCCAATTTTGTCCCTAAGATCCCTCATGGCCTATATCATATCATATCATGGCCTCAAGGATCATTGCATACCTTTGCTTCCCTCCTAGTGGGTGGGTATCTTGTGAGTGTGGTTCTTGATCACCAAGCATGTATTGCATTGTATATCATTGCTTTTCATATGTTTACTAACCAAAAGTACAAAAATATTGTCATCTAACCATGTTACTTGCAGATGAAGCCAATTAGGTCAAAATCAGTCAAAGTCAGTCATTGAGATGGATGGTGGCCATTCCTGAAGAATTTGGGCACCATGATCATTCATCAAGAGTTCATATGAGTTGTGACATCATTTGGAATCAAGATCTCAAGGGATTAGGGTTTGGAATTCATCAGAACATGGTTCAGTCAAGCAAAACCCTAACAAAGTCAACTGTGGTCAACTGAGCATTTAATCAGTGATTTGATGGTGGGAATTGGTCTGAGAGGTCTCATTCATGTCCATATAAGCCTCATATAACATGTCAAGCATCCACAGTGAAGAAAATAAAGTCAGACAAGAAATTTCCAAAAATAGAAAGTTGACCTGTAATTGGAATTTGCCAAAAATGGAAACTTCTTCTCCTCAACATTACATCATCATACAAGCTTCAAATGAATTTTTGCCCAACATGAACGTTGAATATCTTGTTCTCCCATTTCCAAAAAGTCCAAGAACACTCATTTCTCATATATGGTTGGCAAGTTATGATCAAATCATTCTCAAAAAATTTTGAACTTCAAAGTGGCATATCTTCCAAACCATTTGGCCAAATTGGGTGGGGTTTTTTGCTACAAGTCCTATTTGATGTGCTCTATCCAAATCCTTCATCACATTTTACCAAAACTCAACCAAGCAAAATGGCATTTTTAAAGTGGTTTGAATTAAATTAAGTGAGGTGAAAAAATGACCTTTCAAAATAACCATCTCCAATACATTTTACCAATTGGAATTGTTCAGAAAACTCATTTGGGATGTGTTGCCAAGGCCCAATTCGCAGCTGTAGCCATGCCCTTGCCACTTAAGTGAAATTCATCAAATTTCCAAAACATGTCATTTTAGCAAATTGGGATTACCACTCACTAACCAAACACTTAGTAACTAAACACAGAATATATATGGAACATTTTCTGCAGAAACCCTAGCAGCCACACTCTTACACAAACAGACCAAAACTCTCTTGCTCTCAAAAACATCCATTTCTTCATTTTGAAAATTTTGCTGAAATTTCTCAAAGAGCTCGAGCATTATTTGTTTGTCCATCATTTACCAACCATTTGGAAGCTATAGCAAGCCTCAAATCTCAACTGTAAAGCCATTTTCCAGCTCTGCTTCATCAAAGCTCTTCCATGGCAGTCTTCGAGTTGAGCCATTTCAAGGATTGTTGAGCCAAATTCCTTCACTCATTCATCATCTGGAAGCTTGTAGTGCATCTGTTTCTACACAGTACGGCCAAACAACATCTGTTTCGACACTGCTCTTCCAACTTGGTAAGAATTCGACTCTCTTATTTAACTAAATAATGCTATGCTTTGTGAAGATCCTTTCATGATGATTCTATTGAACTTTAAATCATTGAAAATGGTTGGTTATTCTGAAAGTTATGTTGAAATGAAATTTGATGTTCAAGTATGTTTTTGCACGATTCTTCCATATTAGCTCGAGTTAATGTAAATGGTTGTTGGATTATTGATGAGCATGTTGAGCTGATTCTATTGGTATGCTTACTTTCCATTTCTGGGCAAGAAAATTTTTCACGATTGTTGAAGATGATGAATGTTGCCACTGTTGCAAGAACCCTAATTGCAAACCCAGAATTCCTGTTTCATTCGCGTTTGGCTGTTGTTGTTTTTGCCTTTGCATGGAAATCACTGTTTTATTGCCCATGACAAATCACAGCGTGACACATCACTAAGTGAAACGCAGTGTTTCACTTAGTGATCCCCATAATTTCAAAAATGCCACTGTCGTGCCTAATTGTCCCATTAAATCATGTTATTTCACAATTTTTATTTCATTTTGATCCCAATCTTTGAAAAATCATAGAGCATTCAATTTTAATCCAAAATTCATGGGACTTCTTGCAAAATGTTCATCTCAATCTCTAGTTTTTTATCATGATTTTTCCAGATTTTTGGCATGAGTGAATTTTAAAAGGTGCTAGGGTTTATCATATGTGTCCATTTCATGTATGTTTTGCCAAATCAATTGTGAAATGATGATGCATTATCCATTGACTCCCAAATTTTTTGTGCTTAAACTAGACACATTCATGGTGATTTTGGTGTAGAGTTTGTGAATTTATCATTGCTGGTTTGTGAGTTATGATTTTTTGAATTAGGGTGTGACAATTTGTGTCACACCATTGATGTCCAACTTCTTGATTTTCTTTACCATGCTTCTTGACCTCAAATTGGCTTGAATTTTTGCATGAATGTACTTATGGATGTCTAGTTTACATGTGATTTTTCCTGGAATTTTGGAATGCATTTTCTAATTGTTTGGGATTTTCTCCCCTGTTTGACCAAATTGTTGACTTTTGTGACACATGATGGTATATGCTTTGTGAAATTCTCATACTTTATTGGATGGACATGAAATTTGACATGTGATTAGTAGACATCTTCAACTTTGCCATGGTTTTAGTCCCATTCATTTCTCATATGTTGCCACTGTTTTATGATTTATTGAAGTTGGTGCATGTTTGGTTGACTTCTTTGAGCATGCTTGAACTTGCCTTGCCTTTCTGATTTTCATTGACCTACTTCCCTTGATCCAAATGATCTGAAATTTGATATGCTTATCATGTTATGGATGATGTTTGAGCATGAATTATTTGATAATTTATTGAAATGTTTGAGATTGGTTTTGAACTAAATCATTCTGTTGACTCTTTTGAGCTTCTATATGCCATGCTTTGACCTAATTTGCTTATGAAATGATGATGATGATTGATATGAACATGAAACCAATTGAGTTTGTTTCTTGATTGTTTGAACTTGATTTTGGACACTTGTCACTTGCTGTTTTGACTTTCTTATCTCTTTTTGACCATAGGCTTGTCCTAGTGGTCATGTTGCTCATGTTTAAGTTTGTTGTTTCAGGTTAAGCAACAAATACCTAAAGAGATCATTACAAATTGAATGAGCTTGATTGATTATCATGAACTAACTTGTTTGTTTTGTAGGATGCTTAGCTCATATGCTTTGAGCTTTGTGCATTGCACATTGTGTTGACTGTTGATCCTTATCTCATTTTGATTTAACTTTGAATTGTATACTGATGTTGTCTGACTGGTTTCAGGTACCTTTAGTTGCTTACAGTTCTTTTAAGAACTTGCTTTGCTTTGCTTAATAGAAATTTGCATTGAGGTATAACTTCTTATTTTCATGTAGTCTGGAAGACCTGGCCTGTTACTTGGCCAGGCAACTGTCTGAAGTCCTCCTTAAGAGGCAATGCTTGTGTGTGTTTACATTTGTCCCAAGCAGGAAAAGTCCTCATTTGAGGCAATTGGTAGATCAAAGAGATATGTAGCCTATCTCCTACTATTCTGTGAGTCTTCTCCTTGCTCCTATTACATGGTTGTAGCATTGAGATCCAAACCCAAGATCTATCGAGTCAATAATCTGTGGAGAGAGTTCCTACTTTCTGAACTCCCACACCTTCTGATATTCAAATGCTCTCCCTGACCAGGGATAAGAGCAATGAGGCACACCCCTCATATCCTTTCATCTGCTTCACCTTAGCCCCTCAATGGCAAGGTTAAGAGCACCATTAACCCTATTCCAGTTGGCTTCAATGCCTAACCTTTTGTGTGAGCCTGATTGTTTGGTTATAGTGTGTGCTGAATGACTTCATTGATTGATTGCTTATCTCATATGCACATGTTTGCTTGTATGCTTCATGCATTTATCATCATTAATTGCCCATTAGTGCATGATCATTACATTTGTCTCTGTGACATATCTTTGTTGTTTGCCCATTGAGGACAATTGTAAGACCATTCATTGGCCATTGTTCCTATGATATGGAAGTGAGTATAAGACCATCTCATTGGCCACTCATCTTCTCTTTGCTTGATGCATTTGTTTGTTGTATGTGAGGATGCAATTGTAAGTCCCTGCAAGTTGGCATTTGTATTCCTAGGACCATACTGTGGAGGTTAGAGTAAGCCCAGATAGATTGGCATCTGACATCCATGTTTTGCTTTTGTTTGTTGTATGTGAGGATGCAATTGTAAGTCCCTGCAAGTTGGCATTTGTATTCCTAGGACCATACTGTGGAGGTTAGAGTAAGCCCAGATAGATTGGCATCTGACATCCATGTTTTGCTTTTGTTTGTTTATGTGAGGATGCAATTGTAAGTCCCTGCAAGTTGGCATTTGTATTCCTAGGACCATACTGTGGAGGTTAGAGTAAGCCCAGATAGATTGGCATCTGACATCCATGTTTTGCTTTTGTTTGTTTATGTGAGGATGCAATTGTAAGTCCCTGCAAGTTGGCATTTGTATTCCTAGGACCATACTGTGGAGGTTAGAGTAAGCCCAGATAGATTGGCATCTGACATCCATGTTTTGTTTTTGTTTGTTTATGTGAGGATGCAATTGTAAGTCCCTGCAAGTTGGCATTTGCTTTCCTATGATCATATGTTGGATATTGGTATAAGCCCAGACAGATTGGCATCCGGTATCCAAGTTTCGTTTTGTTTTAGGAGATTGGAATAAGTCCATCTATTGGCTTCCGACATCCTTGTTTCTTTGTTTAGGAGATTGGTGTAAATCCATCTATTGGTATTCGGTATCCGCTTTTGTTTGTGAGATTGGAGTAAGACCATTGAGTGGTGTCCGGTATCATTTGTTTGCTTATTTTGCTATTGCTCATTGCCCATTCCAAAGGACACACTTGAATCATCTTCGATATGATTTCAAGAGGTGAACCTTCTAAGAAGTTTTACCCTCCATCCTCATCCATTCATCCATTATGTCCTAAACCTTTTCACACATTACTTTCAAACTTGAGATAAATATTGTGCAAACATCTTCATGCTTTCAAATTAAAAACCTGGACCCCAAGTCCTTGACTTTTTTCAAACTCCATTTTCATAATACTTCTTTTGAATCAATCTTAATCATACTTTGACCCTACTTTCATGAATACTCATAATCAATTAACTTCACCCATTCAATTGTTTTGTGGCTTTGTCCATGCTTGTTAAGTTTTCATACATTAGCCATAGGTTTGATTTATCCTAGTTGGTTGATGTTAATCTCACCTATTTGTCCTTAGTTGATTGAATTGTAAGTCTTCCTTGCTTATTATAGGGTTAACCCCTCACTAGCAAGTTGAAGCTGTTCTCACATGGTGGACTTGTTGTTTGTATAAGGTTGAGTTTTCTCCCGTGGATAACGTAAGACCTTAGGGCTTGTGTTTAAAATTGAATCCACTAACTTTTGGAAATCTTTTAGCCGAACTACGGCGTTTTGATCCTTACCTTTGATGGAAGGTACGTAGGCAACGGGTTCATCCGTTCGAACACAAAAATAATAAATTGTATATTCTTTTCTCATCATCCCAATCATGTTTGCACAATACTTATGTCATAAAAAATAACAATTTTATACAACAAGTGTGAAAAGGGCTCCCTAGGAGTACCTAGGACGTGATGGGTGCCTAACACCTTCCCATTGCGTAATTTACCCCTTACCCAGACTCTCTGATCTTTTCATTAGTTTTCTATGTGTAAAACTTCTTAGGCTTTTGTTCGCTTTTTAGCCAGTCCTTTGGATAAATAAAAGTGCGGTGGCGACTCGAATTCATTGTATGCTTTGCTTATGGTTTAATCAATAAATCATATAGCGACGAATACACCGCTACACAACCATCATTATTTCACAAAGAAAATGGCAAGCAAGGTACATGATAGCATATGCATGAACAAGCCCTAGGCAAGTTTAAATTCCAACCGAGCACAAATTCTGGAAAAATATCCATAAAAAAGTAGACATCCTGAAGAACAAGGTACAAAAAATCTCACATCAATTGGATCATTATTCATTGAGTTATGGATTTTTGGAATGAAGAGAAAAATGAAAAAAACACATGAACAAGCATACATGAACATGGATAGCATAAAAGAAATAAATCAGCAAGGCAAAATGGAAATGTCAAAGGCCAAGAATCGAACTGGTGAGACATTTGAATTGAGGCGCTTCAACAATGAAACGCGCCGTTTCATTTAATGATGTGGCACGGCAAATTAAAAACAACCAATCAAAAGGCCATGTGGATGCCTCGCTGGACCAGTGCATGGGCTTAAACACGAAATTGCATGCAAACACACGCTCATGAAGATCAAACAGGTTCTGGAAAACGAAAACCCTAACATTCATACACATTCAACGTGTTCTTGAGCATCATGAACAAACTTCTCAGAAATTGAAAACCAACACATCAATGGACTCATCTCACATCACACATCAACAATCCAGGCTCAATTTATTCTAATTCTCAATAATATGAATGGATCGAGCAAAAGAAGTTTAACATGTCAAACTTATAACCATCACAACTAACTCATTACTGCATGAAATTCATGGATCTAAAGTTCAGCATGATCAGCATTAAAGGATCTACAAGATGCATCCACCAATTTCATGAATTATAAGATTCGAATTCTGACCTTAATGAAGCTATAGAAGTGAAATCGTGCAATTTAGGCCTGGAAAAGCTGAAACAGATCCTCCTCAACTCTTGGATGAATGAATGGATGAAGAATTGTAGCTCAACAGTGCTTGATTTGTCCAGAAACTTCAACTGCCATGAAAGGATGCAAGGTTCAACAGTCTCGATTCTTGATGAATTCTTCAAGATCTTGCTTCAACAATCTTCAATTATGCTTGTAGATGATGAACAAACCACGAACCAAGCAAATGATATGAAGAATTTGGATGAAAAAGTTGAGAGAAGATTGAGAGAAAATTTTCAGATCTGAAGTTTGTGAATTGTTGTTATGATTTTCTGTTAGGATTAGCTATATATACCATCTGTTAATGAAGCTGCTAATCACAATTAAGCCAAATGCAAATGGATTAGTGAAATGAAGGTGTTGATGCAAATTGGCCAAATCACCCTTACATGTGCAAGGCAATGGAACAGTACCCGAGTTTGGCTTGGAATGCACTTAAAATGTGATTTTGAATCAAATGCCAATGGTGGGAAGTGAAGGCAATGCACAATTTTTGAATTTGGATTTTCCCTCCAAAATTCAAATGAAATTCAAATGAAAATGTCAATATTTTTGTGATGAGAATTGATGAAATTTAATGCATGATTTGGATAGTAGAGATCAAGAGAGAAATGTTCCAACAAGAACCACTTCAATTGGCCTTTTGGTTCAAAAGTTATGCAAGCTTGAAGTTCAAATTTACTTGAGAATGATTGATCCATAATTTCTTAACCACACATGAGAAATGAATGTTCTTGGACTTTTTGGAAAGGTGAGAGCAAGATCTTCAACTTTCATGTTGGATAAAATTTCATTCGAAGCTTTCTTGATTATGTAATCTTGAGGAGAAGACCTTTCCATTTTTGACAATTTGAAATTACAGGTCACTTACTATTTTTGGAAACTTTTCATCTGACCTCAAATTCTTCCATGTTGATGTTTGATATGTTAAATGAGACTTGTATGGACATGAATGAGGTCTCTCTAACCATCTCCCACCTTCAAATCCATGATTGAATGCACAGTTGACTTGTGTTGACTTTCCTAGGGTTTCAGTTGACCTAGCTATGCTCTGATGAAATCCAAGCCTCTACCACTTGAGATCTTGATTCAAAATGATATCATAACTCACATGAACTCTTGTAAATGATCAATGGTGCCCAAATTCTCAAGAATGGCCACCATTCATTGCTCAATGAATGCTTTTGACTGGCTTGATCTAGTGTTGCTTCATCTGCAAGTAACAAGGTTAGATGACAATATTTTTGTACTTTTGGTTAGTGATAAATAGAAAAGCAATAATATACAAATGCAACACATTCTTGGTGATCAAGAATCACACTCAAAAGATGACCCACCCACAGGGAAAGGAGGCAAGGTGCACAATGATCCTTGAGGCAATGATATGATATGACATGATGCCATGAGGGATCTTAGGGGCAAAATTGGGGTCTTACACTAAGTAGGAAGCATTATTGAATAAATTTGGTCTTGAAATCTAAAGTTAGGGAGAGTAAATTAGAAGAGTTGATTAGAAACTTGGAAAAGTGATGTTTTAGAAAAGGTGAAAGTGTGAAAAGAAACAAAAAAAAGTCACCTTTGAAATTATGGAGCAAAGAAAAAGAAAAGAAAGAAAAAACAAAGAGAAAGCTCATGGTTGTGTGGATGTGAAAAATAAGAAAAGAAGAAAGATTGGGATAAAAAAAAACAGAAATTGTGGTTGAGTTTGAATTTATGAGAATGCTCCCTTAGGATAGGCATTTTTGTTGAATTCTCTTAATCATATCCTTTCTTGTAACCCAAGCCACATTACAACCTTTGAAAGACCTCTTGATTCTCATTTTTCACATGATTTAGTATTTGCTTTGATGACCGCATGATTCGAGTTGTTGTTGATTTAATTGTTTGGATGAGTGAAAGAAAACCTTCATGTTTATTCATCATTATTATGATGTGTGTGTAAGTTTGATTCAATTTTGACATGTATTGCTTTGAACTCCTTGGTATGTTATTTGCACCCAACCATTGTTCTTATTCATGTTTTGTCTAGCATTGAGATAGGTGGATTGAGAAAGTGCTATACACTTTTGAACCATTTGAATGTCCTTGGTTAATCCTTGTTTCAATCTATTGTTTCATTACGTTGGTTGTTTTGGAGAAAACTTTTGTTTAGGGACAAACAAAATGATAAGTTGGGGAGAGTTGTTAGAGACCAATTAGTACTACTTTTCATATATTTTTATCGGTCCCTTTTACCATTTTCTTATTGAATTACACACTTTTATCCTCACAATTTAGTAAAAATGCAATTAAGTTTAATTGATCATGTTTTGAGTAGATATTTCACGTATTTGTTAGTTTTGTAGAGTTTTTGGACAAGAGAACATTGGAGTGCATAAGCATAATTTGGAAGAAGTTTCAATGGCATTTTGGAAGCATTTGAAGAAAAAAACTTTGGGAGAAATATTTAAATGAAGCTTGCAAGGCAAAGAAGCTGAAATTGCTTCAGTTCGCGCCGCGACCAGGGTTGGCGCCGCGAACCTTGCGAAAACAGCAAGCATTTGGTTTGGGCCAATTGTTCTGTTTTCAACCCAACTTTAGTGTGACAGTTTTGTATCATTTTTAGAGTGCTTTTCAGTTTTAGACCAAAATGAACATTTAAGGAAAGGATGAACTCTTTAAAAAACAGAATGGAAAAAAAGGAAAAATCATTCACAAGTTGTAGAAGAAAAACAGAGTTGAGTTTGGTATTTCATTTTGCTGTCAAAAATGATGATGAGGAGCTAAACCCCACTTTGTCAAGATTGGAGGTAGTAGCTATTCCTATTTGTTTATGTATTCCATTTGACTCTTGTATGTGACAAAAGGTTATTGATGTAATGAATGATATTTTTGCCCTATTTTGAATATTGAGATTTGAATTGTTGTTGAGAAAGATTATTCAAGTCTTGACTTAAAAGATGCTTTCAAGTAGTGAATGAGTTGTAGATATAGATTTATACACTCTTCTTCTTTTGTATCAAACATTAAAGATTGCTATATTGATAGTTAGGTTGAGAAATTATTTAACCCTTAATATAGTGATTATCACAATATCATTTAGAAATAAATGATATTGAGAGGATACTTGAATATCATCAATAATTTGAAGTCCATATAGTTGTCATTAAAGAAACATAAGAAATTTGGATAGTGAACTCCAATCTTGCCAATCCTTTTATATTTGATTAAAACTATTTTTATTGTCTTAGTGTCATTTTACTCAAAAGATAACTATTCCAACAAAACAACTTGGTTACATTTTAAACTTATAACAATTTGAATTATAGAACGGCGGTAATAACAACCAATCTCTGTGGATACGATATTAAAATATTTGTCGGAAATATACTTTTCAACAATGGTCTTCCTTCAATAGGAGGAGACAAAATCGGAGGCTCAAGCAGATACTCCTTAATACTGTCAAAAGCTTTATGGCAATCTTCGGTCCAATCACAAGACTGATCTTTCCAAAGAAGCTTGAATATAGGCGCACATGTGGTAGTCATGTGTGAAATAAATATGGAAAGATAATTCAAGCGGTCGAGAAAACCTCTGACTTGCTTCTCGGTTTTGGGCACAAGCATCTCTTGTATTGCTTTGACCTTGGCAGGATCAACCTCAATACCTTTCTCACTGACAATAAAGCCCAACAACTTACCAAAACGAACACCAAATGTACACTTATTGGGATTCAAGCGGAGTTTATACTTCCCTAAACGCTGGAATAGCTTCAACAAATGCTCAACATGTTCCTCTTCATCAATTAATTTAGCAATCATGTCATCGACATAAACTTCAATCTCTTTATGCATCATATCATGAAAAAGAGTAGTCATTGCTCTTTGGTAAGTTGCACCAACATTCTTTAAACCGAAAGGCATCACTCTATAACAGAATGTTCCCCAAGGCGTAATGAATATGGTCTTCTCCATATCTTCGGGTGCCATCTTGATCTGATTATATCCGGAAAATCCATCCATAAACGAAAAGACATCGAATTTAGAAGTATTGTCTACCAACATATCAATGTGTGGCAGAGGGAAATCATCTTTCAGACTGACTTTATTCAAATCTCTATAGTCAACACACATGCGGGCTTTTCCATCTTTCTTCGGCACATGCATTATATTGGACACCCATTGCGGATACTTAGCGGTCACAAGGAAACCATCATCAATCTGCTTCTGCACTTCTTCTTTGATCTTCACAGCTATATCAGGATGTGTTCTTCTCAACTTCTGCTTGACTGGCGGGCATTCTGGATTCAACCGAAATCTATGCTCCACAATCTCAGAATCCAAACCAGGCATGTGTTGATAGGACCAAGCAAACACATCTGAATACTCTCGGAGAAGATCAATCAACCCTTTCTTCACATTTGGACACAGTCGAGACCCAATCTTGACTTGCTTCACATCATCCTCGGAATCCAAGTTGACTAACTCAATCTGCTATTCAAATGGCTGAATGGCTTTTTCATCATGCTCAAGAAGACGAGATAATTCATCACTCACTTCTTCATCACTTTCCTCCTCAACCTCAAACACTGGGAATTCAAAATTTGGAGAAGGAGAAGGATCATTGTACTCAATGGGGTTAGAAACCAACCTGCATAATGATTTGATATTTTGATTTTAGAGAAGTGAAATTGTGACCAAATATTATGCAGATGGACAATTATATTGTTTATTAATGTGTTTTGTGATTACCATTTTCATAATAAAGTAAAAAGTAAAAACAAAACATCATAGATGTGGATGAATAGAATTAATTTTATTAATGATCAATTTGAAAATGCCCAACAATGTTCACTTCTCCCTTAGGCATAGGAGAAGGATTTTTAAACATATAAAAGAAATTACTTAGATTGATGCAAAATAATAGGGATATCAATAGTAGTCCAACTGTTGCAAGCCTTTCCATGCGTCACAAAATTGGTGCAGTCGTCCTCTTCGTCATCCTCTAGCACAATAACTAAGTATTGTTCATTCATGAATTAACCCTCCTCTATGGAAGCTAAGTTGCATATCCTCAAATCTAGCAGTTGATAAACCCTGCTGAAAATCCAGACCGGTTCTACCTTTAATGTCGGAGACCTCTACCATGCGCCCCCACTGATCAACATTTCCTTCTTCAACAATCTTATTTGCATCTTTCAATGAGGACATAGGTGCCCCAACTCTCTTTTCAGCGACAATAGACAAGGCTTGGGACGGAGTTCCAACCTCATCCTCAGCTTGAACGTAAGAGAAAGATGACAGATGGCTAACCAACAACTCCTTTTCCCCGCCAATGATAACAAGCTTTCCATTCTTCACAAATTTAAGCTTCTGATGCAATGTGGAGGTAACAACTCCCGCTTCATGGATCCATGGCCTTCGCAACAGACAACTGTTGGCCGGGTGGATATCCATTACTTGAAAATTAATCTGAAAATCACTCGGACCTATCTTCATTGGAAGGTTCACTTCACCAATCACTATTTTCCGCGAACCGTCAAAAGCTTTGACGATTACACCGCTATACCTCATGGGAACTCCTTGATATGACAACTTTGACAATGTTGACTTTGGCACATTTAATGACGATCCTATGTCAACAAGTACATTGGACAAAGCATCACCTTTGCAATTCATAGAGATATGCAAAGCCAGATTATGATTCCTACCCTCCTCAGGGAGTTCTTCATCACAGAAGCTGAGATTGTTGCAAGAAGTGATATTAGCCACAATATGATCGAACTGATCCACCATAACATCATGTTCCACAAACGCTTGCTCTAGAACTCTTTGTAGTGCTTCTTTGTGCGCTTCGAAATTCATTAGCAGAGACAGTACTGAAATCTTTGAGGGGGTTTGGAGTAGCTTATCCACCATATTAAACTCACTTTTGTTGATCAAACGAAGTACCTCATCATCATCATTAGTCTTCAAATTACTGGATTCACCAGACTGACACTTTGAAGTACTAACCGGATTTATAGTAGGAACTTCCACCTTCTTACTGATAGTTGATTCTCCCTTATCTTTTGGGAACACCGGCCCAAACACACGACTGCTTCAGGTCACCTTAGTAACATCAACAATGCTCACTACAGAGTTGGTCATAGGCAATGGAGCCTCTTGACCATCTTTCAACATTGTCGCATTGTACTGATACGGAACAACTTTATCGGATGAATACGGGAGTGGACCTGCTAACCGTATGACCAATGATGATACCGATCTGTTGTTGATGCTATTACCATTACTGCTGTCTGTAAGACCCCAATTTTGACCCTAAGATCCCTCATGCAATTTCATCATAAGCATTAGCATTAGGATCAAACCTTATCATCCTCCTTACCCCTCTTTCTTAGGTTTGTTTTGGGAGAGATCACCAAGCACTATGTGATTGTATCATACTTGTACATTATCATTTTACTAACGAAAATACCAAAAATATATATTTGCATTTGTCTAACTCTTTGTAGGTAGGGCATGATCCCATTGATCTATCAAGTTCATGTCTAGAGTTTGAGACCCTCATGGCTAAAGAGCACAACCAAGGATTGATCCATCAATGATTATAAGTATCATGTATGAGTCCCATTGATCTCTACATGTTATAACGATCAAGTATTCTTCAAGAGTTTGGAGGTGATTTGCCTTGGAAACGCTAGTTTGACTAGGTATCTTGAGTAACTTCTCCAACAAGCTATCTCACCAATTGATCAAATTCATCAAAGGACACTTCAATATTCATCATCTTATGCATATATGATCTACCATGAGCCTAGAAAGTCAAGAGAATTGAAGGTTAGCAAGTTGGTTGATGGTGGTTGGCCAGATGAATTCATCTAATCAAAATTGGATCTCCCTAGACCCTATATCCTACACTTTTCACCATATGAAAATGATTCCAAGAGAAAAGTTACTCTAAATGACATTCCAAATAACTTTCATGTTAAGACCTAGAGCTATTTTTTCTTGTAAAACTATTTTCTATGTTGAAACGTTATAGGTCATTTTGTCTAAACCCTAATTTGAAAGTCAATTTCCCAAGGTCATAACTTGCTCAATTTTATGAGATTAAAGATTTCCAAGTTTAACAATCAAATTCAAGATGTATACTTCAACTTTGATGTTTGAGTGAGATCTAAGTCAACTTTTATGAGCATGTGATATAAAGATACATTATAGGTCCTTTTTGACCTATACCATTGAACAAGTGATTTTTTCAAACTTCAAAAATGCATAACTCTATCATTCTAAATCCAAATGAAATGAAATTGGTGACAATTTTGAAGGTCTTTGAAAGAGCTACAACTTTTATCATTTGAAGCTCACATAAAAAATTACGCAAGGTGGAATATTGAGATATATGGCTTGACACTTAGAAAAGTTTTCAACATGTTGAAATTTCCAAACTTCCACCTCAAAATTCACCATTACCCAAGCTCCAAATGAAAAAGTGTCCATCATAAAACTTGTTCCGCTTGATCCAAGCTTTCCAAAGAACCTAAGTTCATGCATTTTGGATGAAGTTTGCTAGGTCTGCACATGGCTTTAACAGAGCTGCACCATTGGAGAAAATCAAATGTCAAAAACTCCACATATCATTGCCTTGCCACTCAAGTCTCATTGGAACCTTAGAACAATTGGATATGGATCATAATGGATTGCTTCATGGGCCTGTGCACGCCCATGCAAGCTTGTGCATGAAATGACCAAATTTAAAAAAAATCCAGGTGTGCAAATATCAGTCCCAATTGCTATAAATAGAGGCCCTTGGAACTTAATTCAAACATACCTTGCGCACCAGCTTTGCCCCCCAATTCAAACCCTCTCATTCCAAAGGAAAACTTGATAACTTTCAACTTGAAAATTGAGTTTTAATCTCAACTGTTGGAGATTCAAGAACTCCATGATCCAAAGCCTTGCACCATTGCTAATCATCTCCTGCAAGCTTCTCAAGTGTGATCAGATCGTATTTGAAGCAAGCAACATCAAGTTCTGCACAACATTGAAGGTAGTTTTCAGAAAACTTCATCTCTTCGATTCTCACTCAATTCTCATCAATTCTCTTGGATCTTTGGTTGTCTGAAGTCCTACCAATGTAGGCAAGAAGATTGAGTTACTTAGAGGTCAAATCGAAGCAACTCAGTTGACACACCTCAAAATTCAACTCCTCATATCTTTTTATATATTTGTAGTTAGTTAAAATTGAGGTCAGATTCGTGCTCTACGCCATTTTTTCTTTCAGATCATGTCCTTATTTTTCATTTTTTTGATGGTGATGAGTGAACCACAACGGTGGACCTCGCCTGAGAAGGTGACCGGAGGTCCAGTGCCGGTGGTGTGCTGGACAGGTTCCGAGCCATTAATCTCACTTGAAATGTTTTAATCTCACGCATTGCTTATAATTACCATTTGTGTTACGCATTGACTCGTGACTATGGTGGAAAGCGAACTAATGGCCACTTGATTTTCCACCTGAACTAATGAGGGAGATCAAGTGGTCCACGTTTTTTCTGATTATTTGATTTTCATTTAATTCCTTTTATTTTCATTAATTCATATTAATTTTAATATTGATCCAAAAAATATGAGAGTTTCAATAAATTTTTTCAAGTAATTTCCTCTTTAAAATTTTGAATTAAAATTATGTTTTGGATCATTATTAATATTTTTCATTATTTAATTGATTTTGTGATTGTTTTTAATTGTTTAAAAATACTTTTAAGTCTTTAAAAATTCTGAAATTTTTTCTCCAAGGTCCTTTGACCTTGTTTGACCTATGATAAATCTCATGGCCATTTCTTTGGTGTTTTGATGAGGTTTTAGGAATTTGACAAACCATATTAAATTTAAATGTATTATTTTAGTATTTTTAATTTGAATAAATGCCAAATAATTGTGTTGACCTGTTGTGATGACTTGTATAAGTTTGACTCTTGTTGTTGGGCCTTGGTCAAGGTTGATTTGACTTTGTCAAGTTAATATCATTGGATTTAGGAGATTGATGGAATGTACGTTCCATCTCCCAAAATGAATGGATGATATTAATTTGGTAAAAGTCCTCCTTTGACCAATTTGAGTTTTGATCCATTCCCCTCCCTCTTCATCTCATTCCCCTTCTTTATGTATTCATCTCATTTGGCCTATGATATCTCAAAGTCCTAAGGCTAGTTTATTTCAAAATCAACATAAGTATGGATGAGATTATGCCACCTCTTTTGCATATTCTTTTTGTGTGTGGTATGTTTCATGAGCATAGTCCATTATACTATGTCTCTAACATGCATTTACACCAAAGTTCTATTGTCCGACCTCAAATAGTTGTGACTTCTACATAAGTCCAATTGCGATTGCTTAACATAGCGCTAAATTTGTGACATAAAAAGGCATAACATTCTAGTTAGTGAGGTTATAAGTCTCCCCTCTTTCGTGGTATTGTGTGGAAACTTGGCCTTTTTTCCTTCATTTGGAAGATGTTTTGGTTCAAGGATCCATGCTTAAGATAAGTGGGTTGAGTGTTCTCCAAAGAATGACTAAAAAACAAAAATAAGAAAGAAAAAGCAAAACAATACTAACTTCTAACTCACTAACAACTAACATTTAATTTCAAGCCATTTACTTTAATGCAATTTAATTTTAGTCTTTATTCATTTGCCATTTTCATACCATTCTAATTGTTTATGTTAGTGTCATTTTCACTTTGTCCACTTGGACCATATTGTGTGATATATCTTGTCTCGATTGCTTATGTGGTCTTTGACCATTAATGTACATAATAACAACAAAAACCCTAAAAAACTTTTGTGTGGACTGTTGGCTTGATATTGGACAAATGGACTTAGAATGTAGGCAATATCCCTATGCTGAAGGGCTTGGCCAATGCCAACTTTTGTGAAACCAAGTGCTTACAATTTGAAACTTCATCTGATACATCTTCGAAGACCTCTTGAGTTCATCTACAACATGATTATTGTGAAGCTGTTACTTTAAACCTGTGACTTGTGGAATTCATCTGCTACCTGGGCTATTTTGAAGAAGATCATGGAGTGGCTAAGCTTGGATGTGGCTATCTTTATTTGATGCCTTGCTCTTCAAGTTGATATAATTGTGCATTATGTGTTGTTTGACTCTAATGTCCAAGGGAATTTGGGTTTCTATTGACATTATTCATCTCTTCCCCATTTCTTTAATTTCAAAATCTCTTCCCCTTTTAAAAAAACTTATTTGTTTGAACTATTTTGTTGTAAACTTTGACCACTTTGTAAAAAGATAGAAACTTTGGCCTTATGCCATTGCATTTTCAAATTTCTTTCCTTAATCAAATTTGTAAATAGACTTAATTATACTTGACTTAAACTTTCAAAGAGCCAAAAGAGAACTAACTCATTCAAACCATTTTGGGCCTTTGTGCCTCTTAAACTTATTTTTGTTAAAAGCGATCCGCTTACTTTGAAATTTATACCACGAACTACGAGGTTTTGATCCCTCATTTTTATGTTGGTACGTAGGCACAAGTCCGAAGGTCTTGTCAAACACAAAAATGTGATTAATGAGTTATTTTCTCATCCCCTCATTCTATTTATTTGTATACATCCATTTGTATAAAATACATATGCACACAAGAAAGGGCTCCCTAGGAGTACCTAGGACACTTTGGGTGCTAACACCTTCCCTCTGTATAACCAACCCCCTTACCTGTAATCTTTGGCATTTTATTAGTTTTGATTTGAAAACTTCTTATTTTTGGGCTTTGTTCGTACTTTTCCCTTTTCCCTTGGAAACAATAAAAGCGCGGTGGCGACCCTGGTTTTATCGACGTCTAGCTTATCCATAGCTTGATGGTCATGAATTTATCGCTACAGAAATTAAGTGGCGACTATGCTAGGGAGTAGTCTCCAGTGGGTTTAGCTTACTTTTTTGTGTGTATATAATTGTATATATGTAATGTATGTATATATGTATGTGTGATATAATCTGCTTATTGCGCTTGGTGATCTCTGAGTGGTGAGATAAGTCCTAACCCAAACTTGAGTGCAATTAAGATAGGAGGATGGTATAGTCATGTTCGACTTGTGTGGAGTAGTCCTTAACAAATTGGCTTGAGATCCATCTGCTCAGTGGAGAACCTTTTGGATTTGGAAATGTCACACAAGTATTTGTGGTTAGGAATTACTATTTCTAACTTGGGTCCGAGAAGGTGAGGACCGTAGAACATTTACCCCCTTTTGGCCTATTTAGGATGTAGTGCGGAGACTGTTCAAGTGTAGACTTGACAATAATTGTTACGCGATACTACACTCAGACGAGTTTTTCTTGAAAATATTATGGGTCGATGAGTCAGTCATCTTAATCTATAATATCTGATAGATGGAATTAAGACTCTGGGAACTTTTTAGAACATGATCTACAGGTTTTTATCCTTAGTTCACTCCTTTGGGATGGTTCTTACCCAGACTCCATGCTCGTGACTTACAACAAACCCTTGATTCTTGGTTGATCCAATCAAGTCTTGTCAATACCAATGGAACTTGGGTGTTGATAAGGTGTAAACCACAATCCACCAAAATGGATGATTGATCTTGACAATGACTTGATTCATCCCTTGACCTTTGTTTGTTTGCCTTATGTGTGATCCCTTATTTGTGATTGTTTCATTCATGCATTCATGCGCATCATAACATTCATCACACGAAAATTTCAAGGAACTGAGGTATTATTTGCAAATATTTTCAGACCATGGATTGTGGACGAAGGAACACTAAGAAGTACAGTTTCAGATGTCCCGACTTGAAAGAGTTAAGGAAGCTAGCATATTTTATATTAGATCCCTCAGACTTCAAACAACGTCATGGGAAGCTTTTGTCTATTTTGTCTGCTGATGTGGTTGAAGGACTCTTGAGTGTGTTGGTGCAGTTCTATGATCCTCTCTACCGTTGCTTCACTTTCCCAGATTATCAGCTTATGCCTACATTGGAGGAGTATTCTCATCTTTTGAGGATACCTATTTCTAGTAGAGTGCCTTTTAGTGGATTGGAGGAGATTCCCCGATCTAATCTTATTGCTGAAGCTCTTGACTTGAAGAAGTCTGAGATAGAGGCTCATTAGGTGAAGAAAGAAGGATTGTTTGGGTTTCCATCTGATTTCCTCATCAAGGAAGCTACTGCCTTTGCTCAAGCCGGTAGTGTGGATGCTTTTGAAGCTATCTTTGTGTTGCTCATTTATGGGTTAACTTTGTTCCCTAACATTGACAGTTTTATTGATGTTAACGCCATTAGACTTTTCTTGATTGGGAATCATGTGCCTACTTTGTTGGGCGATATGTATTTCTCCTTGCATTTAAGGAATTCTAAGGGTGGTGGAACGATTGTCTATTGCATTCCTCTTCTGTCCAAGTGGTTTATTTTGCACTTGCATCAGACACCTGCTTTTGTGGAGAATAAACAATGTCTACGGTGGTCTCAAAGACTAATGTCTCTCACTAATGATGATATGGTTTGGTATGATCCTTCTTTGAGCAGTTTGGAGATTATTGATTGTTATGGTGAATTCTCTAATGTGCCTCTCATTGGTGCACAAGGAGGAATTAACTACAACCCTGCTTTGGCTCGTCGTAAGCTTGGGTTCCCCTTGAGAAATAAACCTAATAACACTTTGTTAGAAGGTCTTTTATATCAAGAGGGTAAAGATCCCTAACATTTGAAGCAGAAGATTGTGCATGCTTGGCATAATGTGCATAGGAAAGGAAGATCCGAGCTTGGTCTATGCAACTGTGTAGCTTTGGAAGCTTACACTCTTTGGGTGAAGAAGAAAGCTTTGGAGTTGAAGATGCGTTATCCTTGTGAAAGACCTATGTATATGGTTGTGGTTGAGCCATTAACTCTCCCTAACCAAGATGTAGAGGAGTTGGAAGACGCACTCTCCAAGATGAAGCAAGAGAAGGATATGCGGGAAGAATGTTTCCATGCTTTGAGCAAGAAGCATGAAGAGTTGCAATTGGAGTCTAAATACAAAGATGCACTTATTGAGCTACTAGAAGACCGAGTGACAAAGACAGAGAGAGTCGGAGGTTTCATCTTCCTCTAGCATTCCTCAGCCTTCCGTTGCTTGGAAGAAAATTATTGATCAGCTTGTCCTCAAGAAGACTCAGATGAAGACTTCTTTTGAACCCGAGATCCGATGCATTAGAAGGAAGTACTGCCTTCAGCCAGATCTTCTGACGTTGTTGTTAGGGATCCTTATGATGCCTATTCTCCTTTTTCTCTTGTATTTTTCATTTGGTTTCTGAAATTATACTCAGTGTAATCCTTCCAATTATATAAATAAAAAGAGACTTTTATGGTCATATCTAATTATTGCAATTATTATTAAGTGTATATATTTGCATATGATATAGTAAGATCCTTGAAAATAAAAATAAATAATCAAGCATTGCATTTCATGCATCATTTAAATAAGCAGGTTTCTCTTTCGCCAGATGTCTCATTGGTGTTTCTTCTATGCTTCAGCCAAGCTGACGCATCGGTACAACACTTGCGTCAATCATCTAAGAATTATGGAACATTTAGAGCAAGAGAATAGAGAGCTGAAGGACGAGATCGCTCGACTGACTACCATGATGGAGTCAGTGTTACTGCTCAGAGCTAGTCTTCTCTAACGCCTGCAACTCCTCCTCCTCAGAGGACTGTTATTTCAGAGGTGGCTACCTCTACCATGCCTGCTACTACCGCTCATTTTGCGCCTACCATGCCTGTCGGATTCCCGTGGGGAATGCCGTCCAACTTCATGCCTGAAGGCTTTGCGCCTACCTTTGCTTCCATGCCGGTATCTAGCCCAGTCATGTCTGTGCCACCTCCCGTTGTGCACACCTTACCTCGTGTAGAGTACACCATTTATCACTCCGAGCCATCTGAAGGCCTGAATGTTTATGAGAAAATGGACGAAATGAAGGATCAGTTTCTTAAGCTGCGCAAGGAATTGAAGACACTAAGGGGTAAGGATTTGTTTGGGAAAAATGATGCTGAGTTATGTTTAGTGCCCAATGTGAAGATCCCGGTGAAATTCAAAGTGCCTGACTTTGAAAAATATAGAGGGAACACATGTCCGCTCAATCATCTAGTGATGTATGCCCGTAAGATGTCTACCTAAACTGACAACGATCAACTGTTGATCCACTACTTCCAAGACAGTTTGACTGGTGCTGCGCTCCGTTGGTATATGGGGTTGGACAGTGCAAGCATTTGCACTTTCAACGACTTGGGAGAGGCTTTTGTCAAGCAATATAAGTACAACATAGACATGGTGCCTGATAGAGACCAGCTGAGGTCTATGTCTCAAAAAGATAAAGAGACATTCAAAGAGTACACGCAAAGATGGAGAGAATTGGCTGCTCAGATCACTCCTCCTTTGGAGGAAAAAGAGATGACACATATCTTTCTAAAGACCCCGAGTTCATTTTATTATGAACGAATTATTGCTAGTGCCCCTAGTGACTTTACCGAAATGGTAAACATGGGGATGAGGCTTGAGGAAGGACTCCGAGAAGGACGTTTGTCAAAAGATGAAGCATCACCAAGTAAGAGGTACGATAGTGGCTTTGGGAAGAAGAAGGACAACGAAGCTAATGCGATTTCCAGTGGGAGGCAGAGAGGAGGCCTCAGATCAGAAGGAATCAACCACCCCGTCAACATCATCACCAAGTATCTTCAGTCATTCCTGTTTTAAATTTTTTCTCCATCTTTGACCCTAGGCTTTGACCTAGTGGTTTGTCTCTTACATTTGAGTTTTGATTTCAGGTTAAGCATTCAAGTCCCATAATTGATGATGCTTCATCACTTGAACATTGATGTTTGCTTTTGATTACTAACATTGTATGTTTTGTAGGGTTGATAACTCACTTGAGTTTGCTTTATGGTTTATGCATTACACATTGGGATTGACTGTTTGATATTAACTGTTGATTGTTTGTCTGTACAGTTGAACTGATTTGTTTAGTTGTTTTCAGGTACATAAGTTGCTTTAAGTTCATTTTGAACTTTGCTTTGCTTGGTTGCTTAACCACTTAGGTATAATCCCTAATCTTCATGTAGTCTGGAAGACCTACTGTTATTGGTAAGCACCTGTCTGAAGCCCTCCTTAAGAGGCCATGTTTTTGTTTGTTTAACTTTGTACCAAGCAGGAAAAGTCCTCTTATGAGGCAATTGGCAGATAAAAGAGATGTGTAATCCATCTCCTGCTACTCAGTGTGTCATTCACCTTGCTCACACCATGTGTTGATGCATGGTGAATAATAACCCAAGATCTTATAGAGTCAATCATTTGTGGAGAAGAGTTCCAACTTTTTGAACTCCCACACTTTCCATTGTTTAAAGCTCTCCCTGACCAGGGATAAGAGCTATGAGGCTCACCCCTCATCTCCATTTCATCTGCTTCACCCTAACTCTCAATGTTAGGGTTAAGAGCTCAAAATACCCCATTCCAGTTGGCTGTAAAGCCTAACCTTGCTTGAGCCCAATTGATTGTATATAATGTGTGCTAATTGACTTGTTTGTCTGCTTACTTGTTTCATCTGTGCATATTTGGTTATGTGTGTCTTTGTGCATTTATCATCATTACTTGTATAATCATTTCATGATCAATTGTTCATTGTTTTGTGACATCTTTGTTTTGTCCATTGAGGAGTCAATTGTAAGTCCATTTATTGGCAGTTGTTTCCTATGACCATTGAGGAGTCAATTGTAAGTCCATTTATTGGCAGTTGTTTCCTGTGATTTGGTAGGAGTCAAGTGTAAGTCCATTTTATTGGCAACTTGTTTCCTTTTTCTTATTGCTTTTTGTCTGTTTATGTGAGGAGTCAATTGTAAGTCCATTTATTGGCAGTTGTTTCCTATGATCATTCCTTGGAGTTGAGTGTAAGTCCATTTTATTGGCAACTTGTTTCCATGTTTCTTTGCTTTGTGAGACTAGTATAAGTCCATAGTGAAGGTGAGAAAAACAAGAAAGGGGGGGTTTGAATTGTTTGAAAAATAAGCGCTTTTGCAAAATGAAATCACACAATGATTTTATACTGGTTCGCTTATAACACAAAGCTACTCCAGTCCACCCGGCCAAGGTGATTTCGCCTTCAACAAGGACTTAATCCACTAATCTTGAAAGATTACAAACAACCCCTAAGAGAGAAGAAAATCTCTTAGTCCTCTCAAGTCTACAGACTACCAAGAGTCACTTGAGGAAATCAAATAAAAATAAGATACAAGATGTGTAATCTAGAGTGCTTCTAAGAAAGCAAATATTACAAACTTAAGAACAAATTTTTCACTTGATAAGCAAAAGCTTAGTGAAAATCTTTGAAGAACAAAGATGTTTTTCTTGAGCGTGATATAATTTCAGTATAGTTTTGGCTAGTTGATTTCTTGTTTACTGAATGAGATTTCTTCTCTATTTATAGGAGTTGAAGTAGAGTTGAAGTAGCGTTGAATCTGTTGGATATTGAGATGTAGTTACGCCATTCCATTAATAGCTTCTGCAGTAGACTTTTTCTCTTAGAAGTGACTACTTACCACAAGTAGTATCTTCTCTCTTGGAAGTTGAGATTAACGTCTCTTTCTAATTGAGGAAATCCATTTGCAGAACTTTAACTTGGCTTAAACGTTACTTCATCATGATTAACAATTCTGATTAGAGTCTTCGTGTATCTGGAGAAACTAGCTTCTGATGTTATCTCTTGAAAGTTCAGATGACGCTGATAACTTCAGAATTTACAGAAGGCATTAGTTCAGAGTCAGAGCTTCTAGACTTTACTTCATGTTCAGATGCTTCTGATACTTTGTAGTTTTGTCCAGAGTCAGAGCTTCTTGAATGAGATTCCACTTTAGATGCTTCTGATACTTGAGATTTTGCATCTGATCTTGTTTTGCATCTGATGACATCATCAGATTTATTTCTTCTTTCTATAGAACCCTGCACACTTAGAAACTTTTCGTTAGGGTGCCATTTTTGGTTTCATCCTTTGTTATCATCAAAATCAAGGAATCTGTTGTAGAACAATTTTTGTTCTTACAATCTCCCCCTTTTTGATGATGACAAAACAAATAAAATTATCAGATGAAACATGAAAAATATTAGATCAGATAGACAAAAGCTCCCCCTGAGTTAGCGCTAGGGAGTTCAGAAGTTCTTACCAGAGCTTTCCAAGTAATTAAGTTTCTGAAAACTTTCTGCAATGTCTTAATTTTAATGTTAGAGTTATTTAATCAGAGTTATTTATATCAGAGTTATTTAATCAGAGTTATTTATATCAGAACTATTTCTATAATTGTTGCAGAATGCTTAAGGTTTTAGACATAATTTTCATCAGAGCTATTTAATAATTTCTCCCCCTTTTTGGCATAATCAAAAAGGCATAAAAATAAAAGGAATAATAAAGAGAAAAAACACTTCATTAAAAAGCACAAAGACAAAAAACAGCAGTCAAAACATCAGATTCAACAGAATGTCAGAGCTAAAAAGAAGACAGAAGCAAAAACATTAGGCAAGCAAACAAAATAAATCCTAAGTGCCTAAGGGTTTGGAGGTTGAGGAAGTCTCTGAAGCAACATGGCAAACATGTTCTGGATGTTTTCATTCAGAGCATCTTGCTTGTCCATCCTGGCACGAAGCTCATTCTGATCTTTCTTTATCTCTTGCTGATCTTGCTTTATCTCTTTCAGAGTATTAAGAATCAGAGGGATCGCAGAGGAAGACTCCCCCTGAATCAGAGCCTGCTGAGCTTCAGCTTCAGCAGCAGCTTGGGCTTCTGCATCTGCCTTAGCCTTGGCTTCAGCTTCCTGAATCCTTAGAAGTTCTGCTTCCTTTGCCAGGCGTTCTTCTTCTAACCTCTTTGCTTCTTCCTCAGCTTCCCTGGCCAACCTTTCTTCCTCTAATCTCTTAGCCTCAGCCAGTCTCTCTTGGAGTCTTTCCTCAGAGTCTCTGATGTAGCCATTTCTGACTTGTTCAGAGATACTCTTCAGCCTATAAGACTCAGAGGTCATCCAACTAATGACTCTGTTCCAGTGTGTCCTAACAGATTTAGGATCATCACTTACTTCAGAGTTTTTAGCCAGAGACTTGATCTTCTGGATTGAAGCTTCTGCAACCTGTATAATGGCCTCCTCAAGGGTAGGTATGGTAAGTTCAGGTTCAGGTTCAGGTGAATGAGGTGGAGAGTTTTGAGGGCTGAGATTTAGAGGTTGAGGTTCAGTTTGTTGAGGTTCAGATTGTTGAGGTTCAGATTCTGCTTGAAGTTCAGAATCTGCGTCTGGTTGAAGACTAGGGGATGAAGCATATAGTGGATTTAGGTCTAAAGGGTCAGAGTCTGGTCCAGGTACAGCGGGAATAAATGGTGGAGTGATATTAGAGGTGAAGGGATCAGATGGTTGAGTTTCAGAGGGTAAGGTTGTTGTTTGTTGTGGTGGAAGTGAAGTTTGGAGGGGAGAGGTTACTTCAGATTGTCTTGAGGGTTGTGGAGCGAAATTTTTAGCATAAATTTCAGCTATTGTTGGGGAGTTTGGGTCAGAGTGTTCTTGATCAGAGGACTCATGATCAGATAACTCTTGGTCAGAAGAAGGGGAAAGGTAAGGGGGTGATTCATATTCAGAGGATGAGGAAGAGCTGTGGTGATATAGTTGATTAGGGTCAGAGGTTGTTGTGAAAGTACGAGCAATTTTTAGAACAGGTGGAGGTTGAGAGGTTCTGATGGTTGAAGGAGGGATTTCAGAGGTTGTAAATATTGGTTGAGAGGAGAGAGGGTTAGAGGAAGCCATTATAGATTCAGAAGAGACAGGAGGAATAGACTTACCAGAAGAGACATTCAGAGGTGCTGAAGCTTTGGTGCCAGAGGTTTCTCCAAGTCTGGCTTTCTTTGCCTTCCTTGCTTCCTCAGCTATCTTCTTCTCAGAAAGACCTCTTTTGTATCTGACCAAATCTTTTACAGAGTCCAGACAGTCTTCAAGGCGGAAATCAGAAATATCAATGCCTTCATCCAGACGATCCTGAAGGTAGATAGCAATGGCATCTCTGGGTTCATTCTTGAAGAACCTTTCAAGGCCATGAGGCATCTTCCTCTGATCCTTCAGAGCTTCCCAGGTCACATCCATAGTGGGCTTGACTCTGATGTCTTTGATGATTCCCATACTCCTCAGATTTTTGGCATTCAGAGGCTTTCCCACATCAATTGCCAGATCATCCATACATCTGGTCTTCTCCAGAGCATCTACCAAGCCATGCTCAATGAAGACATCAGAGAGCAATCTTCCCAGAGGAATGTAGGATCTGGGCTTCATGTTATTCCTGGTTTCTCTGACTGAATCCCTCAGATATCTGAAGAGGAGAACAGGGAGGTTGATCGGGATACCCTTCTGAATACAGTAAAGGATGCATTTCTGATCAGCATTTATGTAATCTGAAGAGTTGGAGGCTGGACGGTGATGGATTGTTCCCAGAATAATCTTCAGCCAAACTCGGAGGTTCTGATGAAGCTCCTTGTTCTTAGAGGGGTTTCCTTCAACATTTGCTTTGAAGATTGTAGGGTTAATGACTTCTGTGATGCGCTTGGACCTTGGAGGAATGTTGTAAATCCTTTTACCTCCAGCTTTCTCCATGTTTAGCAAGGAAGCAATTGATGCTTCAGTGATGACAATCTTCACACCCAGAACAAACGAGACAATGAACTGGTCATCAGCATCTGCACATCTCCAGAACTCCTTCACCAGAAGAGGATAGATTGGACCATACAATCTGTTGAAGTAGTTTTCCCAACCTTGCTTGCGAAGATCTTCAGTGAGATCAACGCCATTTCTTCTTAAATTCTCAAAATCTACCAGCGATTCACACAGTACATCTAAATCTTCAAAGGGAGTTGAAAGGTTTATGTGTTGTTCACGTTCAAGAATGTGAGGTTCTTTGTAGACTGGAGTTGTGGTGACGCCTATAACCATGGGTGTTTGAGTGTTTGAGGTTTGGGGATTAGAAGCGGCTTCCATTTGTTGGGAGAAGTTAAAAACTTCTTGCTCTTGAGGATTCATGAAGAAAATTGATGAAGAAGATGAAGAACTGAAGGAGTTGCAGAGAAAACTTCGAGAGAGGGTTTAGGGTTTAAGAGTGAGTGAAAGTGATAAGTGTGTGAAATGTGAGAAAAGTGTTTATATACCTAAGTAAAAACACATGCAAAACGACACACATACCAGCGTTAGCACAAAACTCAAAATGGCACGCTTGGGGGGAAAAATGATTACAGCTCATAAATGAATGTCTAATCCCACAGTTTGCACACTGCTCGAGGAAAACTCAAACGTCTGCCTTTTGAATTTCTTGACAGCTGTCTAGAAGTTCTAAAGTTTGACGCTTCAGAGTTCCACGCGTTGATGTATCTGATCTTCAGGAATACCAAGAGATTGGTTCTGAAGATTTCTAACTCAGATATCTTCTTAACAATGTAGAAGTATCAGAGTCAGAGGCAGAAGTGTATTTGTTTTTATCAGATTCTCATTTTACATGTTCAGAGCCAAATTTTACTCAGGGCAGTTTTTAATGTTCAGATTTTCTAATATAAAACGAAATCTATCTTCAGCCAGAGGCTTAGTAAAGATATCTGCCCATTGATGTTCTGTATCAATGAACTTCAGCGTTACTATTCCTTTCTGAACATAGTCTCTAATAAAATGATGTTTAATTTCTATGTGTTTGGCTCTGGAATGTAAAATAGGATTCTTACTCAAACAAATAGCAGCAGTATTATCACAAAGGATAGGAATGTTACTCTCAAAGATTTGAAGATCTTCTAGCTGATGTTTCATCCAGAGCATCTGAGTTGTGCACAGTGACGCTGAGATATATTCTGCTTCTGCAGTTGATAGAGCGATAGTTGACTGTCTTTTGCTAGCCCAGGAGATTAGATTGTTTCCCAGAAGCTGGCAATTTCCAGATGTGCTTTTTCGTTCTATTCTATCTCCTGCATAATCTGCATCACAATAACCAGAAAGCCTATACTCTGATGTTTTCTCATACATCAGGCCCAGGTTAGGAGTTCCTTTCAGATACTTAAGAATTCTCTTAACAGCTGTTAAATGAGATTCTCTAGGATCTGATTGGAATCTGGCACAAAGACAGACGCTAAAGAGAATATCAGGACGAGTAGCAGTCAGATAGAGAAGAGAGCCTATCATACCTCGATAGAGCTTCTGACAAACCTTGTTGCTTACCTCTTCCTTTTCCAGAATGCAAGTTGGGTGCATAGGAGTCTTTGCAGAGTTGCATTCAGACATATCAAACTTCTTCAGAACATCTTTAATGTACTTACTTTGATGAATGTACGTGACTTCTGGAGTTTGATTGATTTGAATTCCCAGAAAGAACTTTAGTTCTTGCATTAAACTCATTTCAAATTCTGCCTGCATTAACTTAGAAAATTCTTGGCAAACAGAGATATTAGCAGAACCAAAAATAATATCATCAACATAAATTTGGCATATCATGAGATCATTATTAAGGTTTTTACAGAAGAGTGTAGAATCAACTTTCCCTCTGATAAAATTTTGTTCCAGAAGAAAATTGCTCAGACGTTCATACCAAGCTCTGGGAGCTTGTTTAAGTCCATATAAAGATTTCTTAAGTTTGAAAACATGTTCTGGAAAGTTTGAATTTTCAAAGCCTGGAGGTTGATTAACATACACTTCTTCTGAAATATAACCATTAAGAAATGCACTCTTGACATCCATTTGGTATAATTTGATAGAATGATTAATAGCAAATGATACAAGAAGACGAATAGACTCTAACCTTGCGACTGGAGCAAAAGTTTCATTATAATCAATACCTTCTTGTTGACTATAACCTTGAGCTACCAGTCGTGCTTTGTTTCTGACAACTTCTCCTTTCTCGTTCAGTTTGTTTCTGAAAACCCATCTGGTTCCAATGACATGAGTGCCTCTGGGTTTAGGAACGAGATCCCAGACATCATTCTTGGAGAATTGATCTAACTCTTCTTGCATAGCTGCCACCCAATCATTATCTTGAAGAGCTTCATCACAGGACGTAGGCTCAATCAGAGACACTAGTCCCAGAGGAATATCTTCAGAAGTTCTGAAGGTAGATCTGGTTCTAACCGGTTCATCTTTGTTTCCCAAAATCAAATCTTCAGATACGTTGCTACGACTCTTGACTTTCCTTGGAATTTCTGGAGATTTAATTTCTTCAGAGTCTGGAGTGACAGTTGCTTCTGGAGTTTTCTCAGATTCTACCAGAGTGATCTCTAAATCTGCAAACTTTTCAACTAGCTTTGACTTTTCAGGGTCAAGCTTATCATCAAATCTAACATGAATTGATTCCTCCACAATTTTGGTTTCTGTGTTGTATACTCTGTAGCCTTTAGAGCGTTCTGAGTATCCTAACATAATACCTTTTGTGCTTTGGAATCAAACTTGTTCAGATGTTCTTTAGTATTTAATATAAAGCAAATGCATCCAAAAGGATGAAAATATGAAATGTTGGGTTTTCTTCCCTTACACAGTTCATAGGGAGTCTTATCCAGAATAGGTCTAATAGAGATTCTATTCTGAATGTAACACGCTGTATTTACAGCTTCTGCCCAAAAGTGCTTTGCTACATTTGTTTCATTGATCATGGTTCTGGCCATTTCTTGGAGTGTCCTATTCTTCCTCTCTACAACTCCATTTTGTTGTGGAGTTCTAGGGCAGGAGAAATCATGGGATATTCCATTAGAATCAAATAATTCTTCAAAATCTTTATTTTCAAATTCTCCACCATGATCACTTCTGACTCTAACAATTTTAGAGTCAAATTCTTTTTGCACTTTAGAACAGAAACTGGTGAATACAGAGTGAGACTCACTCTTGTGCTTTAGGAACTTTACCCATGTCCAGCGGCTGTAATCATCAACGATTACTAGTCCATACTTCTTTCCATTGACTGATGCTGTTTTCACAGGACCAAATAAGTCAATGTGAAGAAGCTCCAGAGGCTTGGAGGTAGAAACAACATTTTTCTTTTTAAAAGATGTTTTTGAAAACTTTCCTTTCTGGCAAGCTTCACACAGAGCATCTGAAGAAAACTTCAGTTTAGGTAAGCCTCTGACTAACTCAAGTTTAGTTAGCTGAGAAAGTTTTCTCATGCTAATGTGGCCTAAGCGTCTATGCCATACCCATTGCTCTTCGTGAACTGACATTAAACATTTAACATTTTGATCTTTTAAATCAGAAAGATTTATTTTGTAAATGTTGTTTTTCCTCTTGCCTGTGAAAAGGACAGAGCCATCGTTCTGACTAATGGCTTTACACGTTTTTTGATTAAAGATTACATCATAACCGTTATCACTTAATTGACTTATGGATAACAAGTTATGCATTAATCCTTCTACATAAAGAACATCAGATATAGAGGGAAGAGTACCGTTACCAATAGTTCCGGAGCCTCTGATCCTTCCTTTCTGATCTCCTCCAAAGCCTACAAAGCCAGCGTCTTTAAGTTTCAGGCTTTGGAACATAGACTTTCTTCCCGTCATATGTCGCGAGCATCCAGAGTCCAGGTACCATGACTGGTGTCTGAACTTTGCTGCATAGGATATCTGCAACATAGATAATCTTATCTTTCGGTACCCAGAATCTCTTGGGTCCTTTCAGATTAGTTTTCCCAGAGTTTCTTACAACTTTGGGTCTTCTAGCATTTTTAAATTTGTGTTCTTGTGTGTGTGTGTAGTGGTATGAAAAAGGCGATTTAATTAGGTTACTGGTAGAAGTTTTATCAGAATCAGAATCATACCCAATTCCCCTTTTATTATTCTGACCTACTCCATAAATCATGGATGCCATAATACTCCTATTTATCCCATTCTTCAGAAATTGTTGAAAGGCTTCTTCATATTTATAAATAATTTCATTTGAAGTTTGTGGTGCTTGAGACAACACTTCTTCTAATTCTAAGTTTTTCGTTTTAGCTTCATCTCTTTCTAACGTTAAAGATATGATTGTATCATCTCTTGTTAGAATTGTTGTCTCAAGTTTACTACACTCTTCAGATTTTGCTTTAAGAAGACCTTTAATGTTTTTAACTTTTTGTTTTAATTTCTGAAGAGAGGTAAGAGTTTCTGATAAACATGATTCTAAGTCAGATCTAGAAAGTTCAGAAAATACCTCTTCAGATTCTTCATCTGAGCTGCTGGATGTGGTAGCCATAAGAGCTACGTTGGCCTGTTCATCAGAGTCAGATTCTGATGATTCGGATTCACTATCGTCCCAGGTGGCCATTAATCCCTTCTTTGTTCTGAAGGCATTTTTCTTGAAGCTTTCTTTCTTAGAGTTATCTTTCTTCAGCTTGGGGCATTCATTTCTATAATGACCTGTTTCTTTACATTCAAAACAGGTAATATCTTTATTAGGTTTACCTTTTGAAGTTGACTCTGATCTATCCCCTCTGGGTCTTGATCTTCTGAAGTTGTTGTTGTTCCTTCTTTTCCAGAGTTGCTTAACTCTTCTGGTTAGTAAGGACAGTTCTTCTTCATCATCAGAGTCTTCAGGTTCAGAGTCGTCAGTATCTGCAGTTTCTGCCTGGAGAGCTTTGGTTCTGTCTGACTTCCGTCTTTCAGGTCTGGACTTCAGCGCCACTGACTTGTTCCTTTTCTGAGGCTCATCCTCCTCTAGTTCTATCTCATGGCTTCTGAGAGAACTAACAAGTTCTTCAAGGCTGATATTGTTCAGATCCTTTGATAACTTCAGAGCAGTAACCATTGGTCTCCATTTCTTTGGCAGACTTCTGACTATCTTCTTAACATGATCTGCAGTCGTGTATCCTTTGTCTAGCACTTTAAGACCTGCAATAAGAGTTTGGAATCTGGAAAACATAGCTTCTATAGCTTCGTCATCTTCCATCTTGAAGGCTTCATATTTCTGGATCAACGCCAGAGCCTTCGTCTCCTTGACTTGGGAGTTTCCTTCATGGGTCATCTTCAGAGAGTCAAGTATATCTTTAGCCGTCTCTCTGTTGGTGATCTTTTCGTATTCGTTGTATGATATAGCATTTAGAAGTATTGTTCTGGCCTTGTGATGATTTTTGAACTCACGTTTCTGATCTTCTGACATTTTGCTTCTGGGAACTTCAGCTCCATTTAAGGTTGGAGGTTTGTATCCATCTGTGACAATGTCCCAGAGGTCAGCATCATAACCCAGAAAGAAACTTTCGATTCTATCTTTCCAGTAATCAAACTTTTCTCCATCAAAAACAGGAGGCTTGGCATTGTAAGAATCTTTCTCATTTGAGTGGGCCATTTGTTTTTCTCGCACTGGATCTCTCTACACGGTTAAGTGTTTGATTTGAAAATCAATAACAGAGCCGGAGCTCTGATACCAATTGAAGGTGAGAAAAACAAGAAAGGGGGGTTTGAATTGTTTGAAAAATAAGCGCTTTTGCAAAATGAAATCACACAATGATTTTATACTGGTTCGCTTATAACACAAAGCTACTCCAGTCCACCCGGCCAAGGTGATTTCGCCTTCAACAAGGACTTAATCCACTAATCTTGAAAGATTACAAACAACCCCTAAGAGAGAAGAAAATCTCTTAGTCCTCTCAAGTCTACAGACTACCAAGAGTCACTTGAGGAAATCAAATAAAAATAAGATACAAGATGTGTAATCTAGAGTGCTTCTAAGAAAGCAAATATTACAAACTTAAGAACAAATTTTTCACTTGATAAGCAAAAGCTTAGTGAAAATCTTTGAAGAACAAAGATGTTTTTCTTGAGCGTGATATAATTTCAGTATAGTTTTGGCTAGTTGATTTCTTGTTTACTGAATGAGATTTCTTCTCTATTTATAGGAGTTGAAGTAGAGTTGAAGTAGCGTTGAATCTGTTGGATATTGAGATGTAGTTACGCCATTCCATTAATAGCTTCTGCAGTAGACTTTTTCTCTTAGAAGTGACTACTTACCACAAGTAGTATCTTCTCTCTTGGAAGTTGAGATTAACGTCTCTTTCTAATTGAGGAAATCCATTTGCAGAACTTTAACTTGGCTTAAACGTTACTTCATCATGATTAACAATTCTGATTAGAGTCTTCGTGTATCTGGAGAAACTAGCTTCTGATGTTATCTCTTGAAAGTTCAGATGACGCTGATAACTTCAGAATTTACAGAAGGCATTAGTTCAGAGTCAGAGCTTCTAGACTTTACTTCATGTTCAGATGCTTCTGATACTTTGTAGTTTTGTCCAGAGTCAGAGCTTCTTGAATGAGATTCCACTTTAGATGCTTCTGATACTTGAGATTTTGCATCTGATCTTGTTTTGCATCTGATGACATCATCAGATTTATTTCTTCTTTCTATAGAACCCTGCACACTTAGAAACTTTTCGTTAGGGTGCCATTTTTGGTTTCATCCTTTGTTATCATCAAAATCAAGGAATCTGTTGTAGAACAATTTTTGTTCTTACACATAGATTGACATTTGGTATCCATGTTGCATTTGTTATCTTTGTTTTGTGAGACTAGTGTAAATCCATTGATTGGTGTCTGGTATCCCTCTGGGTTTTGTGAGATTGGTGTAAGTCCATTGATTGGCATCCGGTATCCATTTACTTTGTTCATGTGTTATTTGCTTGTTGCCCATTCCTAAGGAATCACTTGGATCATTTACATATGATCTCAAGAGGTGAACATCTAAGAAGTTTTACATCCCTTAACCCTCCCACCTTTTGTTTCTTTAAACCTCCACGTGCATCTTAACTCAAACCTGAAAATTATTGTGCAAACTTTTCATCTGTTTCCAAACTAGAAACCTGGGCCTTAAGCCCTTGATTTTCAAACCTCACTTTTGATTAATACTTCTTTCTGAATTGAATCCTAATCATACTTTGACCATATTTTGTAAATACTCATAATTGGTTAATTCCACTCATTCAATTGTTTTGTGGCTTTGTCCATTCTTGATAAGTTTTCATACATTAGCCATAGGTTTCAATTATCATAGTGGTTGATGTAAATCTCACCACATCCTTAGTGAGTTGATTGTAAGTCTTCCATACTTGTTATAGGGTTAACCCTCATTAGTATGTTGAAGCTATCCTCGCATGGTGGATCGTTGGTTCAGGTTGAGTTTTCTCCCGTTGATAATGAAAGACCTTAGGGCTCTTGTTTTAAAATCAATCCACTTACTTTTTGGAAATCTTTTAGCCGAACTACGGCGTTTTGATCCTTACCTTTCATGGAAGGTACGTAGGCAACGGGTTCATCCGTTCAAACACAAAAATAATAACTTGTACATTCTTTTCTCATCCCTTCAATCCATGTTTGCACAATAAATATTTCATAAACAAATAACATTTCGTACAACAAGTTGTGAAAAGGGCTCCCTAGGAGTACCTAGGACGTTTTGGGTGCCTAACACCTTCCCATTGCGTAATTAACCCCTTACCCAGATCTCTGATCTTTTCATTAGTTTTCTATGCGTAAAACTTCTTAGGCTTTGTTCGCTTTTTAGCCATTCCTTCGGATAAATAAAAGTGCGGTGGCGACTCTATCCTTTGTATGCTTTGCTTTTGATTTAATCAATAAATCATAAAGTGACGAATACACCGCTACAGGAAGGTGTTAGGCACCCAAAACATCCTAGGTACTCCTAGGGAGCCCTTTTCACACTTGTTGTAAGGTTGGTATTTTGTGAAAGCTTATTTGTGCAAACATGATTGAAGAGATGAGAAAAGAATATACAAGTTTATTTACATTTTGTGTTTGAATGGATGAACCCATTGCCTACGTACCATCTTAAAAAGATTAGGATCAAAACCTCGTAGTTCGGGGTAAAAAATTTAAAATGAGTTGGTGAATTGATTGGTCCAAAATCCTTAAGGTCTTTTGTTATCAAAGGGATAAAAACTCAACCTAAAACCACAAGTCCACCATGTGAGGATAGCTTCAACATGCTAGTGAGGGGTTAACCCTATAATAAGCATGGAAGGCTCATTGTCCATCACTAAGGACATAGGTGAGTATTATATCTACCTCAAGGATAACTCAAACCTAATAGCTAAAGGTTATGGAAAGTTTGATTAAGGAAGGTGGCCATTGAAACCACAAAAAAAGCATTTGAATGAGTTATATTTACCAATGTAAAATATTTACAAAAAATGGTTAAAGTGGATTAGAGTCCAATTCAAAATAAGGGTTATGAGAAGAAAGTTTGAAAGTCAAAAGCATAAGGCTTAGGTTTCTAATGTTGAAAACAAATGTTAAATGTTTGCACAAAAAGTTTTGGCTTGGGTTAGAGTGGAGGGAAGAAGAAGAAGGGCTAAGATCCTAAGCATACAAGAGGTAAAGGGAAAGAAATGAACCACACTAGGAGTTCCTCTCTTGAGATCATATTGATGATCCAAGTAGCTCCCATCCTTTGGAATAAGCAATCACAAGCAAATATTTCAAGCATTCAAACACACAAATCATGCTTCTAGTAATCTTCCAATGGCTTTTGTATCTCTCTCTTTGGATGCTCATGGTAATGGTTCCTCAAAGTGACTCAAAGTTTGAATCCCCTAGCACAAGAAAACACACATCAAAAAGTTCTATACACAATCAAAGAATGGACAAGAGGGAGTTTAGAATATGGTCCTTTCAATGTTCATCTTTAAGCTTTAAGCATTCTAAAGGCATGAGGCCTAGTTGCTCTTTGACATTTAAGCACTCTAAAGGCATGAGGCAGTTGCTCTTCAAACTCCATTTTGCTTTGGTAAAGGTCCTAAATTCTAAGTCCATTTTGTCCAATTCTTGGCATTTGGTTCACAATCAAACAGACAAACACAAGCACAAAAGATATATACACAATTATGTGCTCAAGTGAGCAAAAGGCAAATAGCATTAACATAAACATGTGCTCAAATGAGCAAAGGAAAAAGCAAATGGATAATATGTGCAAGAAGAGTAAATTGCATAAAAGTAAAGTGCATAAACTAAATGTTAATTGTTAGTAGTTAATGGTTAGTGTGCCATAAGGCAAATTTAGCGCTATGTTAAGCAATCGTAATTGGACTTATGTAGAAGTCACAACTATCTGAGGCCGGTCAATAATAATATAGGCAACAACACAAATTAGGAGTCTTGATTATTGAACCAAGTCCCAACAACTTGCCATGCCAAAAGAAAAGAAGGATTGATCTTGTATTGGTTTAAGTCCTTTGCATGATTTAGAAGACAACCTATCCTTAATGCAAAGCCATTCACTTGATCAATTGATCAAGATAAATTAGATTTGGATCAAGGAAGATTAAGTCTCTCTAATCAATGCTAACTTATCAACCTTCAACTCATTGATCAAAAGGAAAAAGAAGAAGAAGAAGGAGATGAATAAAAGAAAATGAAATGGCAAAATTAAAGTGCATTAAATGAAGTGACATGTACCAATCTACATATGTTGACCAATGACATTGAAAGTCAAGGTCAAACAATCAAAAACAGAAGTTAGATGAAGATTGGAAGTCAAAAAATGAATAAAATATTTTTGGCATTTTTTAATATTTAATTAAACTTGAATTAAAGAAATAAAAGAAAGGTCAAACTTCAAAATCACTTCAAATCAACCTTGAAAGGCCCAAGTGATTTATCCTAAGTTCATCAAGGTCAAACAAAGTTTGACAAAAAATTTCAGCATTTTTAAAAGTCAGAAACTATTTTTAATCAATTAAAAATGAATAAAAATAACCTAATTGAACTAAAATCTCAAATAAATCTCAAATCAATTAAAAGAGATTGAGGAAATATTTTTGAATTTTTTGAATATCAAAAGCTAATTAAAATGAATAAAAATTAACCAGAAAAGAGAAAATTCACAAAAAATATCAAATGATGAAATAAAAAATATTAAAAATCCGAAATAGAAACTAGAAATTATTTGGGAAATAATGCAATTGGTCCCATAATTTTTGGATAAAAAATGAAAGAGATATGATTTTTTGAAATAAAATGAATTAAAGAAAATAAAATCAGAAAATAAAAAATGCAAAAAAACAAGGAGCGTTAGATCTGAGCTCATTAATTGAGCTGGCAGATCACACGCTCCAGAGATGCGCGCCTATGGTGATCCTTGGTCAAGTGCGCAACACATGGAATTAAAAAAAGTCATAACAAATAAGGGCTGAGATCAAATCTGGGAAATGGATCCAAGGGCCATGAAATGATCTGGAGATGAAGCAGCCACCGGAGCCACCGTCTTCTCTGGTGAGCATGCATTCTCCGGCCAGATTTGTAGAGAATCAAAACTTAACCAAATCATGCGATCTATACATCATTGGAAAGCTGGGATGATGTACATCATCCCTGTACCATCCATTTTCATTCTAGATTTCTATAATTTGAGAAATCAGAAGTTAAAAAATCTGGTGTTCATCATGAACTCAATGAATTTCAAAAATTAAAGTCACAATCATGATGCCTCAATTGAGAGGACTTCAGCCAGCACAAGATCTAAGCAAATAGGTCAATGGATGATGAGATTCGAATGAAATACCAGTTGAAGAGTAAGCTTGAATTCTGGTAACTTGAGCTCGATTCCTTGTTTGCCTTGTCAAAACATAATCCACCAAAATGGATGATTGATATTAAGGATGATTGAGCCGGTTCATGTATCATTAATATCAATGGAACTTGGGTGTTGATAAGGTGTAAACCATAATCCACCAAAATGGATGATTGATATTAAGGATACTATGAGCTTTCCCATGACCTTTGTCTGGTGTGATTTGCTTGATCCTTGAGTGTGATTGTTGCATACATGCATTCATGCATTCATCTGCATCCATGTCATCAGAAAAATGAGAAAATTTTCAAGGAACTTAAAGGGTTATTTGCAAATTTTTAGACATGGAAAGACCAAAAAGGCATACAAAGAAGTACAACTTTAGACAGCCCGATGTGAAAGAGTTAAGGAATCTGACATCTTATGTATTAGATCCCTTGGGTTTCAAAGCTCGGTATGGGAAGCTTCTGCCTCTGCTGACTACTCAGGTTGACGAAGGGTTGATGAGTACTTTGGCACAGTTTTATGATCCTCTGTATCACTGCTTCTCTTTTCCAGACTTTCAGCTGTTGCCTACGCTTGAGGAGTATGCACATCTTGTGGGTATTCCTATTCTGGATCAGGTGCCGTTCAGTGGCTTAGAGAGTATTCCGACTTCTCGAGAGATCGCAGACTTGTTACACATAGATGAATCCCTTGTTAAAGCTCATATGACCACCAAAGGTGGAATTCAGGGTCTTCCTTCTGATTTCCTCATCGCTCAAGCTACCGTTTATAGGAAGGCCATGAGTGAGGATGCCTTTGAGGCTTTATTTGTGTTGCTCATCTATGGTTTGGTATTGTTCCCCAACATCGACAAATTTGTGGATGTGAACGCCATTAGGATCTTCTCTGTTCTAAATCCCGTTCCGACTTTGTTGGGTGATACCTATTTCTCTTTGCATCTGAGGAATGTAAAGGGTGGAGGAGCTATTGTGTGCTGTTTGCCTCTGTTGTATAAGTGGTTTATTTATCACTTACCGCAGACGATCGCTTTCAAGGAGAACAAGGGATGTCTACGGTGGTCTACGAGACTCATGTCTCTCACTAATGATGATATCTCTTGGTATGATCGCTTGTATGATACGGTTCAGATTATTGATTATTGTGGTGAATTCCCTAATGTGCCTCTTCTTGGTACATGTGGTGGGATCAGCTACAACCCTATCTTAGCACGTCGTCAGCTTGGGTTCCCCCTAAAGGATAAACCTCATAACATTCTGTTAGAAGGTGTGTTCTTTCAGGAGGGTAAAGATCCCCAAGGCCTGAAAGCCAGGATAGTCCGCGCTTGGCGCAAGATTCACAAGAAGGGTAGAAGTGAGTTGGGCCCGAAGAACTGCATTGCTTTGGAGCCGTATACTTCTTGGGTCAGGCAGAGAGCCTCTGAGTATCTTATGCCTTATGATTATCCGAGACCTACACCTTTGGTTGTGGCTGGGCCTTCAACCCTCCCTAGGCAAGGCGTAGAGGAGTTGAGAGACGAAGACCTTTCACGTGCCTGGATCCGTGAAAGAGAAGAGTTGCTTCAACAGCTTAAGGAGAAGGACGCTCTGATCGAGTTTCTCGAACATCAGGTGATAGATGATCCGAATGATACCTGGACTTCTCTGCTTCCTCAGTCTTCCAAGTTCTGGAAGAGGAAGTATGATCGACTTGCTAAAGAAAAAGCGGATATGGAAGCAGCATATGAGAGAGAGATCAAGAAGCTTTGTGCATCTCGTCTTCCAGCATCTCGAGCTTCTAGGGATCCATAGGATGTTTATTTCCCTTATCTCTTGTAATAATTGACAATGTTGTACTTCTTTGTTCAAATATATTTGATGAGATATTTTCCATATGCTATTAAAATGATTAATATTCAAAAATTGCAAATAATACCCTGAAGGTTCCCTTGAAATAAAAACGAATCATGTGCACAAGCATTGCATGCATCATTTTGCATAAGCAGATGTTGTTCTGGTCTTCTTGTCTGTGGCCTAACTCTGTGCTCTTCATTTATTTTGAAGACAAGCTGACTCATCGGTACTACACCCGAGCTAATTCTGCAAGAGTGATGGATCAGTTAGAACAAGAGAACCGTGAGCTGAAGGAAGAGGTCGCCAGACTGAGTGCTCTGATGGAGCAATTCTTGGCTGCCCAGAATCAACCGTCTCCACCGCCTGCAACTCCTCCCCAGAGGACTGTTATATCTGAAGTGGTTTCTTCAACTGTGCCAGCTGCCAGTGCCCATTTCATGCCAGCCATGCCAGCCGGGTTTCCGTGGGGTATGCCTCCTGGTTTTATGCCTGATATTCCAGCTCCTACATTTGCTTCCATGCTGGCATCTAGCCCGGTCCTTGCAATGCCTCCTCCTGTCGTGCATACCATTCCCAGGGTAGACGACACCATCTATCATTCTGAGCCGTCTGAGGGCCGAGATGTTAATGAAAAGATGGATGCTATGAACGACCAATTCCTTGAGCTCCGAAAGGAATTGAATACCCTTCGAGGGAAAGATTTGTTCGGCAAGTCTGCTGCTGAACTATGTTTGGTTCCCGGTGTTAAGATACCCGTCAAATTCAAAGTCCCTGACTTTGAGAAGTATAAGGGGAACACCTGCCCTCTCAGCCACCTGGTTATGTATGCCAGGAAAATGTCTACTCAGACTGATAATGATCAACTGCTGATTCATTATTTTCAGGATAGTTTGTCTGGTGCAGCTCTTCGGTGGTATATGAGCCTTGATAGTGCATACATCCGTTCCTTCAACGATCTTGGAGAAGCCTTCGTTAAGCAATACAAATATAACGTGGATATGGCTCCTAACCTTGATCAACTCAGAGCTATGTCACAGAAAGACAAAGAGACATTTAAGGAATACGCCCAGAGGTGGCGAGAGCTGGCAGCTCAGATTACTCCTCCGTTGGAAGAGAAGGAGATGACTAAGATTTTTCTGAAAACTCTTAGTTCATTTTATTATGAGCGGATGGTTGCTAGCGCTCCCTCTGATTTCACCGAGATGGTGAACATGGGGATGCGATTGGAGGAAGGAGTCCGTGAAGGACGTTTGACTAAGGATGAAGGCTCTTGTAAACGATATGGGGCGTTTAAGAAGAAAGATGGGGAGGCACATGCTGTGCAGTCCCATGCTAAACTCAGAAGACCCTCTGCTAAGAGGAAGCCTATGCGTCATGCCAGCAATCAGCACCAGGTGGCTCATATAGCACCTGTTTTCAGAGACAATAATCAGCATAATCAGCAACAACCTCAGTATCAACAACAACATCGCCCACAGCAACAGGCTTACCAGCCTCGTGGCAACAGTAATCAGGCTAATTTGAATTATGAGAGGAAGAAGATCACTTTCGATCCAATTCCTATGTCCTACGCTGAGCTATATCCCTCTTTATTAGAGCGGAAACTGATTACCCCGAGGGATCCTCCGGTTGTACCTGCTAACCCTCAGTGGTGGTACAAGCCCGACCAATATTATGTTTATCACTCCGGTGCTCCCGGTCACAATATTGAAAACTGCTATCCGTTGAAGACTAAGGTACAAGACCTTATGAGGTGCGGCATACTGAGCTTTGAGGACTCAGGCCCCAATGTTACGAAGAACCCATTGCCTGAGCATGGGAAGTCGGTTAACATGGTCCAGGGTTGCCCTGGCAAATATAAAGTCAAATATGTAAGCCATATTCGACAGTCATTGGTTGAGTTGCATCGTCTGCTGTGTGAGTACAGTTATATGGAGCATGACCATGACAAATGCCGTATCTGTTCTGTCAATCGCTTGGGTTGTCGCCAGGTGCGTAGAGAGCTTCAAGAACTGTTGGATGAGGGTACCATTGAGATTCTTCAAAACAGAAATGTTGATGAAGATGAACCAGAAGTAAATGTGATTTCTCTAGTGTTCAAGATTCCTGAGCCTGTTGTCATCCGTTATGATGGTAGCAAGCCGAAGGTCTCTCCTTCTTTGGTAATCAAGCCTGCAGGCCCTGTGCCTTACGCTTCAGATAGAGCAATTCCCTTTCGTTACAGTGCTGTTGCTGTTGAAGATGGGAAAGAAGTGACGTTGCCTTCTACCTCTGTGGTAAATATTGCTGATGTGAGCGGGTTGACCCGTAGTGGTCGTGTGTTTTCTGCACCCCCGAAGCCTCACGTTGTTTCTGATTCTATTGAGCGTCCGGTTGGGACTGCAGTGAATGTTCCGAATCCGGCACCTGTTGCCAAACCCTCCTCTGTACAAAAGACTCCTACTTCTTCTGTTGGCCCGAGTGGCATTGTGAATGAAGAATGTGATGAGATGCTAAGGCTCATCAAGAAGAGTGAGTACAACGTTGTAGACCAGCTTCTACAAACACCGTCCAAGATCTCCGTGCTATCTTTGCTTCTGAATTCAGAACCCCATAGAGAGGCTCTACAGAAAGTTTTGGACGTGGCTTATGTTGATCACGAAATCACCATAGAACAGTTTGACAGTATAGTTGCAAACATTACCACTTGCAACACTTTGAGTTTCTGTGACGCTGATCTCCCTGAGGAGGGAAGAGACCACAACATGGCTTTACATATTTCCATGAATTGCAAGACTGATGCTATGTCCAATGTACTGGTGGACACTGGGTCGTCCCTAAATGTATTGCCAAAGACCACTCTTTCGAGATTGTCATATCAAGGGCCTTCCGTGAGGCAGAGTGGTGTTGTTGTGAAAGCTTTCGATGGGTCGCGTAAGACTGTGGTTGGGGAAGTTGATCTCCCAATCAAGATTGAACCAAGTGATTTCCAAGTTACCTTTCAGGTTATGGATATCCACCCATCTTATAGCTGTCTCCTTGGTAGACCATGGATTCACGAGGCTGGCGCCGTGACATCCACCCTACACCAGAAGCTGAAATTCGTTAAGAATAAGAAACTGGTTGTGGTAGGGGGAGAAAAGGCTCTCCTGGTTAGCCACTTGTCTTCTTTCTCATATATTGATGCTAAGGATGAAGTTGGAACGCCTTTCCAAGCTTTGTCTATTGCTGAGCCAATTGAGAAGAAGTCTCCTTCATTTGCTTCCTATCGTGATGCGAAACTAGCCATTGAATGTGGTGCAGTCGCTGGTTTAGGGAAGATGATTGAGCTTGAAGACAACAAATCCCGGGCTGGCATTGGTTTTTCTTCTGGGGTCTTCAACGAGAAAGGGCTGTTCAAGAGTGGAGGTTTCATCCATGCTGATCAGGCTGAGGAAGCTGCTACTATTCTGGAAGAGGATGTAGAGGATTTGAGCAACTTTGTCATCCCTGGTGGTGTCTGCCACAATTGGGTCGCTGTGGATGTTCCTACGGTCATTCATAAGTCAGCGTAATTTGTTCACTTTTTCAAAACCCTTCTCCCATGCCAAAAGGAGAAGTGATGACATTGTTGGCATCATATATACCATGATGTTTCATTCAATAAATTCATGTTAAACATTTATTTTTCCATTTGTTTTCACTTTTTGCTTTTGCATGAAATCGGTGATCACAAAAAACCCTAAAAACAAGAATAAAAGCAATCTTTTCATCTGCATAATGGTTTGTTTGTTTAAAATTCTAAAGTTTTTTATTATCCAAAATCATTATGCAGGTTGATCCTAAAACCCATTGAACATAATGATCCAACGCCATCTTCTCAATTTTGAATTCCTTGTATTCGAGGCAGAGGAAGATGATGTTGAAGGGATTCCCGACGAGATTACCCGTCTTCTTGAGCACGAAGAGAAGATCATTCAGCCGCATCTTGAGAATCTGGAAACAGTCAACTTGGGGTCTGAAGATTGCGTTCGAATAGTGAAGATTGGGGCGCTCGTTGAAGAGTCTGTCAAGAAGGGGTTGATCAGTTTGCTACGAGAATATTCTGATATCTTTTCTTGGTCGGATGAAGACATGCCGGGTTTAGATACAGATATTGTGCAACATTTCCTGCCTTTGAAGCCTGAGTGCGTGCCTGTGAAGCAGAAGCTCAGAAGAACTCATCCAGATATGGCAGTGAAGATCAAAGAGGAGGTTCAGAAGCAAATTGATGCGGGGTTTCTGGTGACTTCCACATATCCTCAATGGGTGGCCAATATTGTGCCGGTGCCTAAGAAGGACGGAAAAGTCCGTATGTGTGTTGATTACAGAGATTTGAATAAAGCTAGTCCGAAAGATGATTTTCCTCTGCCACATATTGATATGTTGGTAGACAATACAGCTAAATTCAAAGTCTTTTCGTTTATGGACTGATTTTCCGGATATAATCAAATCAAGATGGCACCCGAAGATATGGAGAAGACAACATTCATCACACCTTGGGGAACATTTTGTTATCGAGTGATGCCCTTCGGTTTGAAGAATGCCGGAGCCACATATCAACGAGCTATGACTACCTTGTTTCATGATATGATGCACAAGGAGATAGAGGTCTATGTTGATGATATGATTGCTAAGTCCCGAACGGAAGTTGAACATGTTGAACATTTGTTGAAGCTTTTTCAGCGTTTGAGGAAGTACAAGCTTCGTCTGAATCCAAACAAATGTACATTTGGAGTCCGTTCCAGCAAGTTGTTGGGTTTTGTTGTCAGCAAGAGAGGTATTGAGGTTGATCCTGCAAAGGTCAAAGCAATACAAGAGATGCCTGCGCCCAAAACTGAGAAGCAAGTCCGAGGTTTTCTTGGCCGCTTGAATTATATTTCCAGATTTATATCCCACATGACTGCCACATGTGCGCCGATATTCAAGCTCCTCCGGAAAGATCAGTCTCATGATTGGACCGAGGATTGCCAGAAAGCTTTTGACAGTATCAAAGAATATCTGTCAGAACCTCCGATCTTGTCTCCGCCTGTAGAAGGAAGACCTCTGATCATGTATTTGACTGTGCTTGAAGACTCCATGGGTTGTGTACTTGGTCAGCAAGATGAATCAGGGAAGAAAGAATCTGCTATCTACTACCTCAGTAAGAAGTTTACCGATTGTGAGTCTCGATACTCTATGCTTGAGAAGACGTGTTGTGCGTTGGCTTGGGCTGCCAAGCGTCTACGCCAGTACATGATAAATCATACAACTTGGTTGATATCCAGAATGGATCCAATCAAGTATATCTTCGAGAAGCCTGCTTTGACCGGGAGGATTGCCCGTTGGCAGATGTTGTTGTCTGAGTATGATATCGAGTATCGAGCTCAGAAAGCTATCAAAGGTAGTATCCTGGCTGACCATTTAGCGCACCAGCCGATTGAAGATCATCAGTCTGTTCAGTACGACTTCCCAGACGAAGAGATTCTGTATTTGAAGATGAAAGATTATGATGAGCCTACACTTGATGAAGGTCCGGAACCTGGTTCTAGATGGACGATGGTGTTTGATGGCGCTGTAAATCAGTATGGAAATGGAATTGGGGCAGTAATCATTACTCCTCATGGTACACATATTCCGTTTACAGCGAGGCTAACTTTCTAATGCACGGATAATATGGCTGAGTACGAGGCCTGTATTATGGGATTGGAAGAATGTATTGATTTGAGGATCAAGCATCTTGATGTGTATGGTGATTCGGCCTTGGTTGTCAATCAGATAAAGGGAGAATGGGAAACGAATCAGCCTGGTCTCATTCCATACAGAGATTATGCGAGGAGGATCTCAATGTTCTTTACTGAAGTTGACTTTCATCATATTCCTCGAGAGGATAATCGGATGGCAGATGCGCTTGCTACGCTTGCTTCAATGATTATGGTCAAGTATTGGAATGAAGTTCCCAATATCACCGTGATGCGCTTGGATAGACCAGCTCACGTGTTTGCAGTTGAAGAAGTGAAAGATGATAAGACTTGGTACTTTGATATCAAGAATTTCCTCCAGAACCAGGTCTACCCGCCTGGGGCACCTGTGAAAGATAGGAAAACTTTGAGAAGATTGTCAGGCAGTTTCTACCTCAGTGGTGAAGTGCTTTACAAGAGAAATTTTGACATGGTTTTGCTCAGATGCGTGGATAGACACGAAGCAAACCTGTTGATGACTGAGGTCCATGAGCGTTCATTTGGTACTCATTCCAATGGACATGCCATGGCTAGAAAGATGCTGAGAGCAGGCTACTATTGGCTGACAATGGAGTCTGACTGCTGCAAATATGTGAAGAAATGCCACAAATGTCAGATTTATGCGGATAAGATTCATATTCCTCCGACACTTTTGAATGTGATTTCATCACCATGGCCTTTCTCTATGTGGGGAATTGACATGATCGGCATGATTGAACCGAAAGCGTCCAACGGACACAGGTTTATTCTCGTAGCAATTGATTACTTCACCAAATGGGTTGAAGCCGCTTCGTATGCGAATGTGACCAGGCAGGTGGTCGTGAAGTTTATCAAGAACTAGCTGATTTGCCGTTATGGTGTGCCAGATAAGATCATTACTGATAATGGATCTAATCTGAATAATAAGATGATGGATGAGTTATGCGCTGAGTTCAAGATTGCACACCATAATTCTTCTCCCTACAGACCAAAGATGAATGGGGTTGTTGAAGCTGCTAACAAGAATATCAAGAAGATTATCCAGAAGATGGTTGTTACGTACAAAGATTGGCATGAGATGCTGCCATTTGCTTTGCATGGATATCGTACATCTATCCGCACTTCAACGGGGGCAACCCCTTTCTCTCTTGTTTACGGCATGGAGGCTGTTCTCCCAGTAGAGGTGGAGATCCCATCAATGAGAGTCTTGATGGAAGCCAAGTTGACTGATGCTGAATGGATTCAGAGTCGTTACGACCAATTGAATTTGATTGAAGAGAAGCGATTGACTGCCATGTGCCATGGTCAGTTATATCAGCAGAGGATGAAGAAAGCATTCGATAAGAAGGTCAAGCCTCGTGTGTTCCGAGAAGGTGACCTCGTGCTCAAGAATGTCTTGTCTTTCGCGCCCGATTCCAGGGGCAAGTGGACTCCGAACTATGAAGGTCCATATGTTGTCAAGAGAGCCTTTTCAGGCGGTGCTTTGATGCTTACAACAATGGATGGGGAGGATTTCACTCGTCCTATGAATTCAGATGCAGTCAAGAAATACTTCGCCTAAAAAGAAAAACAGAATAGCTCACTAAGTTGAAAACCCGAAAGGGCAGCTTAGGCAAAAAATGAGCGTCTCGGTGGAGAACCTGAAAGGGCGATCTAGGCGAAAGTTAGAGGCATTGAAAAAAAATGATATTTGCATCCCGCTAGATTGGGTACCTCACCCTGGGGCAATCTAGGCAAAAATTAGGGATTTGGCAAGTAACTGCATCCTGACAAGACTTTCTGTTCCACATCTGTCTGTTCGTCAGAGATTCTTGATTCGTTGTCAACTGAAGCTTCGAATACATCGGATTCAAATTGGTAGAGAAAGTATCATTATGTTCAATGTATCCCTCTTCCAATATATATCACCGATTTCAAATTTGTACAGATCTATGGAGTCTTGCCATTTGCAGGCTACCATTCCATTAAATAAATTTGAGCTTTTATCCAATTATTTGCACTCTTATTTGTTTCAATTCAACAAATGTTTCGCATGTTTTAATTGATAAAATGTCATTGTTTTAAACAAATAAATTTTCCAAATTGTTGTTTTAAACAAAGTGAACATTCACAATGATGAAAGGATACTTAAGAATTTCTCAGCGCTCTCCCAAGGGTGGCATGATTTCCAACAGGGTAAGACATTTGTTCATATTCCTGGCATGGTTGTATCCTCTTTCTCCAGTTTGTTGTTGGGGTTGTTCCCTAAGCAGAGTGTTTGTTGAAGACTTCATGTCCTTTCCAACAAATATTCTCTCCCCAACATGGGTGCTTTCCTCTTGGAAGATTCGGTAGTTGATGGGTCGACATCCCGGTACTTTGTCTGTTTCCTCAGCGCAGTCGCCAGTGGAATTGATGATGTGATATACTTCATTTATGCTATTTCTCCCCCTCAGAGTGCTTGTTGAGGTTTTCACCTCTTATCCCTTCAGCAGAGCAATGATTATTTCCTCTTCAGCAGTTGTTGATTTCCTCTTAAAAGGTTCAGCATTTGATGTTTGATCAACAGTTCTCTTTCTCTTCCTCAGATAATCCCCCAGTGGATTCGTGGTATGGTGGATTGTATCGGTGTGATTCCCCGACAGAGTTGGAATCCTCAACAGAGTTGCGTTTGTGGCAGTTTCTGCTTGTTGTGACTTCTGTTCCCTAGTTAGGTTGGTTGGTGATCTATCATCCTTAGATTTGGTTGATTTCCTGATGCTTTTGATCCTCAGTAGAGTGGTTTATGGCAGAATCTACTTGTGTGACCTTTTTTTCCTCAGTGGGTTTACCCCTAATGGAGTGGCCGACTTTATCCCCAGTAGAGTTGCTTGTTCGGCTAAATTCTACTTGTGTGTTCTGTTCTATTCAGTAGTTCTTGTTTGTGCAGTGAACTCTTGTTTCCCAGTTGATATTAGGGATCCCCCTGCAGAAACCTCGGGATTTCTCCATTTCCCAACAGATTTGCTTTTATGGCAGTTTCCGCCTGTTGTTAACTTCTGTTCCCTAGTTGGGTTGATTGATGATCCATCACTCAGAGATTTTGTGATTTCGTTGATATCTCTGATCTTTTGCTTTCCAGCAGATCTTTGCCCTTTTTAGCATGTAGATCTCCGGCAGATTGGTTTTACGGTTGGATTTCTTTGGATTTTCTTCCTCTGGAAGTGTAGTACCGGGCGTTTGATTCCTGGGCCTATTTGTGTTAGAAATGTTTGTTTTGTCAGCATTCATCAAACATAAATCACGCATATTCATGCATACTTTCAACATTCAGACGCATGATGGCATTTCTTGCCACGTATTCGTTTGTTTGTTGCCTCCTGCTATTGGTGATATAGATCTCTCCAGTAGATCTTCCCAAGCAGATGTCGGGTGTCTAATCTCTCAATATAGAGTCAGCCCCATAAGCAGAAAGTGTCTGTCTTTCCTTCTGCGATTCCCCACTGAGATATATCCTCGTGGATGACGGTTTTTTTTCGTTTCCTCCCAACACATATATTGGGATGAACCTTCCTATTGAATTATATCCTCATTAGGACGAGTCTTGTTTTAGTTTGCCTTTTTGGTTTGATCCTGAATTGGCATTTTTCAACTGTCTCTTGTGCTTCCCTGTGGAATAAATATATAAATTGCCCAGTAACCGGCAATAGTTTTTTTTATCCCCAGCGGAGTTTGGGCCTCTACCCAGTAACAGGTGGTTGTAAGTCCTATATCCCTTTTCCCTCTTGGCGGAATTTGTGGTTATATACCTTTTATTCCTCGGCAAGAGTCGATTGGTTTTCTACCCAGTATTCGGTAGTCGTAAATCCTATTTCTTTCTTGCTCCTCAACAGTTGGTGGTTTGTTATAAACCCCATTTGGTTTCCCTGTGCGGAGTTGTGTTTCTTTCGTTCCCCACGCAGAGAGTTGTTGGTTTTCTACCATGTATGCGGTAGTTATAAATCCTACTTTTATCCCCTAGCAGAGGTAACCTTTGTGGTTCATTCTGGTTGATGGCGGATTTTGTGGTCTTCTACCCAGTATTCGGTAGTTGTAATTCCTATGTTGTTGTTGCCTCCCTGGAGGAGTTTGTGCCTTTTGGTATAGTTGAATAATTGCCCAATATCCGACAATCATTCACTTTATCCTCAGCTGAGTCTTTGGTTTCCTACCCAGTAGTCGGTAGTGGTAAACCTTTTGTTTCCTCAGCCAGAATCTTTGGTCTTCTACCCCGTATTCGGTAGTTGTAAATCCTATATTGTTGTGGTTTTTCTCCCCAACGGAGTCTGTGCTTTCTTGTGGAATAGTTGGATAATTGCTCAGTATTCAGCAATTATTTTACCCTATCCTCATCCAGAGTTTTTGGTCTTCTACCCCGTATTCGGTAGTTGTAAATCCTAATTTCTCCCCTTCGCAGAGTTAACCTTGTTGTTCATCCTAACCGATGATGGTTACTCTATGCGGTTATCTTCATCCAGTATTCGATGTTGATATTTCCTCTCTCTTCTGGGTAATTGCCGTATGCTAGCAATTGTATCCCCAGCAGTTTTTTTTCCTTGTGGATAATTGCCGGATGCTAGCAATTTTATCCTCAGCGGGTCCTTTCACCGTAGGCCAGTGATTTGTGCCCCGGATCATTGATGTTTATCAATGCATCCACGGTGAGTTCTCTTTCATTTACCCTTTTTGTCGGTAATGATTGTTGCTCCCTTTGGTCGGTCACCTATTATATACCCAGTAACCGGTATCCCTGGTGTTCCTTCGTTTCTGCTCCCTATTATGACCTTGGTCCCCTGTGGAGTCAGATTTTCCTGAGTTGATGTACCTTTTTCAGGTCTTTCTCAGATGTTTGGTTGATTGATATCTCTCACCCTTATACCGGTCTTAGATATTCATTCTTCCTAAGCTTGTTACCCAGTAACCGGTAACACCTCATTCTTTGTTGCTTCCCCAGGAGAGTCTTTTGTTAGACATTCCACAACGGAGTTTCTGTTGTGATTTTACCCTTTTTGCTGTATTGGCATTTTCCCCAATATAGGCAGTTTTTTTTCCGGCAGGGAGGTTCTATGTGAATCTTTTTCCCAGTCCGAGTCCGGATTTTTATCCGAAGTATCCTTTGCGGATAGGGTGAGTCAGCTTGAGTCTTTCCTTTGGATTTGTTCCTTATGGAAACTTCTTTTCCCCAGTTTGAGTCCTTTACTCCCTAGTGAAGTCTCCAATCCAGTCGTGTCCTGCTCACGCTGTGTCTAGTTCTTGTTCCCCCTAATTTAGAGTCGTGTCCTGCTCACGCATTCTTTTTCTTATCCCCATGAGAGTCCTGTTAGAGTCTCTTTTCCTGGTGAGTGTATTACTCCGATGGATCGTCTTTTCTTCTTTGTGGACCAGTATATCCCCACAGAGTTTGTTCTTTTGCATGCATACATTTGCATCATGAGGTCTCTTAGGGACCAAAATTTGTCTCATTATTGTTATTTAAGCCCATTCTACCGCGTCGAGATGAAGATTTTAACCTTCACTTCTCCGGATAGAATGACCTTAAATAGGGGCATCTGTAAGACCCCAATTTTGTCCCTAAGATCCCTCATGGCATCATATCATAACATTGCATTGCCTCAAGGATCATTGGACACCTTGCTTCCTTCCCTGTGGTTGGGTTATCTCTTTTGAGTGATTCTTGATCACCAAGCATTCTTTACATTTGTATATCATTGTTTTTCTTTTACCACTAACCAAAAAGTATAAAAATATGTCATTAACCCTTTGTCTTGCAGATGAAGTAATAACAGGTCAAGGCAGCTAAAGGCATTCATTGAGCAATAGATGGTGGTCATTCTTGAGATTTGGGCCCCACAATTATTCACAAGAGCTTATATGAGTTATGATGTTATTTTGAAGCAAAATCCTAAGTGGTAGAGGCTTGAATTTCATCAGAACATTGTCAAGTCATCTGAAGACCTAGAAAGTCAACTGTAAAGTCAACTGTGGATTTGGAGGTGGGAAGTGGCTAGAAATACTTCATTCATGTTCCAACAAGTCTCATTTGACATTTCAAACACTCACATTGAAGAATTTGAGGTCCAGTCAAAAATTTCCAAAAATAGAAAGTGACCTATAATTTGAACTTTCCAAAAATGGAAAGGTTTTGTACCAAGTTCAACTTAATATTACATCACCAAGAAGGCTTCAAATGAAATTTTGTTGAACATGAAAGTTGTAGATCTTTCTCTCCCATTTCCAAAATGTCCAAGATCATGAGCATATGATGTGTGGTTGAGGAGATATGATCAAATCATGGCAAAATGTGCATGGGACTTCAAATGGACATATCTTTTCAACCAAAGCTCCAAAATGAGTGGTTCTTTTTGCATTTTGTTCATCATAACATGCACTTTCCAAATGTACCATTACATGATATGAATTGCATTTGCATGGTCTTTGGCTCATTCATGATGTTTTTGAAAAGAAATTTCATAAAACCATTTTTAATGTTTGTATGCATACAAAACCATTTCCAAAGCTTGCATGGGATATTTTTAAGTGATTTTGGTTCAGCAAAAGGCACTGTTCACGTGGCTACCACATGCATGAGGTGAAAAACCATTTTTGCACATACACCTCATAAGTGATTAATCTCATTTGCATTAGGCTTAAACTTGATTACAGAATCATTAGCATGGCATATATAAGAATAATCATAACTGCATTCAAGGATTAACTACCATTTTTCAGATCTAGATCCAAAATCACCAAAATTTTTCTCTCAAAATTTCTTCCAAATTCTTCACATCAAGCCTTTTCTAGTGCTAGATTCATGATCATGAAGCTTTGTTGAGCAAGTTTGAACGTGGAATTGAAGCAATTGGCGCCATATTGAAGCATACACGAAGCTTGAAGCATCCATGGTGATTTCAAAATCTGCTGGATTCTAGTGTGTTTGAACTTCATTCTCTCCACTAATCATCTCACTAAGCATCATAGAGGAACATTAGAGCTATCACAAGCCTTGAATCAAGCCAAATCCGAATCTGCACTTCAAGAGGTCACAATTCGAATCTCTTAATTTTAAAATTCATTGCTATGTAGTTGTAGATCTCTTTGTCCTGATGAATTTGAGCTTTGAATCGTGTGTTTTGGTGACCTATTGACTGAGTTAGGGTTGATTAAAGTTCCATGCATGAATCTTATTCTGTTCGATTTGATCTTGATATGTGGATTTAGGCTTAGCTATGCATTGATCTTTAATCTCCATTGAATGTACTACATGTTAGTGTCCTTGAATGTGATTTCTGGGAGAAAATTTCTGGACGTGCATGAATGTGTCCACTGTTCATCTTCTTCTTCATGAAGAAGATGAAGATCATACATCAGGCCACGGTTTTCTAATTAGGCCACGCTTTCCTGGTTTCGTCCACGGTGTACTAGGGCTCATTTCTCATTGGTTGTTCCTGTTGCCTTGTAAGCATTATGATTGGCTCACCTTGGTTTGACCGAGCGCTGACTCCACGTCGTTTAATGAAACGATTGCGTTTCATGATGAAACGCGCGCCACATTCAAATTCGCCCTGGCTTCGATCCTTGGCGATGGCAATTATTTCAAATGCTTCACACTTTTCTCTTTTCCCTCCTTATTTCATACTATATGCTTCACATGTTTTTTTATTTTTCCATCAACTTCCAAAAATCATATAAAATAGGAAAATGGATCAATTTGATCCCAATTTTTTGCATCTTGTTCCTCTGTTTGTCTACTTTTTAATGATCATAATTTCAAAAGTTGTGATTGGCTGGATATTATTTTGTGCTAGAGTGATTGATCATATGTCTTATTTTGACCTTGCCTTGCTTATCTCTTTGTGAAATGCTTGTTTCTTATCCAATGAATGTGAAATTTTACATGATGAAACTAGACACATTGCTTGACATTTTGGTTTTGATTTGACATTTTTCTCAATTAGCTTTTCTGTTTTATGCATGTGCTAACTTGGTGTGACAATTTGTGTCACACCTTTTGATGTTCAACTTGTATGATGTGTTTGCCATGCCAAATGATGTCCTATGCTTCTGATTTTTTATGTGATGCATACTACAAATGTCTTGATTGCTCATGAATTTTGTTGGAATTATTTGGATCATTTCTGTTTTAATTGAGATTTTTTCATTCATGTTGCTCACATATGAGCTTTGAAATTGCCTTGAACTTCACTTGATCATGAAATGCATTTGGTGATTGATTTTGATATGAGACCTTTTGGAATGTGTCAAGATGTGTTTGAAGTTGATTCATGTTAAATTTGAGCTCCTGTTTTAAATTTTTTCTCCATCTTTGACCCTAGGCTTTGACCTAGTGGTTTGTCTCTTACATTTGAGTTTTGATTTCAGGTTAAGCATTCAAGTCCCATAATTGATGATGCTTCATCACTTGAACATTGATGTTTGCTTTTGATTACTAACATTGTGTGTTTTGTAGGGTTGATAACTCACTTGAGTTTGCTTTATGGTTTATGCATTACACATTGGGATTGACTGTTTGATATTAACTGTTGATTGTTTGTCTGTACAGTTGAACTGATTTGTTTAGTTGTTTTCAGGTACATAAGTTGCTTTAAGTTCATTTTGATGTTTGCTTTGCTTGGTTGCTTAACCACTTAGGTATAATCCCTAATCTTCATGTAGTCTGGAAGACCTACTGTTATTGGTAGGCACCTGTCTGAAGCCCTCCTTAAGAGGCCATGTTTTTGTTTGTTTAACTTTGTACCAAGCAGGAAAAGTCCTCTTATGAGGCAATTGGCAGATAAAAGAGATGTGTAATCCATCTCCTGCTACTCAGTGTGTCATTCACCTTGCTCACACCATGTGTTGATGCATGGTGAATAATAACCCAAGATCTTATAGAGTCAATCATTTATGGAGAAGAGTTCCAACTTTTTGAACTCCCACACTTTCCATTGTTTAAAGCTCTCCCTGACCAAGGATAAGAGCTATGAGGCACACCCCTCATCTCCATTTCATCTGCTTCACCCTAACTCTCAATGTTAGGGTTAAGAGCTCAAAATACCCCATTCCAGTTGGCTGTAAAGCCTAACCTTGCTTGAGCCCAATTGATTGTATATAGTGTGTGCTAATTGACTTGTTTGTCTGCTTACTTGTTTCATCTGTGCATATTTGGTTATGTGTGTCTTTGTGCATTTATCATCATTACTTGTATAATCATTTGATGATCAATTGTTCATTGTTTTGTAACATCTTTGTTTTGTCCATTGAGGAGTCAATTGTAAGTCCATTTATTGGCTGTTGTTTCCTATGACCATTGAGGAGTCAATTGTAAGTCCATTTATTGACATTTGTTTCCTGTGATTTGGTAGGAGTCAAGTGTAAGTCCATTTTATTGGCAACTTGTTTCCTTTTTCTTATTGCTTTTTGTCTGTTTATGTGAGGAGTCAATTGTAAGTCCATTTATTGGCAGTTGTTTCCTATGATCATTCCTTGGAGTTGAGTGTAAATCCATTTTATTGGCAACTTGTTTCCATGTTTCTTTGCTTTGTGAGACTAGTATAAGTCCATAGATTGGCATCTGGTATCCATGTTGCATTTGTTATCTTTGTTTTGTGAGACTAATGTAAATCCATTGATTGGTGTCTGGTATCCCTCTGGGTTTTGTGAGATTGGTGTAAGTCCATTGATTGGCATCCGGTATCCATTTACTTTGTTCATGTGTTATTTGCTTGTTGCCCATTCCTAAGGAATCACTTGGATCATTTACATATGATCTCAAGAGGTGAACATCTAAGAAGTTTTACATCCCTTAACCCTCCCACCTTTTGTTTCTTTAAACCTCCACGTGCATCTTAACTCAAACCTGAAAATTATTGTGCAAACTTTTCATCTGTTTCCAAACTAGAAACCTGGGCCTTAAGCCCTTGATTTTCAAACCTCACTTTTGATTAATACTTCTTTCTGAATTGAATCCTAATCATACTTTGACCATATTTTGTAAATACTCATAATTGGTTAATTCCACTCATTCAATTGTTTTGTGGCTTTGTCCATTCTTGATAAGTTTTCATACATTAGCCATAGGTTTCAATTATCATAGTGGTTGATGTAAATCTCACCACATCCTTAGTGAGTTGATTGTAAGTCTTCCATACTTGTTATAGGGTTAACCCCTCATTAGTATGTTGAAGCTATCCTCGCATGGTGGATCGTTGGTTCAGGTTGAGTTTTCTCCCGTTGATAATGAAAGACCTTAGGGCTCTTGTTTTAAAATCAATCCACTTACTTTTTGGAAATCTTTTAGCCGAACTACGGCGTTTTGATCCTTACCTTTCATGGAAGGTACGTAGGCAACGGGTTCATCCGTTCAAACACAAAAATAATAACTTGTACATTCTTTTCTCATCCCTTCAATCCATGTTTGCACAATAAATATTTCATAAACAAATAACATTTCGTACAACAAGTTGTGAAAAGGGCTCCCTAGGAGTACCTAGGACGTTTTGGGTGCCTAACACCTTCCCATTGCGTAATTAACCCCTTACCCAGATCTCTGATCTTTTCATTAGTTTTCTATGCGTAAAACTTCTTAGGCTTTGTTCGCTTTTTAGCCATTCCTTCGGATAAATAAAAGTGCGGTGGCGACTCTATCCTTTGTATGCTTTGCTTTTGATTTAATCAATAAATCATAAAGTGACGAATACACCGCTACAGGAAGGTGTTAGGCACCCAAAACATCCTAGGTACTCCTAGGGAGCCCTTTTCACACTTGTTGTAAGGTTGGTATTTTGTGAAAGCTTATTTGTGCAAACATGATTGAAGAGATGAGAAAAGAATATACAAGTTTATTTACATTTTGTGTTTGAATGGATGAACCCATTGCCTACGTACCATCTTAAAAAGATTAGGATCAAAACCTCGTAGTTCGGGGTAAAAAATTTAAAATGAGTTGGTGAATTGATTGGTCCAAAATCCTTAAGGTCTTTTGTTATCAAAGGGATAAAAACTCAACCTAAAACCACAAGTCCACCATGTGAGGATAGCTTCAACATGCTAGTGAGGGGTTAACCCTATAATAAGCATGGAAGGCTCATTGTCCATCACTAAGGACATAGGTGAGTATTATATCTACCTCAAGGATAACTCAAACCTAATAGCTAAAGGTTATGGAAAGTTTGATTAAGGAAGGTGGCCATTGAAACCACAAAAAAAGCATTTGAATGAGTTATATTTACCAATGTAAAATATTTACAAAAAATGGTTAAAGTGGATTAGAGTCCAATTCAAAATAAGGGTTATGAGAAGAAAGTTTGAAAGTCAAAAGCATAAGGCTTAGGTTTCTAATGTTGAAAACAAATGTTAAATGTTTGCACAAAAAGTTTTGGCTTGGGTTAGAGTGGAGGGAAGAAGAAGAAGGGCTAAGATCCTAAGCATACAAGAGGTAAAGGGAAAGAAATGAACCACACTAGGAGTTCCTCTCTTGAGATCATATTGATGATCCAAGTAGCTCCCATCCTTTGGAATAAGCAATCACAAGCAAATATTTCAAGCATTCAAACACACAGATCATGCTTCTAGTAATCTTCCAATGGCTTTTGTATCTCTCTCTTTGGATGCTCATGGTAATGGTTCCTCAAAGTGACTCAAAGTTTGAATCCCCTAGCACAAGAAAACACACATCAAAAAGTTCTATACACAATCAAAGAATGGACAAGAGGGAGTTTAGAATATGGTCCTTTCAATGTTCATCTTTAAGCTTTAAGCATTCTAAAGGCATGAGGCCTAGTTGCTCTTTGACATTTAAGCACTCTAAAGGCATGAGGCAGTTGCTCTTCAAACTCCATTTTGCTTTGGTAAAGGTCCTAAATTCTAAGTCCATTTTGTCCAATTCTTGGCATTTGGTTCACAATCAAACAGACAAACACAAGCACAAAAGATATATACACAATTATGTGCTCAAGTGAGCAAAAGGCAAATAGCATTAACATAAACATGTGCTCAAATGAGCAAAGGAAAAAGCAAATGGATAATATGTGCAAGAAGAGTAAATTGCATAAAAGTAAAGTGCATAAACTAAATGTTAATTGTTAGTAGTTAATGGTTAGTGTGCCATAAGGCAAATTTAGCGCTATGTTAAGCAATCGTAATTGGACTTATGTAGAAGTCACAACTATCTGAGGCCGGTCAATAATAATATAGGCAACAACACAAATTAGGAGTCTTGATTATTGAACCAAGTCCCAACAACTTGCCATGCCAAAAGAAAAGAAGGATTGATCTTGTATTGGTTTAAGTCCTTTGCATGATTTAGAAGACAACCTATCCTTAATGCAAAGCCATTCACTTGATCAATTGATCAAGATAAATTAGATTTGGATCAAGGAAGATTAAGTCTCTCTAATCAATGCTAACTTATCAACCTTCAACTCATTGATCAAAAGGAAAAAGAAGAAGAAGAAGGAGATGAATAAAAGAAAATGAAATGGCAAAATTAAAGTGCATTAAATGAAGTGACATGTACCAATCTACATATGTTGACCAATGACATTGAAAGTCAAGGTCAAACAATCAAAAACAGAAGTTAGATGAAGATTGGAAGTCAAAAAATGAATAAAATATTTTTGGCATTTTTTAATATTTAATTAAACTTGAATTAAAGAAATAAAAGAAAGGTCAAACTTCAAAATCACTTCAAATCAACCTTGAAAGGCCCAAGTGATTTATCCTAAGTTCATCAAGGTCAAACAAAGTTTGACAAAAAATTTCAGCATTTTTAAAAGTCAGAAACTATTTTTAATCAATTAAAAATGAATAAAAATAACCTAATTGAACTAAAATCTCAAATAAATCTCAAATCAATTAAAAGAGATTGAGGAAATATTTTTGAATTTTTTGAATATCAAAAGCTAATTAAAATGAATAAAAATTAACCAGAAAAGAGAAAATTCACAAAAAATATCAAATGATGAAATAAAAAATATTAAAAATCCGAAATAGAAACTAGAAATTATTTGGGAAATAATGCAATTGGTCCCATAATTTTTGGATAAAAAATGAAAGAGATATGATTTTTTGAAATAAAATGAATTAAAGAAAATAAAATCAGAAAATAAAAAATGCAAAAAAACAAGGAGCGTTAGATCTGAGCTCATTAATTGAGCTGGCAGATCACACGCTCCAGAGATGCGCGCCTATGGTGATCCTTGGTCAAGTGCGCAACACATGGAATTAAAAAAAGTCATAACAAATAAGGGCTGAGATCAAATCTGGGAAATGGATCCAAGGGCCATGAAATGATCTGGAGATGAAGCAGCCACCGGAGCCACCGTCTTCTCTGGTGAGCATGCATTCTCCGGCCAGATTTGTAGAGAATCAAAACTTAACCAAATCATGCGATCTATACATCATTGGAAAGCTGGGATGATGTACATCATCCCTGTACCATCCATTTTCATTCTAGATTTCTATAATTTGAGAAATCAGAAGTTAAAAAATCTGGTGTTCATCATGAACTCAATGAATTTCAAAAATTAAAGTCACAATCATGATGCCTCAATTGAGAGGACTTCAGCCAGCACAAGATCTAAGCAAATAGGTCAATGGATGATGAGATTCGAATGAAATACCAGTTGAAGAGTAAGCTTGAATTCTGGTAACTTGAGCTCGATTCCTTGTTTGCCTTGTCAAAACAGATGATCAGTGAGATGGATGATGAAGGTTTAGAAGCATTAGATCTAAGAATTCAACCAGATGAAGTTGAATTTTAGATCTGAAATTTTTTAAGAGAAATGGAAATTGCTTCTTTGTTAAGGTTGGGGAATCACTTCAGTAGGGTTTCATGCGCCTTTAGGTTGAGTTTGAATGAAGCTGAACATGTTTATTTATAGTGGAATGGCAAAGCAATGCATGAAAGTTTCATGTGCATGAATGAAGAGGGCCTCCATGCATGGGCCTGTACAGGCGCATGGAGGGCCCAAATCCTAATGGTTTAGCAAGCTTAACATCAGCATAATCATTTTGGACGTGCAGTTGTGATGTAATTGGATTATGCATGAAGTTTGAAACAAGTTTCCATAATTGCACCAAAATCTTTCCCTCTTTGAAAGTGCCATTTGAAAAAATGAAACATGGGCCTATGGGTAATGGTTGGAAAGGTATTGATGTAAGGAACAATTGTTATGTTGGACAAAAATCCATTTGAAGTGTGGAAATTTGTGAAAATTGAGTTTAAAGTGTGATGTGCAAAACATGTCAATGCAAGGTTTCTAAATTTAGCCAACTTTCAAGCCCTTCTGTTTTGATGATGCAAGCCTCAAATGGAAAAACCTCCAACATAAAAGTTGTAGATATTTTCAAGGCAATCAAAATGGACTTAAATTTTGCATCATTTGGATTTTTGATGAAAGCGTTATGGGCACTTGAAGTTGGATTTTTTGCCTTTTAATGCCTTTGGTAAAAAAGGACCTATAATGTCTTGCATTATCACATGTATTTCCTTTGAGATTTTGAAATTTTGTTCAACATAAAATTTGAATTAGACATCTTACTCTTTCCAATGCATTTTATCCCACCTAAAAATCATAAAAAATGAATGAGTTATGTCCTTGGGAAGTTGACCTAAAATTAGGGTTTCAATCAAAATGAACTATTATGTTTTAGAATGGATGATGACCTTCAAAGCTTCAAATCAATTTTTGATGAACATGAAAGTTGTTCATATTGTCCTTAAGAACATTTTTTCTTTTGGAATGATCTCCATTTGACCAACACAACAAAAGTTAGGTCTCAGTGCATTTCAAAATAGTCAGATGAATTGACTGATCAACTTCTCAAGCCCACAACCCATATCTTGATTAATTGATGATTGAGGACACTCAAATAAGTTCAAATATGCATGAAATGAGGAATTAAAGAACTTACCTTGATTATATTTGACCATGGGCTGAGGTTGCTTCATGAGCAAGGCATTGTGGTGCACAAATGGATTAGGGTTTCTCTGGGGAACAAACCTCAAACCCTTTGAATTGATTTGATCAAAATAATGAATTGAGATACTAGGGAGGCATATTTGATGGATGAGAGCTTTGGGAACCGTTACCATGCTTGCTATCACCTTCTCTTGGCCATGTCATTGCACAAAGGATCTCCTAGAAGCTTTGAACCTTGTGATTGCTCAAGCTACAAACAAAAGATGTTAGTGACATATTTTTGTACTTTTGGTTAGTAAACAAAATGAGAAAAGCAATGATATACAATTCAAGCATGCTTGGTGATCTCAAACCACTCACAAGGGAGTCCCGCCCAAAGGCAAAGGGAACCAAGATGCTTTTGATCCTTGAGGCTATGCAAATGCAATGTTATGGTGCCATGAGGGATCTTAGGGCCAAAATTGGGGTCTTACAGATGCCCCTATTTAAGGTCATTCTAGCCGGAGAAGTGAAGGTTAAAATCTTCATCTCGACGAGGTAGAATGGGATAAAATAATAACAAAGAGACGAATTTTGGTTCCTAAGAGACCTCATGATGCAGATGTATGTATGCAAATGGTAAAAACTCTGTGGGGATATGCGTCCACAAAGGTAAAGATCAGGAGGAAATTGAAATTCCCTATGAGTAGAATACTCATAAATGGGACAGAGACTTTGGGGACTCTAATGGGGATAGAAGAGGGCTAGGAATGCATGAGCAGGTCACGACTCGAAGCTTGGGGAGCAGAAATCCAAAGGGGATAAACCAATGGAAAGACTCAAGCTGACTCGGAGACGCCCGTATTGGGGAACATGCTAATACAGCAAAAACTATCCACAATGGATACTTCGGATAAAAATCCGGACAAGGATAACCCACTAAGGGGCTTCGTTGGGGATGTTTAAAAAGATTTTCCCGGGGGAAGCAGCGAGATGAGGTATTACCGGTTACTGGGTAATAAGCTCAAAGAGACATGTGATCTGAACACCGGTATAAGGGCGAGAGATACGACATGCTCGGGAAGAAATGAATATCTAAGACCGGTATAAGGGTGAGAGATATAAAAACTCCAAAATATCTGAGGAAGACCTAAAAGGTATATTTCAACTCAGGGGTTCTGACTCCGCAGGGGACAAAAAGTCATAATAGGGAGTAGAGAGGAAGGAAACACCAGGGATACCAGTTACTGGGCATATAATAGGTGACCAACCAAGGCGTGAATTGGGGAATACTACCAAGACACTCATCATCCAAAAGAGGGCTAAAAGCAAACTCGATTATAAGATGAATATTCGATTCCGCAAAGGGGATACGAATCTTACTCAACAGGGGAGGAACAAAAGGCTTCGACCAAAGAGTGCATGAGATGTATTATCTATTACCGTCAGAACGTAGATAATACACTCGCATGGAAGATTATCCACAACCGGTTACTGGGTTAATAAAGGATAAATCAACCGAAAAGAAAAGGCATCGGGATACCAAAACTAGGTATATAATGATGACCAATTCAGGAGAGAAACAGTCATTACCAACAACAACAGGGTAGACGAGGGATGACTTGCTGGGGTTAAATTGCGTAATCAGGGCAATTATCTAGGCTAGCGAGGGAATATCAACACCGAATATTGGATGAAGACGGCCTTCAAGGAGGGGATTACACCTACCGGATAATGGGTAGGAAACCACGAAAAAGTAACCGTCATCAATTACGATGATCAAAAGGTTAACTCTGCAGGGGAAAGAGAGTAGGGTTTACAACTATCGGTATGAGGGTAGAAAACCACAGACTCCGCCGGGGAGAAGATGGATAATTACTGGTTACTGAGCAACTATTCATCTAAACTACGGGGAAGCAAAGGAAACATTCCCAAGATGCCAATTTAGGATCAAACCAAAGAGGCTCATTGAATCAAGACTTGTCCTAGTGAGGATATAACTCAATAGGGAAGCCCATCCCAATGTATGTCTTGGGAAGGAACAGAAATAACCATCATCCACAAGGATATATCTCGGTGGGGAATATGGAAGAAAGGACAAACGCTTTCTGCTTATGGAGCTGACTCTAAAATGGAGAGATCAGACACACACATCTGCTTGGTGAGACATATATCACCAAATAGCAGGAGATAACAAACAACGATATATGGCAAAGAATGCAACATGAATATCTGAATGTTATAATTATGTATGTATATGCGTGATTTATGATGAATACTGACAAACAAACATATCTAACACAAACATGTCCAGGAATCAACCACCCGGTATTACATCTCAAGAGAGAAAGCCAAGCCCACTGAGGACAATTGTCAATGAAAAACTCCGCAGAGGGGTGAATATCAGTCATTCCAGATGGGGACAATGATCATCACAGATAAAGTTCACCATAAAAGCAAATCTACTGGGGAATTTATCCGAGGAGGTAAAGGAAAACTGGGGATCAACCACCAAATATCGGATCTTCCAATAGAGAACACGTCTGTTGAGGAAAATGTCTACTCTGCTGAAGGGAAGAGAGGTGAATATCTCAACAAGCGCTCCACTTAGTAGGATAAACTACAAAAAGGTTCCAGAGGAAGAAAGTACAATCATGCCAGGAATATGAACAAATGTCTTACCCTGTTGGAGATCATACCACCCTTGGGAGAGCACTGAGGATCTCCTAAGTATCTTTTTGTCATTGTGAATTTTCACTTTGTTTGAAAACAAGTTATGAAAAATTCATTTATTCAAAAACAATGATATTTCCTTAATTAAAACATGCAAAACATTTCTTGAATAGAAACAAATAAGAGTGCAAATAATTGGGTAAAAGGCTCAAATTTATTTAATGGAATGGTAGTCTGCAAATGGCAAGACTCCATAGATCTCTACCAATTTGAAATTGGTGATGTATATTGGAAAAGGGCTACATTGAACATAATGACCATTTCTCCACCAATTCCGAATCCGATGTATTTGAAGCTTTGGTTGATGAGCAAGAATCTCTGACGGACGACAGTCGTAGAACAAAGTCTTGTCAGGATGCAGTTACTTGCCAAATCCCTAATTTTTGCCTAGATTGCCCCAGGATGAGGTACTTGTCGCATCACGCGAAAAACCGGCGGGAAAAGAAAGAAACAACAGAGCCGCCACCGTGCGTTATTTATCCCAAAAGAGGGAAAGGAAACGCTCGAAGTAAACCTAGGAAAGAACATGGTCTCGCGACCAAAGAGAATGGGTTCGGGAGTCGGTTATGCGAAGGGAAGGTGTTAGGCACCCTACGCATCCGTAGTACTCTACGGGATCCACGCACAAAAGGAAGGAAAATGGTTGCTAAAACGCTGCTCAAACACACACACACTGGCTGAAAGAGACAAAAGAAACTGACTGAAACTGACTCGGCAGGATATCGCATCCTGGGCCTACTTAGTCTATCAGGCATAGACATCAGAGTCGAAGTAGTTCGGACTGGGGAAACGACACATGCTCGCTAGGATATCGCATCCTATGCATACGTATCTTCTCGGACGAGAGAAGAATCAGAGCATTCGTAGCTCGGCTGACACGCACACAAACAAACAAGACACAGGCAAACATGGAGCCCGACTGCCAATCACTGGACTTATGTCAGCATCCGAGCCTAAACACACACACACTGGAACCCAAATGCCACTCGATGGACTTACATCGGCTTCCAAGCACGCTACAACACAACAGGTTAATAGGGAGTCGGGGACTCGAGCCTATAACTGTCAAACAAACACAAAAGAAGAGAAAAGGCGCCCGGAGAGATCAGCTCAATCTCCTGCCTACATACTTCATCTGGTGTGAAGATCAGGGCGATGTAGTTCCCCTACGCAGGGACAAGGATCTAGCCTAACCAGATAACAGAGGGAGACACAACACTAGGGAGACTACGACTCGAGCCTAGATGTTGTCATGCAAAGTCAACCCTAAGTTAAGGTTTCTAGCTAAATGGCACAAGGGCCAACCTATCCTAGACAAGACTTGCACAGGAAGCAAGGGTCTCGATTGCAACTAGGGCAAGAGAAAGGGAGGTCTCGATCGCAACGAGGGCGAGAGAAAGGAGAGATCTCAATCACACAGGGGTGAGAGAAAAGAGATCAGTGTTAGTGGTTAGTCAAACTCGGCAAGACATCGCGTCTCGTGCCTACGTATCTCATCTGAACATGAGAATCAGAGTTGCCGTAGTTCGGCCGAACAACTCTAAGCGTGGCTCACACAAGGGTTAAGCCACACATACTTGACTTGCACAGGAAGCAAGTCAAGCACAACCTACCTTGCACAAGGGCAAGTCTAAGCTAAACCTAAAGAGGCAAAGCAAACAAGCAATCACAGGAAGCACACTCTATATGCATACAAGAGGCTCAAGCAAAAAGGTTAGGCACTAGGGCCAACTGGAATAGGGTAAGTGTTGCTCTTAACCTTGCCATTGAGAGGCTAAGGTGAAGCAGATGAAAAGGAGATGAGGGGTGTGCCTCATTGCTTCTATCCCTAATCAGGGAGAGCATCAAATAATAGAAAGTGGGGGAGTTCAGAAAGATGGAACTCTTTCCCCATTATTGACTCGATAGATCTTGGGTTTTTATCTCGATGCTTCAACCATGTAATGGGAGCAAAGAGAGGACACACTGAATAGTGGGGGATAGGTTGCTTATCCCTACCTTCCACCAATTGCCTTACTTGAAGGACTTTTCCTGCTTGGGACAATTTTAAACAAACACAGACATTGCCTCTTAAGGAGGACTTCAGACAGTTTGCCCGGTCAAATAACAGACCGGGTCTCCAGACTACATGAAGAAGAAATGTTTATACCTCAAAGCAATTGCTAAAAAGCAAAGCAAGCAACTAAAGTG